>NW_005841830.1:1627544-1634376 GCF_000455745.1 Alligator sinensis
CTATATGCATAAGTGCAGGCTTGGGGCCTCAGATGATAAACTTTGGTCAGTGACCACAGACTCTCTATACCAGTGGTTCTCAACCTTTTTGTATTGAGGGACCACTCACTGTATTTGAGGAGCCTCTCAATACCTTCCCAATTTCAACACCTAATTGGTATATTAGAGTGCTTACCTCCTTGAAGAGAGGCTGGGCAGTAGAAGTGGGCAATTTTCCAAGCAGAGACACGTCTGAGCCTGTGCTTATGCTTAGTTTATCTGCTTATCGCCCAACACCTCAGGGCACCCTTCAAAGGATCTGGTGGCACCCTACAGTCCCCCAGCACCCTGGTGGAAAATCACCGATCTACACACTGTTTATATACTATCTGTCCCAATAAAAAAAACATAACAGGCCACTTAAGAACAGAAGAACAATGGAACAAACTGCTGAAGAAGTTCTGAAATCTCCTTCGTTGGAGGTTTTTCAGATGGAGGCTGGCTAAGCACCCATCCGGGTTGGTTTAGAACTAGCAAATACTGCATTGTTTAGAAGGAGTTCACTATCTAGGAGCCACTGAGGTCCCTTTCAACCCTATGACTCTATGAATCAATGTATATCAACAAGTTCCCATTTGCCCTGTAAATGATTTGAAATGGTAGCATGATGATACCAATCATAGTTTGGATTGGTAACAAATGTAACCATAATAACAATTGCCTATAAAGGAATGTTTGTTCCAAGACTTATTTCATCCTTGGCAATTATTATTTTGTATCTTTCTTTGCCATGTCCTTATAAACTATTTTGTCATATTTAAAGCTTTTAAATATAGATGTGTATGTGTTGGGGGTGGGGGAGAAGTAGAGGGGGTATTTAAATAATGAACCATAATAGCTGGCTTGGAAAAATTGTTTCTTACTTAATGCAATAACCCTCTTCTCACATTATACGGTCTTGTAAAACTCTCTATTTAGTTTCTGGTCTGTAATGTGCTTTAAGGTTCTAACCAGCTTGTTTAATTTTTGCTTTGTACTTGATAAGAATCAAATCTCTAAAAGCAAATCTAGGATTTAATGTGAACCTGTACATACCAGAAGTCCTGATTTCCAACCATCTCTCTCCTGAGCTGTGTGAAATGCAGGCATTTCAGGAGATGAGCTGGTTTAACTGGAAAAGGTTTTGGCAAAGCCTTCATCTTTCTGGGCTACTAAAAAGAGATAATGGTGACAATCAGTATTTGGAAGGCAGAAGGAATACCCAGCTTGCCATAGGCTGTCCCTAAAGGCCCTTATGGTTTAGCAGTCATTTACTTTTTAATGTTGGAGTCCTCTATTTTATGTAAAAGCACGTGCTTTAGTGCATTCAGTTGGCAGGTGGCAGCAAGCCTGTAATTATGATCTTTATTGAATTCTGCCAGTGCACAAAGGGAAACCATGGTAATCCACTCCAATGCTTTTTCAAGAATCATTGCCTACTGCATATGCTTTCTGGTATAACATTCTACATAAATCTCACAGTAATAATAAAACTATTAAAGTTAAAAAAGATATGCATTTTAATTTTTGCAGAAAGTGTCATAAAAATCAATTAACAATTGCATACTACTGATACATTCCCGTAAGTAGCAATCAAAAAACAAATCATGCAGAACACACATTCCAGTTTGGGATGTCCTTATTTTGCCTGGTCACAGCTATTAATATCTTAATAATTTAACCTACACTTAACCTTAGAGTGCAATGCTATCATCTTTTATGATTAACGTTAAACTGGCTGTAAAAAGAAATGTACGCTTTGATACTGGTATCCATAGTTGTCTATACTGGAAAACCTTATTTATATAAAGTGAATAAATTAATAATGATTAATAGTAATAATGATTCATGTTTTCCCTTAGTTTATCAAACAACTATCTGTTTGTTTTCTGGACTAAAGGTACTTTCACCCATTTTATGGTCCTTTGTTTACAGCAAAGTGTTGTAAGGGGGCCATGGCTTGAACTCCACTGCATCTATATAGAATCAATGGACATGCCTGGATGAGTACACACTTGCGATATGCAGTGGCACAGACCCATCTGCAGCACCGCACATGCAGGCATTCCCCACACTGCACATTAGCAGTGTGGGGAGCAGGTGTTAGAAACTGGGAGATCCCAGTGTCAAAAAACCTGCACTAGAAAAAAGGGTGGTGGCACATGTGGCGGCAGCATGCACCACCCAAAACTGGAGTCTGACCAGCCAGAACCACACTCCAGCTGCCAGCCAGGCTCCCTGCTGGTGGATCACCACTGCTGGAGCCCCAGGAGGCCCCCAGGACACCAGAAAAGGCTGCTGGAGCTAGCCCAAGTGCTGGCCCTAGCCTCCCCTACCCCACCCAGTGCTACTTGCCGCACACCAGAGCATGCGTGCATAGGCATTACCCAGGGATTTGTCAGATGGTAAATGCATTAGCAATATCAAATATTAAGTAATCAGAAATTCAGTATGTGGACTCACTTTTATACAAACATTCAGAGGAATACTGACAGTCTAACAGGCTATGTTTCTATGGCAAGGGATGGATGTTACCCTTTAATGTAAATAATTACTTGATGTAAATTTTAATGGATTTAGTCATATAAACATACATGTCAATTCAGCATACAGTGAGATCTGAATTTGTCCCTGAGGAAAATCCCATGTGCACTCATCTGGATGCACCCAATGGCTTTATGCAGCTAGAGCAGTGGTTCTCAACCCGTGGTCTGTGGGTCTTATGCAGCCCAATTAGCACAGTGCCCGTGTGATATCCTGTTGAAACATTTTTAAATGGATACACAGGAAGTAAGTTGTATGGGTGCGGCCCACATAACAGATTGAGAGCTACAAGTGTGGCCCACGATGGCAAATAGGTTGAGACCACTACAGTATGATGGCTGGCATGAGAGATCCAATACAGCTCACCCTAGGGCAGCCACAGAGCTCTCTTTCTCTTATGGCTACAACAAACTGCACAGATTATTGGGGCATGTGGATCTACATGAATCTGCTTTTGCAAGACAGCCAGTGGGGTACCAGCATGCACATTTTGTGGTGTCTAAGTGGTGCACCAATAAATAAATGAAGTGGTCATCTTAGTTATTGCAGTACTGTATGCAGAGTGATCTGTGCTATTTAAAAGTATCACCGTACCTATCAATTGACAAGGTGCAACTTTCCAAAGAACACTTATATTTATTCCTAGCTAATAACAACATATAAAAATGCTGTCATTTTCACACCTTCTTATCTAGGGTATTACAGGATCTTGTGACAGTTGGAACTTCAGCATTCAGATGGTAAATGCATTAGCAATATCAAATATTAAGTAATCAGAAATTCAGTATGTGTACCCACTTTTATACAAACATTCAGAGGAATACTGACAGTCTAACAGGCTATGTTTCTATGGCAAGGGATGGATGTTACCCTTTAATGTAAATAATTACTTGATGCAAATTTTAATGGATTTAGTCATATAAACATACGTGTCAATTCAGCATACAGTGAGATCTGAATTTAGTGATGATTTGGTTATTCAGGTTAAAAATCACTTTCTGAAAACCATTTCTTTGGATTCTGACGTTTACCCTATGTTTACAATGTGACTGTTGGGTTGGAAAGATCAGACTGGAAGCAGTTTCTTTGATTTTTTAAAGGTAGGAAGTAATTTCTTACCTTTGTCATTCTACTGCAAGTATATTTTAATGTTACAGTGGTGGGACTGTCAGTTATAAGCAATTGTACCTTAAATGACATTCCTTGCCATTACAATTCCTAGCAGGGCTTTTACTGTTCTTGTGACACACAGAAGTTGTTTCAAAGTAGGTATCTGAACTGGAAAATCTGAATCTAGTGATCAGTCAGATGTGGGCAAAATGGAAGGTTGACAAAATCAATTTTTACAAAGGGTTTTCACTGCATGTGTGTGAAATATTGTCTCAAATTGCTAAATTCTTCTTTCTTCATGAGGAAACTGTTGTTGACATTAGCCATTCAACTGAGCATCGTCTTCAATGTAGATCCATGTTAGACTACACTGTGAAGCTTGAGGTTGCCCCCTGAGACCAATTTAGAGCTTAGCTCAGGTTAATAAGATTGTTTGATTTTTTTTGGCTCCAAATGCTAAAACTCAATTGGTCTTGTAAAATTATTCATAATAAAGGTCATAATGAAGGTTATAAATCTCATGAGATTAGCTGTTGCTATGCCCTTGGGTCAAAATTCTGAAACAATTGCTTTAGTTGTAAAATTTCAATCTGTTTCAAAGTACAGAAAAAAATCTCCAAAACATTCTTTTCCCAAATGTGAATCAGAGTTGGAAAAAAAATCAACAGGAGGCTGGATTTGAATTGGTAGTCTTAAATTCCATTGACCACCGTGACTATTACCATAAAATACAAAAAGGTTGTGATAGAAGATCCCACTTATTTAGTTCTGGGTTTTTGTTTGTTTTATTTATTATGGAATGTCATTTTTAAACTAAATATATATATATATATTTCTCACTCTGCTTTTTGTGTACTTCACTTTTCAGTCCTCTTCTAATCTCCCTAAAATTAATGACAAAACTCCCATTAACTTCAAGTAAAGTAAAAAGGGATTATCACCATCTTTGGAGATAGTAATAAGTATTCCATAAACAGATAGTCCACCCTAAAATGCTCAGTTTCCAATGCCTAGATAACTTGAAATGAACTGTATCAGAGTCTGCAGCATAGCTATAAAATATGTAGTATGGCATGGGCCATGATTGAATTTGCTGTATATTGCCACAGTTGCTCTCTTGGGCTGTTTTTTGCTTGCACTCTTTCTCTGACTCTCTTCTCCACCAAAAAACTATCCTAACTGGCTCCTAAGGCACAATATCCATTTGCCTGATTTTGAAATCCTCAGCTAATTTGCTGCTGTTTTTGTTCTATGATTCTGCAGCCAGGCCCGTTAATGAAACTGCAAATCATTGGGATGTGGGCACATTTGACACCTTGTGTATAAAAGTCTTCAACCCACCTTCTAAGAGTAGAAACAGACATTGCTTTTCAGTGCTCTTGTACTTCCATAAAAATGTTTATGGCAACAGAAATTGACAGCAAATAAACATCCATACCTTTTGTTGCACCATGATATGGCCATGACGGTAGGTAGTAATAAACTGTGCCACTTTATTGCAGTGGACATCTATTTTGTGCCACTTTGTTGGCTGGAGTGGGCAGCCTGGAAATTGTGGCAGATGCACCTCCGCAAGTCAGGAACCCCAACTTTCCCCAATTCCAGAGATGGGCCCTCCTGGGGATATAACTCTGGAAGTGGGAAAAGCCAGGACCATTCTGATGTGGTAAGTAGTCCTGGGGCTGGGGCTTCAAATGACATACCACATACTGCACTGGAGCATCATGGCTTTCCCTGTATCCAGACATGCACCCCTCTGATCTCCAGGGAATGTCTCTGGAAGTGGGGAAAGTTGAGGCTCCCTGCTTTTAAAGGGGGGTATATATATTTGCAAGTGGGAAACATTGCTTGTCGTCCTGCGAAATCATATTCCAGCAGAGCTGATCCCCTTCACTTGACAATGTCTGTTTCTAAACTAAAGGATCTTGAGAGGTTTCTCCCCCTGTCCTTACATACTCAGATTTTTACAGCATGTGGTTTTTCACTTTTTGTGCTCCTTAAAAATGCTTGAGCATTTTGTTTGACAAAATAACTGCTTTTATAGTATACTTGTTACTTTTATATAGTGTACTGTAATGATGGAAAATGGATGTCTCACTGATAAAATTATATGCTTCATAAAGCTGTGTCCTGTCTCAAGGATTTAAGCTCAGTAATCCTTTAAAAATTGATCATTAGTCACTTATCTTTCATAATGTTGCCATTGGCAAGAAATTTAGAAAATAGTTAAATTAAACGAAAAAAGGAGTGTAGGAAGCAGTAGGTAACTATTCGTGGCGTGAGTGTTAGACATGAATGAGGAGTAGGAAGAGTATATCTGATAAAATAGGCTTCTCAAGAACCACACAGCCAATTTGGGAAAAGAACTTTGCAGCCATTTACAAATGTTGGGTCAAATTCATTCCTGATGCAGGGTCATCAAAATCTTTGGAGTTACATTCTATATAAATCTTATCACCTGCTGCAAAATACTGCAACCCCATTCATAGTTTGGATAAGCAATTTCCATTCCATTGTGCTGCTTTACATTTGATGTTAACTGAAAGCTGTGGCTATTTCACTTATCTAAAGAGCCTTGTGTTCCATAGTTAATGCAAAATTATTTTAATCTCTATTTCTTAATTAGCAGCCTTGATAGTTGGAATTTTATCTTTTGATATATCAGTGTTAGTTTGATGAAAATAGAATCTCTTTATTGAGCATGGCAAGTCAGGTGTGGCCCTGTCACAAGTGGCAAATCTTGCTTAAAAAGCCAAAAGTCTTCAAGTGACTGTGCCAAATTCAGATCTAAGGCTGGAATTTGGTTCAGACTTTACAACAGCAAAACTCTGTATTGCAGCATGTAGTGATTAATAGCATTTATGTTAGACAACTGGCAATGAGTATTCTTGGTTAAGACTCAGTGGTGAACTGTTAGCTTATATTGTGAAACTGGTAGGTTTATTTCAAAATTAGTTCAAATGGTTTGCGGGGCTGGAAGGGAAGGTAGAAAATGTTCACAGTTGTTCAAAGTAAGGAATTAAAAAAAAAAAAAAGAAGAAATTTTTGGATTCTGTTTTTCATTCCTTAGGACTATAACTTATTACCATTTCTGTTATTCAGTTCCAATCTCTTCTTGATAGTTGGTTCCAATCTCTTCTTGCCATGGTCTTATGCAGGA
>NW_005841830.1:1634386-1683749 GCF_000455745.1 Alligator sinensis
AGGTGACATGCTTTAGTATTTGCAGCTCAGGTTATTTTAATGGAATTTTTTTAGTATGTGGTGGAATCCTCTAGTTCCTCATTTATGCCTTGTAACCCACAATAGACTGCACTGAAATTCCACTTTTTTTTCTTTTTTTTAATTCAACAAGTCTGATTATCAGTGTAGAATTAGAATTGCAGTCTCCCCACTTTGCGGAAGAGGAGAGAAATTGTTTAGAGTAAAATGATTTCAAAATTCTACACACAATCAGCACATCCCCATGTTCAGAGGTGTGCATTTCCAGAGGCACAAAAAGCAGTGGCACCCATCTGTGCCACTGCTTTGTGTCCCTGAGTGCACCCCTGCATGTGTGTTCTGGCTCACACCAAATTATCCGGAGTTGGGTAGGGGAGGCTGGGGCAGCACCTGTACTGGCTCCAGCAGCCTTACCTGGGATCCTTCAGCCTCCCAGGGCAGCATCAGCACTGATCTGGCTGCATAGAGCCTGGCTAGCAGCCAGAATGTGCTTTTGAATTGCCAGGCTCTGTTTCTGTGAAGGCACACTGCTGCTGCATGCTACCTGCCACTTTTTGCAGCAGTTTTTCATTTTGATACTGGGACATCCCAGTATCAAATGTTGGCATTACACTGCAAATTTGCTGTGTGGTGCACAGTTGCACATTCGCCACATGTGGTTTGTGGCACCACAAACAGGTTTTTGGTGCTGCGAACTGCATGTGCATGCTCCTTTGGACACACCCAATGAGGGCAAATGCCATGTTTCTGTCATTTCTCAGAGGTAGCTCTCGCACGCAAATGCATGCATGCATGCACTCTAGCTTTCCAAAAGAGGCCTTACTCTCCAATTTGTTTGCCCAAGCTTGAAGTATATTTATATAGCTACTTTGCTTAGTCTATAAGGTGCAAATCTACCCTGCCTTCCACTCAACTTCAAACTAACACAGCTAACACCACATTTTTTAATTCCTGTTGTTGGTAGCAGACAGCTATACCTGATCATCTACATGACCATTTTGCATCCTCATAAAAATTTCTCCAACATTAATTTGGAGAGGCATGCCATATTTTCTATGCAGGACAACCTCTCAATGGGAAGATGGCTAGAAAGAACATGTCTGCATGGTCTTAGAAAGCAGATATGAAACACAGCAGGATTTTGAGAAAAGAACAAAGAGACAAACGTACATACAGAGTCCCTATCTAGAGTGAAGATACTTTTTAGGAGATCAGAGGATACTGCTGCTCTAAGGGATCTTTCTGTATATTGAGAGAAGAATGCAAAATGCAGTAAGTGTGAAAAGACCACATTCTTCAATTGGCTTAGCTATGCCAGCAAGGACCAGAGTGTGGACACAGCTCTGTTGACAAAGCTCCTGCCACCCAGAGGAACTGATGTAATGCTGGCAGTGGAAAAGCTCTGCTGTTGTAGTTAAAGCAACAGCAGCAGAGCTGTGCAGTTCTGTACCCAAGATGGCAGTAGTTGCAGCTGAGCATTCAGCAGTGACGGTGCATCTAGGAGAGGAGCAGCCTGCTATTTTTTCACCTACCACTCAAGTTATCACGCAGGGCTGGTGCCCCCATCATAGCCCCTTACTTATACTGCTGAATGGGAGCCCTGTAGTTTAGACAAAATGCTCAACCTGGAGTGCAAGTGTCATGGAAGAGAGATGCATTGCCTGCCCCCGAGGTACCACACACTATTGAATGGGATTCCAAACTGTCTAAAGAGAAAATTAGACATGTTTTCAGGCACAGGCATGTCTACACAGTTTCATAGTTTCATAGTTTCTAGGGTCAGAAGGGACCTGGGCGGATCATCTAGTCCGCCCCCCTGCCATGGCAGGAAAGAGTACTGGGGGTCAAACGACCCCAGCAAGATGGTCATCTAACCTCCTCTTAAAAACCCCCAGGGTGGGAGCCTGCACCACCTCACTTGGAAGCTGGTTCCAGACCCTAGCCGCCCTGACCGTGAAGTAGCGCCTCCTGATGTCCAACTTAAACCTTCCCTCCGCCAGCTTGTGACCGTTATTCCTGGTCACTCCTGGCGGCGCTCGGGGGAACAGGGACTCCCCCAGTGCCTGTTGATCCCCCCTGACTAGTTTATAGCAGGCCACAAGATTCCCCCCTCAGCCTTCTCTTCTGGAGGCTGAACAGGTTCAGGTCCCGTAACCTTTCCTTATAGGACCTGCCCTGCTGTCCCTTGATCATGCGAGTGGCCCTCCTCTGGACCCTCTCGATGCTGTCCACATCCCTCTTAAAGTGCGGCTCCCAGAACTGGACGCAGTACTCCAGCTGCAGCCTTACCCGTGCCGCATAGAGGGGGAGGATCACCTCCTTGGTCCTGCTTGAAATGCATCTGTGGATGCACGACAAGGTACAGTTGGCCTTCCTAGCCGCCTCCCCACACTGCCGAGCCATGTTCATCTTGGAGTCGATAATGACTCCAAGATCCTTTTCCACCTCCGTGCTGACAAGAGGGGAGTTCCCCAGCCTGTAGGTATGGTGCTGGTTGTTCCTCCCCAGGTGCATCACCTTGCACTTGTCTGTGTTGAACCCCATCCTGTTCTCCTCTGCCCATCCTTGTAACCTGTCAAGGTCCGACTGTAGCCTGTTGCTCCCTTCTATTGTGCCCACATCCCCCCACATCTTGGTATCATCAGCAAATTTGAACAGGGTGCTTTGCACCCCCTCATCCAAATCACCGATGAAGATGTTGAACAGGGCGGGACCGAGCCCTGCGGGACCCCACTGCCCATGTCCTTCCAGGCCGAGAAGGACCCATCCACTACCACCCTCTGGGTGCGGCTCTCTAGCCAGTTGGCGATCCATTGGACTGTGTGGGTGTCTACGCCACAGTCCCTCAGTTTCCTAATGAGAACGGGGTGAGAGACAGTGTCGAAAGCCTTCCAGAAGTCCAGGAAGACTATATCCACTGCTACCCCTGCATCCAGTGATTTAGTGACCTGATCGTAGAAGGCCACCAGGTTGGTCTGACATGACCTGCCGCTGATGAACCCGTGCTGGTTGCCCCTGAGCATGCATTTCCCTGCTGCCCCTCCTGGATGTGTGCCAGAATAATTTTCTCGAACAGCTTGCCCAGGATCGAGGTAAGACTGACTGGCCTATAGTTTCCCGGGTCCTCCTTCCTCCCCTTTTTGAAGATGGGAACCACGTTGGCCCTCTTCCAGTCCTCCAGCACCTCTCCAGAGCACCATGAGCGCTCATAAAGCTGCGCCAGGGGACTCGCAATGACCCCGGCCAGTTCCTTTAGAACTTTAGGGTGGAGATCATCTGGACCGGCTGACTTAAAAACGTCCAGCCCCTCCAGCAGCTCCCTAACTAGATCCTCACTTACCCTGGGCTCAGGTGTGCCTCCCTTGGGGCCCAATGGGGGCCTAGCAGGGAGGTGGCAGTTTTGGTCCTTACTGAGGAAGACAGAGGCAAAGAAATCATTAAATAAGTTGGCTTTGTCAATCAAGTTGGTCCAATAAAAATCACCCCCCCCCAAAATCCTTGCATTTTCATATATTTCCTGGACAATTACAGAGACATTACTCCAAAAATACTTTAAAGGAAACCTGATCATGGGGCCATCATGTTATGGTGTTTTATTCTTACAGTACCTCAAAATACACCATTGTGTAACTAGTCACCATTATTCCTCTGTTTTATTATAAGTGACCTTTCTGCTTGCCATGGCAAGTCAGCATTACAGAACAAGTTTGACTCTTTAGCCTGTAGCTTCCCAGAGCATTCACCTGGGAGGAGAGAGACTGTGTCCAGACTGCTGAAGGCTTGCTTATGCATGTTATTTGGTGACTATTTAGTATTAAGCACATAAATAATCTCTGGAACAGGTTTGCCTTCCTCCAAAGGTAACCTGTTCAGTATTACGTACAAACCATTAAAGTATGCCTACTAAGGATAAAATGAACAAATGAGGGTGGTTGTTTTGGGGTTTTTTCCCCCATAAGCATTTTATAAAGATCTGAGGTATAATCACTTAAATCGATAGCATTATTAAAGAATTTCATAATGGAAATCAAAAGGAAGTACAACCTTAAATTCTTAATCTGCTTTTGTTTGCTTTGTTGTGGGGAATAAAAGATTAGACAAATGAAAAAAAAAGCCCAACTCTGTATGGAGGATGTGAGAAGATTGTTGCTAATTCTTTGAATAATAATTATTCAAAATAAGGATTTGCCATTTAGAGACAATGTCTAAATCTCAATAAGGAATTACTGTGATTGAAAGCAGACAACATAGCCATGGGGTATTTCTCAATGTACAAACAATGATGTTTGCTTCAACAGCTTTCCTGAAATATAATCCTGTTTGCAGTATTACTGGGAGGATCTCGAGGCATTCTATTTTGCTTTGATAGTGGGATTTTCCATATTCATCGTGGTGCTAGTGGTTATTCATTAATTGGTGGAAGGAGGAGGGTGAACCGAGTGCTAATCAACATTTGAGATTCTTTTAAAAAACTCAGAATTAGAGATGAAGCTAAATCAAACATTAGAGAAATGAGCACCCAGAGAGCTGGAGAAAATTCAGACATGGATTCACATCTGATATTTGTACCTCAGGATCATCTCCATAAAATATTGTCCACCATCCATTTGGGAAAAGAACTAGCTTTGTACTGAAGTATTCCATTAAGACCCAGACACTCTAAGCCAGATGTTTCAGCAGGGACATTCAGCAAAAGAAATGTAACAAACTCTCAGTACAAGTAATCAGCCGAACTTGAATCAGGAGCTCTGGCAGCACAGTACCAAACTTTGCTATCTCATACCCCATGCAGGATTTAAATAGCTATTATATCTGGAATAGCCTGCCATCGGAGTTGAACACATTCAAGAGTAAATTGGATGCTTATCTTGCTGGGAACCTATGACCCCAGCTGACTTCCTGCCCTTCGAGCAGGGGGCTGGACTCGATGATCTTCTGAGGTCCCTTCCAGCCCTAATGTCTATGAAATCTATGAAAAATCCCTCTCACATTTGAAATTCCCAAACATCATGAAAAAGTTTCAAAGGTGAAAAACATCTGGACTGAAAACCTATCTCATGCAATTTGATGGACAAAAGTAAAGCCATACTTGTGTACAAATATTCCAGTGACATGGGAACATACTGCTGTGTGTAGAAATGATGTTATTGCAAAAATATAACATAGATTACTGTCTTTGGGAGTGATTGTACTCATGTACACATCATGAAGACCTAAGAGAGGAATTTCTTTTAACATTAACTATGCAGACCTTTTCTCTCTCTTTTTTAAATGTACCATAACTTATTAGAAGTAAATAACATTGTACACACTTCATGTTAATAGTCTTCAGTGGGCGCACATCATACAGTCATCAATGTATTGAAGATCAGTAATGGAAGTGTTGGTTATCTTGGATTTGGAATGTAAACAGCTGATGTTAAAGAGATTCCTATCCATGTGATACACACCTAACACATACGGGTTTAAAATGTATTTTCATTGAATTAAAACCATACAAAATTTAACCCCAGTAAAAATATGGAGGGGGAGGTCAATTTGAGTTCTGTGTGTTCAACTGCAGACATGGCAAATAGTTCTGCAAAGCAGAGTGGGTCCTGATAATGTTGGATTACAGCTCTTTCCCTTTGTCTGTCTTGTGTATCCATCTTCACAGTGAGGCAAATTTGCTCAAAGCGATCGGTACCTTACACACCATGGTAGCACTGGGGATGATTCAATGCTTAAGTCTCAAGTATTGATGTTAATATCACATTTCTGCAGATTGGCCTTCAAGGTGTCCTTGAATCTCTTCTTTCACCCACCTCTAGAGTAGTGACCATTGGTGAGTTAGGAGTATAGGACCTGATTTCGGAGCTCGTTGTCAGGTATCCCTTATGAGGTGTCCTGTCCAATGGAGCTGGTGCAATAAAATTACTGGTAGAGCCAGAACACAACAGAAGATGTCTGTCATATCAATATGACAGACATCTTCTGTCTGTCATATTGATATGAAGGATTTTCCCAAGATATTGCTGATGTCTTTGGAAATGTCCCAAAGCTTTGGAAATTTCTCAAAGCTTTCAGATGTTTCTGATACCTTATCCAGGTTTTACACCCAACAGCCTGGTACACAAGAAGTTTGGTTGCAGTCTTGATGTCATGGTCATCAAAGATGCAGTTTCAGAGATGTCCAAAGGTAATGCTGATAGATTTTGTCCAATGTTGCATATCATTGTCTATTTTACTTTTTGGGAAAGGTGGCTACCCAGGTAGGGGGAATGCTCAATATCCTCTAAAGATTGTCCTCTAATTGTAATATGTGGAGGAGCAGCTGGTTGGCTTGAGGTGGGTTGGTAAACTATCTTGTTTTTCATGAAGTTCAGTAGGCCCAAACCATTTCATATGCTTCACAGAAGCAATCAATAGTTATCTGAAGGTCTTCAGTGGGCACACATCACACAGTCATCAATGTATTGAAGATCAGTAATGGAAGCGTTGGTTATCTTGGATTTGGAATGTGACCAGCTGATGTTAAAGAGATTCCTATCTATGTGATACTGGATGCTGACTCCAGATAGAAGCCTGTCAGCAATGATATGTAGAATAGCTGCAATATATATGGAAAAGTGTTGGTGCAATCACATATCCTTACTTGATTCCAGTTCTAATAATGAAGGGGACCATTTCTGAGCCATTGCTTAGGACAGTTGCTGTCACCTCATGAAGGAATCTGATGGGAGTAACACATTTTAACAGGCATCAAAATCTCATTAGGATTTTCCATAGAGCCTTTCTCTGAATCAAAGGCCTTAGTCAGGTCAATGAAGGCCATATCAAGAGTTCACTGTTGCTCATGGCACTTCTTCTGCAGCTGCCTAGCAACAAAATCATATCTGTTGTACCTCTCAGTAGTCTGAAACCACACTGGGACTTGGGTAGAATGAGAAAGGGGAGTTTATTGAAGAGAGTGCAGGTGAGGATTTCCCCAGCTATGGACAGGAGTGCAAGACCACGACAATTGCTGCAAGCTGTTCTATCTCCTTTCCTGAATATGGTAACAATTTTGGCATCTCTTGGGTCACTGGGAATCTATTTGTGTCTCCATATTTTCAAAATAAAAATGTGCAGTTGGTGAGAGATTTTCTTTCCCCCTTGCTTATAAATTTCAGCTTGACTCTAGCTGGACAACATGCTTTGTTGTTTTTCATCTACTTAATGCTTTTCACAGTTTCTTGATAAGTTGATGGATTTTCAAGGTAGTCCTTAATGAGGTGTTGTAGAATGGTTTTGATAGTGTGATCTTCAACATTAGAATCTTGGTTCAGGAGCCTCAGAGTGATGGGTCCTTCTGTTTGTCTCATATGTAATTTTGTTGACATTGAAGAACTATGCATGTCATGGCTGTCAGCAAACTTGAATCACTTCTGCTTTGTCCTCCCACTACTTGTTCTTTTATTCTCAAATATTCCTCTGAGTCTCAGCTTTAATGTGGCAATAAGTGTCTTGCTTCTATTCCGAGTTGATGTCATTCTTTCAAGCTTTGAAGGCTTTCCTTTTTCTGTCAATGAGAACTTCAATTTCCCTATCGTTCTCAATGAATCAGTCCCAATGTTTCTTTGTGGAGAAGTCTAGGGTTCTTTGCACACCTCATGGATGCCTTTCTTGCTACTCTCTCAGTGATCAATGATGTCAGGATCATCAGGGAAGTCAGTGTTTCTCACTAAGGCATTACTAGAAATGATCACTTTTAGCAGGATCTTTCAAGCACTCGATATTGAACCTTTTCCTTGATTGATTATTTTGTTTACAACATTTTGTAGCACTGCAAATGGATGTGATGGACCATATCAGAGGATGATCTGGCCAGCAATCATCTGAGGTGGTTATTGTTCTAGTGACATAGATATTGCAGTGATCCTGGGCACACATGATGATGTGGTCAATCAGATGCCATTGTTCTGAACAGGGGTGAAATCATGATATCTTCCATTTATTGCTGGCAGAATAAGGAGTTTGTGGTGATGGGATCATGTTCTGAACAATTGCTTAGGAGAAAAAGTCCATTGGAATTGACTTCCCCACCCCTTCCTTCCCAAGTGCTCCTTTCCATAGTTCAGAATCCCTGCCCACTCTAATATTAAAATCTCCAAGAATTATCTTATCTTCTTTGAGAACAGATGACAGCACTTGGTTGAGTTTAGAATAGTACTGTTCTTTTGGTTCATTTGCATCAAGGGTTGGGGCATATGCACTGATGACTGTTGCATGTTGTCTGTTGGTCAGCTGGAGACAAAAGGTAATGAGACTGTTGTTGGAGTCAGCAGGACACTCTGGCATCTCTCACCAAAACCAACACTAGTTACATCTTTTGGGGGGGGGGGGGGGGGGGGGGGGGGGAGGGGCGGAGGGAGAGGCGCTCCTTTCCAAAAAATAATGGAAATGAATGATACCACGTGAGCTGCCTCTCTCCTGCACATCTGGTCTCTCTAAGTACAGCAACATCAGTATCAAATCAAGCAAGTTCTCTGGCCACAAGTGCTGTCCTTTGCTCCAGTCAGTCACTGTTAGGGATGTCCATCAGTATACATGTTCCAACTTCTTTTATTTGATATGGACTGCAGATAGAATAATCCCATTTGACACAGTTTCCCAGTCAGATGAAATAAGATAGACTGTGTTTAGGGGATCTTTTCTAGCCCCCTCCTGATATGGGGTGGGCAGAGTGGATCCTAAATAGGATAGCAGCTGCCAAATCATAGGCCTGCTTCAATTTGAAGTACAAAGTGACCACCACACAGTCATCACTTCCATGTAGATCCATTAGTAGGGGTTTACAGTAGTCACACTACATGGCAACCATGTCTTCCCCTAGCTGTACCAGTTACACCACCATAAGACCTATATAGGGAGGAAATGGCAAGATTTGCACCATAATCTTGTGCAGAATAAACATTATATACAAAACGTTTATTCTTTGAAAGCTTCTCCTGGGTAGATTGAATTCTTAATTATTTGAAGTGCTTCATTTATGCTATTGCATGGGGATATTGGAAGGACCTTCAGGGATCCTGGAGTATTACTATATACATGAGTCTATGAATAACACAGCTATAACTGAAGCAGTGGTTTTTGAAAGATTGATGATCAGGTGTTTCAGTAAACTTTTAACTCCTCTTACAACTGACCCACTTAACTTAATCCAGGGTACGCATGTCTGTAGCTACCCTGTAAAAATTCAGGTCATGATGTCAGTAATTTAAATAATGCCTCCTGGCCAACTAGTGTTCTAGTACTTTTAATTGTTGTGTAGGTAATAGTCATTCTCCAAATTAGGGATGCTTCTTGGCAGAGCTGCCTATTATTATTTGCTCTTCAGCAAGTTGTTTGTTATTAAATAGACACTCACTGCAGATAGATCCTGCTGACCTGTTTCTTAGCGTCTCTTTGTATATTTCTCTTTTGCTATTTGTTCATTATTTTCTTCAATATTTTCTACCTGATTGCTCAAATAATTTGCCTCCAGAATAACCCCAAATAAATTGGCAGTTATAAATAGCTGCAAAAATGTGTTAAGACTTTTTTTTTTAATTTAAAAATTAGGTTCATAATACTTTTCTTCAAATTACTTGTTCCCATTACATTCATAATTTAAAATAGAATTGTATTTATTTATTCCTATTTTACTTATTTATATTTAGATTCGTCTAAGGCTGGGATGTGATCTTTTTTTCTCCAGCAAAAGAGAAGCTTAATTTTTCCCAGTGCAATGGTTCATCTGATCCTAATCTATATATAATTGAGATATATTTTTGGCGAGATCCACAGATGGTATGAAATTACTTCACTGGAGCATCGGCATGAAGAAGACTCGGCCTCTAGCATTCGCCTCTAATTTGACCTCTTTTCTAGTTTAGAGAGAACTGATAATCCAACACACATTTTGGTAGCCAAAATACCTGAAGGGAACAGCACCTTTTTAATGCATTTACCTCAGAGAGGGTCCTGTTATCTTTCATCCTCGCTCTTCTTCCATCTGCTTGCCCCTCCCTACCCTTGTATCTTAGCCCAAAGAATTCCACTTTCTTTTCTTTCTCTTCTGTCTTTCTGTCCTTTGTCAATTTTAAGCCATTCTGGGGTCTTTGGGGGGCCAGGTTCCCTCAGTGTGGGGCTCCATTCATTCCTACCCAAGCCTCATGACAGCAGCAGCCAGCAACTGCAGGAGGGGCAGGCCCAGCATTTCCCTGCACTGGGCACAGGAGCCAGAGGGATTGAGCTTGCTCTACTGTGTGGTCCTGGCCCTCCCAAGTCAGACCCTACGCAGCAAGGTGTGAGATTGCCCTCATGGCGGGGGAAGCTCCCTTCTCCCACCTGCAGCCAACACAACACAAGTTGCCTGTGCTATTTTTCACAATGCTGGGAACTCTGGCAGATGGGCTGGTGGAAAAGGAGCCCCCCTGCTGGGCAGCCCCCCCCACACACACACAGGATGAGCTCTCTTCCCCACCCTCCCCCCACAGCTGTTGCTGACAGTCCCCAGCTGGTAGGTGGGGGCAGGCCTCGGGTGGGTGGAGAGGGGCGTACACTGGCAGACTCCTGGGAGGCATGCAGGAACACCCCCTTCTTGCAGGCAGGCATCAAGCTCCCCACCCCCACCCCTGGAATAGCGCATGTCTGTTCAGTTGGAACACACTCTACTTATAACACTTTAAGTAAAGTGCAATAGAGTGCTTTCCACCAGCAGCTTTTTTAATGTCTGTACTTAGCCATATTGTCTAACCTCTGAGCACAAGTGTGGTGAAAAAGACTGAATGAGCTTGAATCCTGGCTCTGCAGCGATTCTTTAGTCATTTTTATGAAGTGGCAGCCTTTCAGCTCCTATAAGAATACCTAACTTACAAGTATTGTGAGTGTTAATTAAATTAATGTGTTCAAGGCTTTGCTTCACCATTTTTTTATACTACAGAACTGAGTCTATAACTATTTGAAGTAGAAAATAAATATAAAGAGGTAAAATCAGATCATTAGAAGTGAGAGTGAAAATGGGTAGGAGGAGGAGACGGGAAGGAAGAAAATAAAGTACAAGAGAGCAAAAGAGTGAAGACAGCAAGAGAAAGAAAAGTTGGGAGGGGAAAGACTGCTAAAAATATGTTATAAAATAAATGCAAGTTATTAATCATAGGAAGAAAGAAAGCTAAGCAGGGAAAGATGGTATTGGGCAACTACATATCTGTTTTATATTTAAAGTAATTAAAATACTTTAAATTTTTTAAATGTCATTAGACATTCTGACATTGTGACTGGAAAATAGCTATCATTTGTAGAAGTGCACTGATATTATCTAGAATGAGATTCAGGAAACAAAAGTAAGTCTGACCTTGCTCAGTTGTACCAAGTGGTACTCACTGCTCTTGAGTAATCAGAATACAGGATATTTGAATTTTACTTTTTAAACTTAAATCATTATAAGATTTTTTTCCCCATAAGGCTAAAACAAAAATGTGAGTTTGTGTAAAATACGTATGTACATGATGCACAGACTTCCATAGTTGTGTGGACTTATTCCCTAAGGACAATATGTAAGATTGTCTGGTTTTGTTTTGTTTTTCCACAAATGGCCGAGTGAACGTAACAGCTAAAAATGTGGATGACCTCAGTTGCTTCTACAAAACTCATTACAGGGGATACCTTTCGGTTTCTCATCTGGTGCTTTACTTATGATATCTATGCCTTAGAGCACTTACTCTCCTTGCAATGAAATCATATGGAAATGAGAGCCAAGCCATATTTTCTTTTCAGTGCAGTACATTGTAATGATTTGTTTGGCTTTTGGCTTTTTTTTTTTATTATTATTCTTTCTGGTAGGAGATACAGCAGACTTACTGCTTTATCAAATATTTCCTAGCTACCATGACTTATTAACAAAAAAATAAAGGAAAAAGGATTTGCTAAACGCTAACATTTGAAAAATAATATGTGGAAACAACTCTCTTCAGCAGGTAAGTAAATATAAATTTAAATGGAATGTCACAGGCATTAAATATCTTTTGCCATGGCTGGCATTGTGTTTCAGTAAGCTCGAGTGTAGCACATAAAACCTGCTGTTCTTGAAACATATCACACTGTTAACAAGTTTCTGGATCACTGTAAATGTAGCTTTATTCCTAGTTCAGGTCAGAAATTACATTTCTAGCAGATGTCCAAAATAAATGCACTAGAACCACAAAAAAAAAAAATGTTTTCATAAGGACAAACAAGAAAAAGGAGTTTTATGTGATTGACCTCCAGAGACCCAGAAAGTGTCACTGGATGCTAAGGAGAGAGGGGGGAGGAGAGAGAATGACTGATCACTGTATTAGAATTTACACAATGTGAACCTTTCCCTAAGACATTTACAGAGTACAGTAAAACTCACTTACATCTCGCTCCAAGAGGCCAGTTTTCATTGTTGCTTTGTTGTTTTTTGGTTCAGTTTGTTTTATTGCTTTGTCCTTTGGTTATCCTATTTCAGCACTTCGGGTAAAAGGTACAAAATGAATAGATAAAATAAAAAATGTAATGTCAATGATAGTGTGAGAAATCATAGCTTTGGTTACACAAATATTTTTTTACCCTTCGTGGCCAGAGAGAAAATGGAAGGTGAGGGGAATCTTGAGAAGTGATCAAGAGACCTTATGCTATCCGATCAGTGAAACAACTTAGGATCTGAAGGTATTTCCCTATTATAGTAATGAGTGTGACCAGCTGGGTGCGGTTATCATCTTTCAAAATGTTCTCTTTCAAAATTTTCATTATTAATGCATAGACTTTACCTGGCAAGAAGTGAGAGCAGCTTATACAACTGAACTCCCCCTGCAGGCAGGGAAGTTTCAATTAGGGGCTAGCCCAGAGGTAGACAGTTATTTCAGTTGGAGGGCCACTTAATGAGTTTTGGTGACCTGTTGAGGGCCACATCCATCTCTCTCTCATCTCTCTGTCCCCCTCCCTCCCTCCAGACGTCGGCCACAGCTGTAGTTTCCCAGGTACCCCAATGCTTAGCTGTAGACCCAGACAGGGACTTCCACCATGGTGGGAGGGCAGTGATGTCAGCTGTGGACACAGCTAGCAGGTTCCAGCACCCTGACACAGAACCTACTGGCAGTGTTCACAGCTGATGCCACGACCACCTAGCACATGGGAAGCTCCTGCATGGGTCCACACCTGATGCCGCTGGCAGGTTCTGGGTCAGGGCTCCAGGTAGGAGCTTCCACTGCGCCATGAGGACAGCGACATTAGCTGTAGACACCACTGGCAGGTTCTGCAGTAGGGTTCCTGATGCTGCTGGCAGCATCCACAGCTGATGCTGCCAACCGCCAGCTGCAATGGAAGCCCACACCCACATCCACAGCTGATACTGCCAAAGCAGTCCTGCCAATGCAACTGGCACAGCAGAAACAGCTCCGACTTCCTGGTCATCTGATACCATGTGGTGGCCAGAGCTGGAGCCACCAGCCATCCATGGGTCAGATCCAATGAGTTAGTGGCTGCCTGCCCACAGGCCACACTGAATCTATTGGTGGGCCAGATCTGGCCCATGGGCCATGTTTTGCCCACCATTGGATTAGCCCAATATACATGACTGAATTGCCCCCATATTTGGGGATTTCAGAAATCTCATTCTGGTTTACTAAGTCCAAATATTACCTTGTAGTTCTAATATCACCACTAGGAATAATAATAGCTGCATATCAACCTTTCTGTTGAAAAAATAGGATTCTAATGTCTCTATAGGCTTGTAGAAAACACTGCCTCAGCATTGTAATGAATATTCTGAAAAGGGAAGACAGCCAAGAATAATAGCATTTGTAGATATTTTTTAAAGATGTATGTGTTTGTGTGTATATATATATATATATATGCCTGTGTGTGTGTGTGTATTATGATTGCCTGGGTCAGTTGTTTGTCGTAGGGTAAATACAACATAAATGGACCAAATTTCAGGGTTTTTTAGGAATAGCATGAAATGAATGGGAGGAGCCACAAAATTACAATAGTGAACATTTATGGATATAGACTCACTACTTGGCTTTTTAAATTCACTCTAAGTTCTAGAGAGTCAACATTTTCTTTATCATATTTATGGCCCCAATCCTGCACCACTGATGTCTAGCACTGTTGTGTGCACACAAAGTTCTCTATGTACAACCGCTTCAAGTCCATGATTCATGCTGAGAATTGTTTTGGTGTTAGCACATCCTTGGGTCTATCTTAATTCCAGTTAGGAGCCAGGTTCTTTAGTGTAAGTTAGGCAACTCTTAGGGCAACTTGGCTTTTGAATATACAAAAAATGTACTTACTTGAGAGTGTCTTGACTACTATACTGAATTAGTTACTTTAGGGGTAAACCATACAGACTCCATCTGAAACCTGGGAGACATGCAGTTACATGTAAGCACATTTCAGGATGATGCAGAAGAGCAGAAAGAAAGCTACTATGTTTCAGTGCAGATAGCATCATTCTTATTTATGCCATAACTGATGTATCAGCACCTTAGGATCCTTCAGGGTAAGAGCTGCTGTAAGACTAGCCATTGTTATTAAAAGTTACACTATTTGAGTGCTTCACTATGAATAAAGTTTCTTTAAATCTTGGGAACCCACCTAAATAAAATAAAAAGACAGTTTAAATAAAATGCAAGTGCAACCCCTCTATTCTAGCCAGAAAAGGAAATGCTAAGGAAATCAGGACAGGTAAGATCTAACTATTTCACAGTTAGACATTCATTTGTAAAAAGCAGCTGCTGTCTGCATTACTTGGCTTACGTTACTCACTGAGTGCAAAACAAAAAAAAATGTGACCAACTTTTCCCCTCCAACCAAGAGGATATTATGAATGTTCACATAAGAAAGAGCTAAAGGTTCTAGCACCAGCAACAGCTGTGCTGCTTACAATGTCTGTAGCCACTAGGGTTGCCTAAATATAAATAATTTACACATTTTACAAAGAAACCCCCCTTTAGCTATGCATAAATCTATGCTAATGTATAAGGTAGATTTTACTGGCAACCTCTATGTTAATCAAATTGAAACAAAAAGCAGGTTGAAACTGTACAGGTATGTCTCCCAGTTACATTGAATAACTGCCATTCACAGCACAGAAGCCATCATAATTTAATATTGTATCTCAAGATCCCTGTAGAATATTTTTGAGCTAATTATCACTAGCAAGAAAGTTCCTAAGATCAGAAGGCAATGAAGTTCTCAACACTGTTTCTCTTGTCACCCATTACTTCAAAGTGTATTAATATGCAAATTAACTTGGAAGTAGACAGTAGTCTTTGTATTTTCAGTAGTTGACCTCCTCTTACTGTTTTTTGAAGTAAGGACAGGGAAAATTTCCCTTTTTCTTCAGAATCTTTCAAGGAATGTTTGCACATTGTGAAGAATCCTATTTAAATTGCCTTTAATCTCTTCTTGGAAGAACATAAGTCCTTGAAGAACCTTTCATTATCTCATGCAAATCTAAGCAAATATATACTGCAATGATAAAGAGTATGCACCTGCATTCAGGTGCCCAAGAAACGATCTCTTGTGTCCACAAAAATCAAATATGTATATAAAAATGAGGTGGAATAGTTGTTTACCCAGTTGTCTATGTGTATGGACAAGTCATCTATCTGAGTGAGCATAGATAGTTTTGCAGACAGTCATTACACCATCTTTTAAATTTGGGTAGGAGGGTCTCTTGTTTTATTGAAACATCCCTAAAATGCCTTGGAACAACCCATGTTTAAGAGAAGTGCCATCTTCCTTCTGGGCATGTGCAGGTGCTTACGCTTCCTTTTGGGCAGTGTTACACTGCCAGCTTTACAACAAATGGCTCCCATAGATCTTTTCCTTTGTGCACTGGTAAACCTCATGCCCCAATGGAATGTGTTTTCACAGAAAGGAGGATTAATTGACTGGGAAATTGATTGATTGATTTGTTTTTCCAGCTAAATGAAAATGCATTTTTTTAGCTGTTTAGAAAGGTGATGCCATTAGGTACAAATGTAGGCTGTATTAAGCTATATTTTGAAAATGTTTATCCATAGTTCCTGAAAAAAATATACTGAGGATATTAATATTATAGAATAGCATTTAAGCATATTAAGCACACTAAGCATATTTAACAAGGGACAGAATTTGGAAAAAAATGCTGCTTGGTTCAATCTTGTCTTTCCAAAATATTCCTTTTCAGAAATATTTTTATGAACCCTAAGTTTAGCAGTGTCTGGCAGGAGGATTTAGCTTTAATCATATGGAAGAACACTCGAATAGGGGCAAAGAAACCAATGCAAACCTTTTACTTTAGTAACTGACAGCCAGTTTTTGAAAGGTACTTAACACGTAAAGACCCAGATAGGTGCCTAGTAGGATTTTCAAAAGCATGGATAGTTAAATCCAGAGGGACATTTTAGGCACATGCACCTTAGGCAACACAACACCTAAAAATCAGGTGTTTGGCCCTAGCAAGATGATTAAAGGAAATAGAATTAAACCCCAGATTCCCTATGCTGTCACTGGGGAGTGTTAGGTGCCTTTGAAAACTGAAACACAAAAACTACATGCCAAACATAGGCTTGCATAGAGACAGTCAGTAGGAAATGCTGAGACAAAGGCATGTCTGAATTCCCACCCTTCTCTGTAAGTCAGGCTTGGAAGAATGCCTATTCTGTGACTCTCAAACAGCCCTTAAAGTGAGAGAGCTATTAAGATGTTCAACCCTGCCAAAAAGCCACCAGTTTGGGGCTGGCTCAGAAACAGATTAGACAAATAAGTAGTTTTCCAGGTGAAACTGTAGGGATGTATAGACTCTCAGGGGTCTATGGCCCTGCTATACTGCTTGTTTGAAGCCAGCTATGCACAGCACTGCATTGCAACTTACCTATCTTCATCCTTAGGTACCTAAGCATCTTTAAAAATGTGACCTATGGCATAACATTTTCTAAGCATCTAAATGACTTAAATGTCTAAATTCCAATGAGTTTTGCCTTAGGAACCTGTGATACTTGAGACTTAGGACAATGACATCTTAGGGTAAGTTCACATGTTGTCCAGAGGTAGGTCCTATAGATGTGTCTGAGCTAGCATTAAACAGAGTAGCTTGGATGCTCCTAACAGCAGAGTCTATGGCACCATAAACTTCAGCTGCTGAGACCTTGCCCAAAGTTCTTCAGACTTACGTAGTATGCACTGAATTCCCTGCAAAGCTAACCTGTTACCACTGCTTGAACTACTTAGGTTTAAGGGGAGTACAAGTAGGTCTTCAGAAGCTGCAATAGCAGCTCTAGAGTATAGGATCCTAAGATACTTCTGAAAATTTTACACAGAATTTTTTAACCTTGCTGCTTAGAGTCATACTCCTGAACAGCAAGATGGCAATGCCTGACCTGTAGCCACAATTTTTAATGCTGCTATTCCCCTCCAGCAGATACACCCCACAACATCTCTTAAAACTAAGCTGTGCAGCCGATAAGGTATTATACTTCATTATTTTCCAGGGCGGCTATAGTTCTGATAACCAGATTCATCTCGTATTTCATTTAGCCTCTTCACCTTTGACAACAAATCAAATGCCTTTATGCACAAACAGATCCTCATGTTTTCCTTATAGTGTCAGTTGTTATAATTTACTGAAGAGCTGAATAACTAACCTCGCAATATGAAATTTCATATCAAGTGGGGTTTTTTCCCATGCCTTTCACAATGTTTTATTTCTTTTTAGCATAGTGATGCTTCTTAAACTGTAAAATGATTCAGGAAATCAAACTGATTTAACAGCTCTTAAGTCTTTAAAATGTAGAACTTTCAATTCTAGGTGATGAGCTAAATTAACATACCAGACCCACACACTTTCAATATTTTTCTGTTGGATTTCACTAAATAATGTAGTGTCATTAAAATATTAAATTCAGTTTGTATCTGACACATCAGATGTGATGCTTATTATTATCACTCACTTGAAATAAAACATCTTTGCTGAAAACAGTCCTTTTGGAAATATGGGTCATATATAATTTACCAAGATGAAGGATCCTGAAAACTAACAGATTATGAATGAGTGTGTTGTTACAGCATGACATAACTGTAAGAATTCAAAGAAAAAAATCCGTATGATCCTTTATGATCCCTTCTTTAGATACTTCACATACTTGAAGGGCTGCCATAAAGAAGTGGGAAAGCACATTTTCTCTCTATTGCTACATAGAAGAGGACACAGACCAATGGCAGCAAAGTACATTTACATTAAATAGCTGGAAAAAATGTCTTCACTGTTAGAACAGCGAGGCAGTGAAATAGACTTCCTAGGGAAGTTGCGGACTCTCCATCACTGGAAGTGCTCAAGAAGTGGTTGGACAGCTACTGGGTATTTCCCATGCTTCCAGGCTTTGCTGGTTCTTTTCCCCTGTCTCCACAACTTTCTGCTAAATGTGTCAGGGTGTTTTTAAGTCTTCCTCAGAGTCATTGGGTGTTAGCTACAGCCAAGCCTTGGTGGGGACTTTAGGGTCAATGCTTCTGCTGGGATCCAGACTGGAGATTCCTGACTAGAGGGTTTTGCCCCTCTGCTTAGGGTCTGACCTATCACCAAATTTGGTGTCAGGAAAGAATTTTACCCTTCAGATTGGTCCAGACTGTGGAGGTTTTGCTTTCCACTGTAGTGGGGGGTATGGTCCTTCACCTAGGATCTCTTGAACATGTATTGACAACATTTCATAGAAGCAGGACATTGGTTGCCCTGGTTAATCTGCTTTACCTGTGGCAGGTTAGAGCGTGAGGTCTGTCTTGTGTTAGGGTTGATACTAGTCTTATGTAGAGTTTATTATGGTTTGTATGGGACAGTTTGGATAGGGATGATTCTGCCTCAGGCAAGGGGTTGGACTAGATGACGTCTGGAGGTCCCTTCCAGCCCCGCTTCACCTGTTTGATTAACCACTATGAATTAGTCAAGCACAAGGCTGTGAGGTTGGTATAGAATTTCAGTAAGATTTTCACAGAAGTATTTAGGAAAAGAGATAGGACTAAGTTAGAGTGCCAGCAATTTCATGGTGTGTTATATGTCTTGAATATAATAGTTCAGCACCTCTCAATTCATATGGTTCATTAGTTACCAACAAATGCACAGACTCATCTTTGTGTTGGAGTCCAAATGGCTCTAAATATGCACGTGCACTGCAATTATAAGTTAATCAAAATAAAATTCAACAATTTTGAAGTTAAATTGAAAATCACTAATTATATTCCTTTTATGAAAGTCTAGATTAAAGAGAGACAACTGTATGTAAATCAGATACACACAGCACAGCTGAACTATATTGTTCAACGTCTGTGCTTTCTAAATAATAGACAAGGTAACTGTACAGAATGATTCCTTTGAAGGCTTTGACAAGCATGATTTATGGCATTCTAAAGCACTTTCTTTGCTTGAATATTCAATGGAAAAGGTTTGCTTTCCCCCTAATCTAATATTGCATGGAATTATATTTAAATCGTGCCTTAACTTGGAAAGTCACAGGAGGGAAGGTATAAATTACACTCTTACAAAAATATACAACAGATTTAAATTTGAAAATTACTATTTTAGCATGCAAGACAGCAAACTACAATTAATCACTGTTCTTCCTCCCATCAGACTCCACCGTGAAGTTTTGAGAAACATATACTTTGAAAGGCTCACTTGAAATCTTTTCCCAAGCTCTAAAAATCAGGAGAAAAGAGCATTCTTGGTTGCCTAAATTAGCCCTAAAGTACTATCTGTAGGAACTGAGAATTAGCTTCAATGTACCTAAAGCCACTGACTCTTTGGGTTCATTGTAGACTTAGGGGATCCCCTTCTGGAATGTATTGTTGAAGTTCTCCACAAGCACTATTATCGCTGATACAAGAGAAACAAGGAGATACAGGAAAGAGTCAACAAGATCTAGGTATTAAATCTCTGAGATTCAGGCTGTGTGTTGCACTCATTCAGGATTTCCTAGAGCTCATAGGCTGGTCTGGAATTGGTTGCCTACATATCATTTCATAAACAAAACTATTCATGAGAGCATTATAGTGGTTCCTCATAAAGATCATGAAACATTTTCCAAGAGATGTGGAAGGGGCAGCTCTTAGTCATTGGAAACAGGAAATCTGTTTGATAGAAGAATCCACCTATCACAGTCTGAACTCCAGTGGCCCAGGCTCTTAGGCTGGTGGATTACATCCAACTGAACAACCACATGCAGAACTACCATCCCTAGAAACATGTACTGTAATTCACATATAGCCTAAGGAGCTTCTGTCTTCCTCAACTAGAGAGAATGACTCAAAGCTAAAAAGAGGATAAAGAGATATTCACATGTTATTTCAGATTTTCTTCTTTATAAATAATAACAGACTCACTACCCTGATACAGAATATCCTGTAGTATGTTTTGAAAATATAGTGCAGAGATATTTGCATCATTTCTGCTATGAGAGGTAATACAGGCTTCTTGTCCACTTTATGGTGATGAGCACTCATCTAGGATAGTAAGAGGCATACAAAATTTTGAGGGAAAAAAAAGTCTAAGGGTATGAAGATAGACTAACACTAGGAAATCAGATGCCCTAACTCTCTGTGACTCTTATTGGACTACTTAGACTTGTGAAAAGATCTTTCACAATTATGTCTCCATACTAATTACCTTGTTACTCAATTCCAAGACAAAGGTTTTATCCTCATTTAACACAGGAAAAAAACTTCCTTGGCTTGGAATTGAATATGATGCAGTGCCCAAGACAGTGGGGGCAGGTGGGAGGATGGGGCAGACAGCTGCTCTGGCTCCAGCTCCAGCTCCAGCTCCAGCTCCAGCTCCAGAGCAGGGGCAGAACCACAGCTGCTGCATTCCCCTCCTCCCCATGCCACCATTACCTGACACCTGCAGCCTGGACCTCTGTCCCCCTTCCTCCAGTCCCCCTCCCTGTGGCCTCTGTCCTCCCCTGCAGCCTTTGCCCCATCCCCTGGGGCAGACAGCTGCTCTGGCTCCAGCTCCAGCTCCAGCTCCAGCCCTGGCCTGACAGCAGGGCCAGAACCACAGCTGCTGCATTCCCCTCCTCCCCATGCCACCATTACCTGACACCTGCAGCCTGGACCTCTGTCCCCCTTCCTCCAGTCCCCCTCCCTGTGGCCTCTGTCCTCCCCTGCAGCCTTTGCCCCATCCCCTTCCCCTGTCTCTTCCCCTTCTTCTTCCCCTTCCCCACTGTCTCACCAGGCAGCCTCTGCCCCTGTGTCCCACTCCGGATGCCTGCCTTTGATCTGGTACCAGCATGCTCCATCCCTGCTCCAGCCTGGGGCATGGAGTATAGATAGCCCCAGCCTGGCCCTATGGCAGTGGTGCCAGCTCCTACTGCTATTGGGGGGTTGTCTTAAATTCAGGGTCAGGTAAATATGGTAGCTTTAATATTTTAGTGCCAGCTCTTCCAAATCCCTAGTACATCACTTGATATTATCAAGGTTTGTTAGGGCAGCCCATCTATTCAGTCCAACAGTTGAATCTTTTCCTCTCTCCCACTACAGGTTCTTATTACTCATCTGCTCAAATCTATTGAATTTAACAGTCTGTGCATTTTTTTTTTCATGAGACAATGCTCATAGTTTGTGATCTGGTGGCTAAAAAAAAAATCTGACTTTAGAGTTAAGTCTCTAGTGTACTATACATGAGAACAAGATTGTATTCCAAACTCTAGGGTCATTTGTAGCTAAGGTTAACACTTCCTCCCTTACATCACAGGGAATCATTTTTCCTCAGTTTTGTTCAACGTTGTTCATTGGATGTAGGACCAAAAACCCCAAGAAAAAATGTCACCTGGTGGGTGCTAGAGGAGGAATTAACATTTAAATTACTGAAACAAAACAGTATAGGAAAACAATTTCCTCTCATCCTAAATGTCTACGCTCGAAAGCTTTCTAAGGATTCTATAGCCAGGTGGATCAAATTCTACATTACTGAAGTTTCAGCAGCTGTTAATATCTGGTTCCAGAAGGTGTCTGAGCCAATGTAGCATATTTTACTATTGCATTCTGGCCATAGAGGGCATCTGTAAAACTTAATACCAGGTCACCCATCAACCCTCAAACATGACAGGCTTCACCTGAAGTCATCTGTAGAAGCAATCTTCAGAAAGAATGTGCTCCAAGCAGAGATCTCAGTATTGGCTGCCTACACTGATAAGCCTAGGGGAATCTCAGCTATTTCTGTCCAACTTATCTCTCCTTCCCTTTGAATGTTTTGTGACATGCAGTACCAGTGGAGGCCATGATGCAAAATGGAAAATCTTTTATTTGATAGGGATTTCCTTTCTGGGAGTGATTTCCTCCCGAGTTCCCTTGCCTTGAAGGTAAGTCCTTTGGGTGTTCACATGATGGCCCCTTGAGAGTTTATTTAATTAATAAATATGTATATGGTGCATAATTTATCCTTGAACTGCTAGCAAGAATTCACTCTTTCACCTTTGAAAACACTTTTCTGGAGAGGGATTGTATAAGGCATAGTCAAACTCCAGGGCCCTAGTGTGCACTCCATATGGGTTATAGCAGAAAAAAGATTGTGAGAGTGGACCCTCACAGAAAGGAACTTTCAGTTTGTAATGGATTTTCCATTACAACTCTTATGGGTATTGATGCAGCAGAACTGTGGCTCCCATGAGGCACCACAGCAGTATATCCAAACTGTGTAATATTTTAGTGTTCATCTGAAACCCTTTTAGTTTTCAGCGGGTTCCCCCACCACCGCCACCACCACCAATTAAATTTAATGTTTTATTAAATATTTGATCTTATTGAAAACCCAGTGTCCTAGTTAAAAACATTTTTTTTAACCAGCCATGATTTCTGTCCTAATTCCATCAAGTGGACGTTGGCCTGGTTTCAGGGTCTGTTGTGAATGTGAACTGGGGCTGTACTGGAGAGTGTGAACACAGAGGCTGTGAAGTAGAACGTGTAAAGTGGCATGCAAGCAATACACAAATCTGATGGTTCAAAATCAAACATGGCAGGGGAAGAGGGCAAAGAAACAGCTGCTCCTGCATATGGGCTGAAATAAATATTGCAAAACTGCTAGGTTGCAGCCCTGTGGCCTAACTGAAGGTTGTCATTGTGAAGTCTAGCCTACCTGTATTAGTAAATCCCCACATAGTCTAACTGCTTTGGCTGTGCAGGCACAGAGGCAGGGATGAGCATGGATGAGTGTGTTGTTTAATGCACTGAAACTTCAGAAATAAATATGAGAAATAGTACAAAATGCCTTAGGCCTATAAAGTATATTGGATATCAGTAGTACCTTTATGTAGATTGATTATAATATCAGTACTGTAATATCAGTAGATATATGTAATATCAGTAGTGTCCCATGTATGATGAATTGTGTATTTCAAGGCTTTTTCGCAACAACAAAAATGAAACTGCAGCTCTCTTGGAATTGTGGTGTAGCTCTCAATTTATTTTTTGGAAAGTGGTAACAGGACCCAGATGCCAAGCTTTGGAAGATATTCCAGTAGCAGCAGCTGGCTTCTTGGCAGTCTCCTCAGGCAGTTTTGTTCGTGGTTTGGAGTTGCCTCTGGGTTTGTCTGTCATGTGAATAAGCAGCTAATGAACTGCCTTATCTGCTTAGATGCCATTTCCTTTTTACGGCATTGACACACCTTTGATATTAAGAAAGATGTGCTTTTTATTTTTTTTCTTTTGTAGTAAGTCTGGTACTGATACAATTGTGGAGCCTTTAAAGTCCACCTGTTCTGCAGGGAATTTCCTAACCTGCCTGGTGATTATCAGTTAGTGATACTGAATACAATACTGATATTTTACAAAATAGACACTTCATTCCTGCAGGATGCATTGATCCATGCTGTCTGAAGTCTGCGCCTGTTAGCATACTCTGCCATAAAAAGTTGTTTTCTTTTGGAAAAGCACCATATGTTTGCTGTTGGAAGCTGCTACCGTAGTTAAGCTATCCATATCCCTACCCACATTTACCATGCTTCTCCAGCAGGTGTTCTTTATAAACTCCTGTTTTTTCAGCACCTTTATTTAAAAATGCATTTTTAATTTGTGTTCATGTATCTGGTCCCCAAATTAAAAAAAAAAAATTAAAAAATTAAAGCTAAGATGTGCATATTAAACGACACCATATGTTACAGCAAAATGGGTATATAAATACCCATATGTGAAATGTTTCCTCTGTGCCCCTTACATGACTTTGACATCAGTGCATACTTTGCCTTAGGAAAATATGCATGGGAACATTTTAGTACAGCTTTAAGCAAGGCTTCACTTCTAATGCCTATAGCTTTATCCCAATGCAAATAGCTACCAGGTAAGAGATTGCCCTGTAGTTATTAGCTGGCACAATTAAGGTCACTTGACTATCTAAGTTTATTTCCGAGTGCAGTTAGACCTGTAGGGATCCCTATGATGTTGATCGTGCCTACATTTAAGTGCAGGTGAAAATTGGTGCCCATAGTTATTTGCCCCAGAAATTTCTGGGCACAAAAACCAAAGCCAGATTGTTAAATCCCTAACCTCAGCCATGAAATGAGTGGTTTTGAGGACTAGTTGAGAACCTCAGGCATTCAGATTCTTTTTCAGAACCTTAACTGAACTGTTTGAAGTATTTATATGCTCTCCCTTCTCCTTTAGACCTAATCTCATTTACAGCCATCCATTTGTCCTTTTCATCCCTTTCATCCAGCTAGCAAGGAGACAAATATTATTTTCCTTTCCATCAGCAGAGCTTTATTGTCCATATATCAGCTGCTGTTCCAGTTTTCACTGCCTTTCTTCCAACCAGTGGAGTGATTTCTGGGTGACTTGGGAAGAACACAGTATCCCAGCACTGCTTCAAGACTCAGAAGTGCAAAATGACACCTCAGCTGCAGGAGCTTTCATTACACTAAAAGAACAGAGGAAGATGTAAGGGTGGAAAGGAAAAAGAAAACTCAGTGAAAGGAATGAAGAATTGGGATCAGGTGGTGACCATCTTGTTTTTGGACCACACTTTGGTTAGGGATAGTCAGGATTGCTGAGTAGGAAGAAAACAGAAGAATTAGTGAGAAGAAAGATGTTTTTAAGAAAGGTTTCCTTTCTCTGTTGAACAGTTAGCAAAAACCAAGTAATTTTGATTTTTTTTTATGTGAATTTATCTAAACTTTAATGAAGGTCTGGATTGATCTATGCTAAAAAAGCTACCCTTTCATTTGACGTAATTATAGCTGATCCAGCTTATCCCTTTTCTTCTTCTGCCAAAATAGCTATAAACTTAACTTGACTATAGATCTCATTTGTGCAGAATTTTTTTTCTAGTGATTAAGAATTATTTGCATATTCTCTACATGCAAATGAGCTACTAGAACATGGTGCCTACACATGTGGACAACAACCTACTGATCTAACAGACCCAGAAGCAAGTATAATGCTACAGAGCCGACTGCCCAAAGGGCTTAGTAATGGTTTAGGTTTCTCCATAACCTGTCTTCTGGCTACATGACATGTTCCCTTCTCATAGAAGCAGGATTTAAAACCCTCCCACAAATGCAGCGTAGAGATCTTTGGAAGACAAGGTTCTTTGGTTAAAATGTGATATCTTTTATTAGACCAACTAAATAGTTGGAAAAATTGTTCTTTGCCAGATTTCTGGCTTTCGAGCACAAACACCCTTTGTCAGGCATAGGGAGAGTCTGCTGGTGTTATGTGTTCTCCATGGTGGAATAGAAGTCAATACACAGAATGCATAAGATCCACAAACAAAGGGACCCGGACAGACCTTTAATATCCAGCCATGGAGCCCTAACTGAGGAAATATTAGGTTTCATTGAAACCATCCTAAAGCTTCTTGTCACTCAAAGTGCGAGTTTTGTTCAAGACACAACAAACGTTCTACAAAAACTTAAAAACATAGACCACCTGCTCAGAAACCCCCTCCTAGTCACCATGGATGTTACCAGCTTATATACTAACATCCCATACCAGGATGGCATACAAGCCTGCCTTACATATCTACAAGAGCAAGATTACAACAGAGTACAGACCTAAAGATATTACTGAACATATACACTTTATCCTCATACATAATAACTTCACTTTCAATAACCAACACTTCCTTCAGACCATAGACACAGCTATGGGCACCAAAATGGCCCCATAATATGCCAAACTTTTTATGAGCCACCTGGAAGAATTCCTCAAAAATTGCACCATCAAACCCTTGCCTATACCTAAGATATATACATGCCATCTTCATCATTTAGACTAAAAATCTGAAGTCTCTGATTAAATTTGTGATGGAAATCAATAATCATCACCCCTCCATCAGACTCTCTCTTGAATACTCCAGCCCCAACATTTCCTTTTTAGACACTATGATCAATATCCAGAATGAGAAAATACAAACCACCATATATGAGAAACCTGTGGACCAACATACATATCTACCCAGAACCTGCAATCACCCTAAACACACCAAGAAAGCTGTAACATATAGCCAAGCCCTCCAATACCACCAAATCTGCACCGAGGAGAATACCCGTGATCATCACCTCGCAAATTTCAAAAGAGCTTTCACCCAACAGGGACATGCCTCCAGAGAGAGAGAGATCACACTTTTGAAAGAGCCACTCAGATAGCATGTGAAAAACTGTTGCAGTACAAAAAGAAAATCCTTATAATAGCATGCCATTAGTTATGACATACCATCGTTCCCTGAAACTTATACTGTATAGAAAATCCTCAAACAATTGCAAGCCATACTAGAAGAAGACCCAATTCTTAAAGAGATTTTCCCAGAACTACCCATCCTAGCTTTTAAACAAGCATCGAACCTCACCAACCTCATTACCAGAAGCAAACTTCCTATGACCCAAAGTACGTGAAATGGATCCAGACCAGGCCAGGACAAGAAATTTAAAATCTACCGACATATCTCCAATAGTCCCACAATAATTACACCCCACAACAGAACCATCACCATTCCTGGATCTTACACCTGCACCTCCAAATGTAAGATATCTCATCCTGTGCACTAAATGCCCTGATAGAAAATATGTAGGAGAAACCAAACAACTGCATACTAGAATGAACGCACACTGAAAATCTATCAAAGACAAAAATACCCAATTACCTGTGGGTGCACACTTCTCACAAGACAACCACTCTCTCTAGAATCTTGCAGTTCTAATCCTCAAAGGGAATTTACCAAATACCTTTCATAGACAAGCCTATGAACTTCACTTCATAAATCTACTGGATACAAAAAATCATGGACTAAATATAGACATTGGATTTATGGTACATTATAACCTACCTGCCATCTTATAACCACAGAGAACGGCTCTACATTTTACCAGCTGCATTTTTTGACCACGTCAACATTCCCCTTTTCCTCTGCCAACCTACCTGTCACACCTATTGTCTCCCATCGCCTCTGATCCTCATTGCTACACATTTGCATTTTCACAGACCTGCGTTTTGCATATTGGCTTCTATTCCACCATGGAGAACACATAACACCAGCAGACTCTTCCAGTGCCTGAAGGCTTGCAAGGAACAATTTTTCCAACTATTTCATTGGTCTAATAAAAGATATCACATTTACCCAAAGAACCTTGTCTGTCTATGTCCTTAGACCAACATGGCTACAACCAACAATGCTGTAGAGATTTTACCCACATTGCATGCTGCAAGATGGTTTTTCATACAGACATCTGAAGACATATAGCCAATGTTTAAAGGTTGTGATTTTTGCCAAGAACTAGTGTAGTATCAATATTTTTTTTCTAAATGAAAGCACCAGAATCTAAAATCAAAGGATGCTGCAAGTTAGATGTGAAGAATGAAAAGGACAACTGGGTCTGAAATGAGACCTATTCTAAAGGAGAAGGGGAAGGTTAAAAACCTCAAATAGGGGTTTCCTCACTGCAGGAATCTTTGCTGCAAAGCAAATTAAAGAGGGAAAAACTGAGAAAGTTAAAGTCTATCTAATCCAGGTATTTCAAATCCAGAATCCTGCAGTAATGCAAGGGAGCTAAATCTCCCTAACTTTGACTGAAGCAGGGGTAAAGCTGGAGCAGTTGAGACACTTGTCTCACTACAGGATTCTGCAGAAGAAGCAGTTGCATCCTAACAGCTCCTATCAGTTTCCTTTGACATTTATACAATAGTTACTCTGTACAATTGTTTCTCTATCCCCCTAAATGAACTAGGCACCTGAGTCTCATTGATGTTCAGTCAGATAGGCACTTAACTCATATAGGCATTTTGAGATGTCATTTGGTGTGCTTAGATACATAGATGCTTTGTAAACATAGCCTGTTGTGCCTAGCCCAACTTGCTCTGGTTCAGAGAAGTGGAACTTGAAAGCATAACTATTCATATAAATAATCATTAAACAATTTAGTTGGTCTGCACTAGCACACAAGCTATTCATCATACCACATAGCAGATGACTAGATAATGTAGTGATTGATACCTAAATAGAGTAAAATAGCACATGTAACCTGAGAAGATAACGGGTTCCTAAATTGGCCTTAAGATAGAAGCTGGGCTTCCACTTGTTCCATCCCTTGTGGATTCAGCTTTATGAAACATGTGCTTGTGGTCAGAGCTCTGAATCTCTGCATTCCCTGGTCAGAATTCTTTCCCAGCTGTCCCGCCATTTTTCAGACTACACTGTGTTTTATGCTATTATTCTCCTATCTGAGCATGCTTTCTACCATTCTGATTTAACCCAGAGATGACTCTAGCCCCTTATTTTGACCAGATCTGGGAAATTCATTGGGGATCAGAATCTTTGAAGCCTCGTTTACATGTGTAGGTAAAGGAGCTATTAGATCTAATGTGTGATCCATACAGTTGCACCTCCTGCCATGCCAGATTAAATCCAATTGCACCTTATTGCCAGTGCAGGGAGAGCCTGATCCTGGGCTCTCCCTCCATTCGCAAGAATCAGGCTTCCATGGCTGGGAACCCCTTTTGCTGAGGAGGCTTCTAGCTGCAGGGCCACATGCAGCCAGGACTGAGTCCCCACAGCTGACGGGGTCTCTCGGTCCCGGCTATGCATGAAATGCAGCCAGGACCCAGAGCCCCATTACCTGCAGGGTCTCTCGGTCCTGGCTACAGATGAAGCGGACCAAGAGCCCTGTGTGGGTCTGGGGATTTCACGCACCACTGAGCCTTGAGGATCATGGCAGCTGCAATCCCTGGGGTGCAGGGGTTTCATGCTAGGTGCGCCCCCATCACTGCAAGCCCTGTCAACTGGCAGGGCTCCCAGCCACAGGGAAACTTTGCTATATGTTGAAATTAAAGTTTGATAGCAACTACCTATAATGTTAGTATACATTTTTGAGGTCTAACTATAGATGGTTGGAGCTTTTTAATGTGTGATAGCTACTTTGCACATGTAGCTGGTCTCAAGGTAATTGCATAATTAACCAGGTCATTGTGCAATAGCTGTAATGTGTAAAGGGGACCTAAATTAACAGGCGCATACAAATTTAACTCTTTATGCACTGAAAGTATTTTTTAACCGTTAGAGCCAGGCCAGTTCCCAGAGTCGGTGGTAGGGTTCTGATGGAAAGGACAGTCAAGTCAAGGCTTTTCATAGAACCAGTCCTATCCTGCCTTCTGCTGGCTGGCAGCTTTATTTTTTGTTTTGGCATGCATGGGAGCCCCTCATTTGTGGGTTATGCTTCGGAAAGCAACATGGGGAGAAAATTCACAGTAGGGGAACAGAGGCGATTTATATATATAAATGAATCCAAGTTCCTTGAAGCAGCTGCTTTATCATAAAGGAGGAGGGAGCTAGGAATGTTACATATGGGCAGAAAAGGAGGCTAGGGCATCTTTCAATACTTCTGAGTGAGTCTCAGGGGTGGAAGGAGTTTGGAGAAAAAAAAATTCCCTACTTTCCCTAAAGTTAAGTAGTCTTAAGGTTTACTGATTTAACCTGTGCACAGAGAAGGAAGAATTAAGTGCCAGGTTTGGCTTTGAGGGTTCATCCATCCATCCATTTCATTCGTTGAGGCAACTATGACTTAATCTCACTTACTATACTTTTTTGTAGATATTTGCATCTTAATAGGTTTGGGTGGGGACATTTTTTTGGTTTTGTTTGTATAGTGCCTGGCACAATGGTTTGTATTTCCTGAAGCATCAAATTTCCAACAGGATTCTAGCCCTGGCACAATGGGATTCTAGTCACTGATTTAGGTACTGGGTACTATAGTAGGAAAAATAATAGCTAAAAACTTGTTGCTGAGCCAGTATTAGACCTGTGCAAAGGGGCTAGTATTCACTTCAGATTCGGATTTGGCCGATTCGGGGGACAGTGATTCGATTCGGTGATTCGAATCACTATCCCGAATTGATTCGGCCGAAGCTGATTCAAAGATTTGGCTGCTGCTGAATCAACTGAATCTCTGAATCACACAGGCCCCATCCCCTGCCCACTCTCAATGGCTGCCCTGCCTGCCCTACATCCTGGTTCTTTGGGAAAAAAAAGCCCCTACTCACCGGCTGCTGCCAGGCAGGGTGAGGTGATCCCTGTTGCCCTATGCCACATGGGGGGCTCTGCCATGATCCCCCCATCCCCTCCTGCTCTCCATGAGCCCCCAGAAACCCTAAGGCTGCTGCAGCAGCCGGTGATTCTGGAGGGGTTTTTTGTTTGTTTTTTTAAGGGCCGGGAGCTGGGGCGGGGGGGCCTGGGATAGCAGGTGGGAGTCAATGGGTGCTCAGGGTGGCTGAGGGAGAGGACAGGGGATGGGGCCTAATGGGGGTCCCCCCATGGTCCCCTCCCCCGCCCCGACCCCGGACCCGATCTTACCAGCATGGAGCCCGGGTCCAGCTCCCTGCTGCAGCCAGCGAGGACTGCCCAAATCACCGAAGCTCTCCGAATCTTTTCCAAATCTATTCAGATGCTTCAAATCAATTCAGACCTTTTAGTTGGTCCCCTGATTTGACTCAAATTCAAAGATTCAGCCACCAAATTAGGCCGAATCTCCTCCAAATCAAATCAGTACCCGAAGCTTTGCACAGCCCTAGCTAGTACATTTCATCATTCCAGCTACAAAATCTGCTGTCTGAACTGAAATATATACCAAGATTGTTTTCTTTAATGTAAGGACAGTGATTGTTCTACTAGCAATATGATATAACAATATCTTCATAATCAATCCCAGATTTTACAATGATATGCAGATAATAATAAAAAAGCAGCAACCCTTCTCCCCTGTTTTCTTTCTTATGTTGAATGTTTTAGATGGGGAAAGTGAAACTAACCTAATACTGATCTCCTACTGTTCTTTTGTAGACAGATGTACACAGGTTTTGTGTCTGGTATAAACTATGCATAGTATTCATCCAAAGCCAAAAGGCTCATAATTTACTACATAGTTCACTAGGCTGGGCTCCACCAAAGTCAACAGCATTTCAAGTCATGGTGAGCCACAACATTGCGCATAGTTCACCTAGAATCTCCCTGTCATGCCCTCTCTCAGCCTGGTGCACATGATTAGTGTGGTCCCACACTCCATGGTGACCCCACAGCTCAGCACCGCTTGGTATATATGTATATTCCAAATACCCCTGACAAAGGAAACATCTGCTAATAGCCCCCACTCATAACTGAGACTGGATGTTTTTTGTCACAAGTCCTAGGATGCTCCAAAAAGGTATGTGCAGATGAGATGCAACTTAACCTGGTCTGGCTTCACCTCATAGAGGACGGAGCTGCACCAGGCTGAGAGGGGCTTGCAGACGGATTCTGGGTGAACTGTCATGGATCACTATAACTTGGAAAAGAGTTGGCATTGAAGGGGACTGCACTTAATGGACACCACCATATGTCTTTTTCAGATGGGCTGCACTAACCTATCCTTTTGGTAGTTTCCCATCAGCATGTTTGTCCAGTGTAAGCCATGTGTTTTATAGTCAGGTTTAGCATTGGCTACATTTAATCAGTTTCCTAGTTGGTTTCCATTGCTAAGCACGTGCTGCTTTTGGCAGCACTTTAGTGATAGACAGTGTATTTATTGCGGCTTCTTGTATGTGATTATAAGATAAGAGGCTTTTTTTTTTCTCTATGCCAATGGGGGTGTGGCAAAATGCCACCTTTGTCTCTCCCCAAAACTCAGCTATGTGACAATTTGGTTAACATGGTCTCTGCAGAAGGCAGACATCCCATGGGCTCTTTAGGTGACCCTGAATTGTAACCTGAGCTGTATACATTCCTGAGGGAGGCAGGTAACCTGCTCCCTTTGCCTATGTGACTAGCAACACATACCTGGGTGAGGGGCTTGGGCTCCCTATTGTTCTGAGCAATGCCAGTCTCCCTGGCAACCAGTGATACATTTGAAATTGGTTGGCTGACAGCCAACAGGTGTTGGCCTCCATTGGACCAGGTGAATGAGGTCATAAGGTCTATATAAGTTAAGGACTGCCCAGGGGGAGGAGCAGTAACCATAATGAAAAAATACAGAGAGAGAAGCTGGACCATCTGAAACTTGCTTTCTCTCATGAAACTCACGATCAGTGAACCGCCTGCCTCCAGAGGCAATCTCCACCTGCTTCTGGATGATACTCGTGAGTAAGCTACCTGAGATCTAACTAGATATATAGCTTGCAGTAACTCAGATGCATGATCAAAGGCTACCCAGCCACCCTGTTTGCTCTTTGGGATGTTTGTGATATTGTTCTACCCTGTACCCTATTCCAAACCTACTCCTTGTAGCCAATGAAGTTCTCCTTTGTACTTAACATGGGAGACTTTTTGGAAGAGAGACTAAATTATCCCTTTGGGCCCCCTTGGTACAGCTGACTAAGGGAAACCACTATTTGTGCTTCAGACTGCGAGATGCACCCCAAGTTCTTCAAGTGGATCGAGTACCCTCAAGGACTACTAGGCCTATGTTTCCCAGGGGGCACAGAGCCAGGATTGGTCCAGACCCTGGGTGGCGACGCTGTTACCCCCAGCCTAGCGGGTGTGCTCCAGGAAGGGGGGTGGCCAGATGTGAGGGGGCCCCACGGAGGCACTCGGAGCCTGGAAGGTGGTTGGGCATAGTGAGGTGGGTGGCTCAGCACAGGAGCACCCCCTACTGGCCTGCTATGGGAGGGGGGGAGACCTCATCTTGTATTCAAGTAAGTATAGTATTGTTCTTAACCATTTCATATATGAGATGTTGTAAACTGCAGGGAAAAAAAAAAATATGCATCTGCAAGAGAAGGATTTTATGTAATTAAGAAGCTATTTTTTACCTGAAAATGCCAGCCTCCCTGGTCAGTTTTTACTGGACAGTGGAAATATACACAAATGTTTCTGGTGCAATATTTTGAAAATATGGATTAGCTACTGTATCAAATAAGTTATTGGCTCATCTTTTCATGAGTTGAGAAGTCTGTAATGAAACATGACTGCATCAAATGAATAATTCACAAATAATGAATCAAATGATGCAATGTATCAGCATGCAAAGTAATTTGTTACATCACCTAATCCATATTTGATTACATTGTGAAAGAGAAAAAAAAGAAAATGCGAAAGATTTAAAAGTTATGTTTTGAAAAGGAATGTTAGGGATTTATTTTACTATTGGAAGCACTAAAGCATGGCATAGTAAAAAAGTAGAGCAACTTGTAGATGCACCCAGAGAAGCTCTGGCTGGCTGCCCTTTGCCCTAGTAAATGCCTTTGCTGAAGTGACTGCCTTCTGTGCTGCTTGAAACTGTGGGTTGCACTGGGTTTCTCCAGTGTAGTGATCACTGGGTTCAATAAATACAGGCATAAAATGAATTAAAAGAACTAATAATAACCTTATTTGTGGAGTCGTAGGCAACCTCTAAAGACCCTCTGTCAAGCTATCTGTTCACTGAGGATCATTTCCGAGTTCCCAACTCCCTCAGTCTCCTTTTAGGGAGCCTCTCTAAATTGTAACTGCTATCACTGCACCTGACTAGTGGTAAAGTCACTCTCTCAGTGTGTCTACACAAGACGCTATAGCACCATAGCAACGTGCTACATTGCCATAGCATCCATTGGCAAAAACTGTGATGCTGCCACTACGTTGTCATAGCAGTCTACTACCTCATTATAGCGTATTGCTACAGCAGCATAGCAGCCATAATTGTGCGCATCTGGCACGGCCCAGTACCCACTGTTACTGCACCTTCTTTTAGTACTTCCGAAAGGAAGTACTAAATGACAGTACAGTAACAAAGGTGCGGTATGGCCACATGTAGACGTGCCCACTCAGAAACAGAACTGGGAGCTAGGTCCTTGAATCAGGGCCATGGAGAACCAGGGAAGGTGAGACACCATAAGGCTTGGGTCTTATAGTTGGAAGGAGTCCAAGATCCCACTTGGCTGTAGAAGCCAACCCTGATTTAGCTCCAGGGGACTTTCTCAGAGACCAGACAAGGTTGCAGTGGTGCTGAGCAAACACCATGTGCAGGGCATTCTGTGACAATATGCTTTTAAAATATCACTGATGCCCTGAGTTCGCTCCACAGAAACAAAGAACAATGAAAATCCAAATTAAATAATCCGTTTTCATGTTTTCACATATAGTTTTAATTGCAGTGTGCATTTCATCACTGTGCTTTCTTTATATTACTGGATGTTATCCTGGCTCAGTAACAGCACAAGCAAACTTCAATCATTTTAATTATTCGGGATATCAAAGGGAAACAGTCATTACTTTCTGATTCAGTTTCCATAAATAGTGGATTAGACATAAGGGACCATTCATAAAAAATAAAGCACCCTGGACCAAATTTCATCTGTGGTATAACTTCACGGATGTTAGTGGAGCTATACTCAAAATGTATTAAAGCTTCAGATCAGCTTGGTGAGTGAGGTGGTGTATCTTTCAATTCTTTTTAAAACATTGCCACTTAAAGGCTTACCATCTGCGTGGTGTTGAGCACTCTATGCTCCCACTGACATCAGTGGACCAAGCACCATTTGAGAAGCTGCACATTAGTATAAGCCATAGTACTATATGCACAGGTGGACTAATTTTAGGACTGGTGTGTTATGCCCTAAAGTAAATGTTGGGACCTATTTTCATTTTAGTTTTTATTTTCTGTTTTATTCCGCACTTCTAAGAGACCAGTCACTGTGCTATTTAGCTACCTATGGGATGTGACAACCAGCCTGTATGTGTACTGATGCAGGTATGCACAAGATGTGCACATTCCGTGTCATGAAAAAGCACGAAGAATTGCTTGTTTTTTTATGGGTTTTATTTCTGAATCCCCACAACATGTAGTTAGTTGACAAGTAGATTGTCTAGCTGTCAACTAATTGCATGTACAGGACATTGGGAACAGAACTCAGACTTCCTGAGGAGGAGGTCTGTATTTATGCTAAATAGCTGTGGTGTAACCCCCATGATCATGTGCAGCGAAGATAGGGACAGACCCATGAAACAAATAATTGGCTATCTATTCCACAGAGGGTAAATGGCTCCTGGCTGAAAGCTTTGATGTGGGACGTATTTAGTAAAGCGCAGAAAAATAGTTAATGGAGCTGGTTTGAAATGTTTATTGAAAAGATTTTTTTTTTTTTAAGGAAAAGGTCTTTTGCACAACTTTTAATAGGAATTTTCAAAATAAGGTTAAGGAAAACAAAAAATTATTGTAAATCAAAATTTAAATTTTACTTTGAATTAAAATTTTCATTTTATTTTGGCTATCAGAAACCAAAAAATAATCCCAGATGTCTGTTTTTTGTTTTTGTTACTGCTTTGAAAAATTACAGCTAGGAAAATAGAAAGGGAAAAGGCAGAGGAAAATAATTTTGAATGTTTGTTCATTTTATTTCACTCAGTTGCAAAAAGGAGCAAACATGAAAGTCTATCATTTTAAAAACATTATATGTATATATATATTATATAGATATCTATACGTATAGATATATCTATCACAAAAAAAATGAAATGTCATCCTTCCAGCTGAGAAGGTGTTGTATAGTGTTTATAGCAATACAATAAAATAAATTACCAGAAAAACACTGAGCTTGAGGTTCAAACAAACCCCATTACACGGGGTTGAAACACTATGTTCCCTAAACCAAGTGGTTTTTTTTCCCCTTTTTCTATCATGTACCCAATGTTTACTCTTTCCTTCGAGCACATTTGGCCAAGATGGTGAATGTAGCTGAATCTCCTTGACCAAGGATAAATAATATCACTGTGCTTTACTGGACAACTCTAAATGTGTTTGATATTACACTTTTGTTTCACAAATTTAACGCACTTAAATATCCTGTTCTTTAATGCCAGAGTCATTAGGTTAGATGCACCCTCAGTGGTGTCCACCATGCTGATTTGTGTGTGTTTCATTGTAATGGTATTGGAATACCAGCATATCAGAAGAACGAGCTACAAAGTAGCTGGATTGGGAAAATGGGAAAAGAGAACAACCATGAGGGCACTTAACATCTGTCCTCAGGAACTGTTATAATACAGATTATGTAGATATTTTTAAACTTGTAAAAAAAAAAAAAGAAAGAGTTTAGGTATTCAAAACCTTTTCAAAATGCGCATCGTTGATCTGATTGGTTCTCTGAAACCAATATTGTCTGCTATATCCATGTGCATTTTATTGATCTCTAAAAATAAAGCTCTACCTTGGTAATGACCTAGTAGATTGAAACAGCTTCTGCGGAACTAAGATGAGAGATGCTGCAAACAAGTCTGAAGAAAAAAATCAAAATACAATATTTACCCAACAGATTGCGTGTATTAATAAAACAAGCTCTTCCTATATTTAGATTTTAAAACGTGGGGTTAGGATTTCACCCATTTTAAACAGCATTTGCAAAAAAAATAAAAAATAAAAGATGCATTTGAAGTAGATATTGTTTTCAAAGGTGTTTGCTTCTGTCTTTTATTCACAAAATCTCTAAAATGATGAAGATCATTTATCTTTTTAGAGATTTAATGATTTCCAAAGGGTAGGTTTAAAAATATATATTTTTATTTATGTTACAGGAGTGTCTGGAGGCTGCAACCATGATCATATCCCCATTGGGTCAGGGGACTTCACAATAAGAGAGCAAAAAACTGGCTCTGCTGCAGATAATTTGCAGTCAAGGGGGAGACAGAGTTTTCAGGGGGAAGGGATATGACATACAAGCAGAATAAACAAAAGGATGGTTTTTGAAAACCACAATAGTTCTGCTTTTTGGGATGAGGAAGTTAAGTAGGGGAAATAATCCATTTTTGTTTCTTTTATTTCATAGAGTGATAAACAGTAAGATTATATTATTCTTATCCATTATACTGAAATGGTATGAACTGATTATTTTAACTACATGCAAAAATGCTCATCTTTTTCACTAACTTTCTGTTCAGATCCTTTTTTTTTCACGGCTCAGAAATAAGGCACCTAAAATAGGAGGTTATAATGTAAATGCTGATACAACATCAGTAATAACAGCAGCAGCAGGTGACATTATAATAATCAGCCAACCCTATTTGATGAGGGCTCCTTCAGCACTTTAAATGACTGAAACCTGTTTATAGCAAGGATTCTATAATGGGAAGTTTATACAGGGCTGCCTCATTAGTTTGAATGTAATCTAACTTGATGCAACGCTGAGATCAGTATCCTAAATTATTTATTTAAAGCAGGAATTTAGTTTCTTTTTCCTCTCTGCATTTTGATACAGTTGATAATAGCCAAATACAACAATAGAAATTGTTTATTTAGGATTCATTCCTAATTGTTGTGTACAAAGGAAAGTGCATATTTACAGATGGAGGAGAGGGGGATCAAAATCAGAACTTGCACTAGCAAGGGTGTCAGCAGCAGTTCTGCTTTTAACCCTATAGGGAAAATACTTTCTGCACATTTAAGTGCTCTGCCTATTTTTGTGTGATATGTTATATATGAACTTGTTTTTACATAAATTTTCTAGGATCATGCTTCTGCCTCATATTCCTGCAATACTGATGTCTAAATATGGTTGAATCATATTGGATCAAATTTGTAAATGGAAGCTGAGATAGTGTACCAGGATTGAATGCGTTTGTTCTCTTAGGTAGATGGGCAACTACATGAAAGAAAGTGTGTGTGTGTGTGTGGGGGGGGGGGTGCTAGTAATGAAAAGGAGTCCTGCTTGTACCTGTAGTCATATACTAAAATGCTGAAGACATCTCCTCTCTATGGTATCTGTGCCTATGCTGTTAGTTCGTTTGCTTTAGATTAATTTTAATTTGGTGCGTCTTTATTCAACCTAATGAAATGCTGCACAATATGAAAGACTTTCATCACATCAGAAATAAACAAAGCTTAGAGTCCAAAAAGTGAATCTGATTCTGCATGCCTTAGGCATTGACCACAGTGGGAGTCCTGCCTAAGCAAGGACTGCAGGATTAAATACAAAGGTGCCTAAATCAAAATCAAACATCAGAACACCCCAGGCACTGAAGGAGTTGGAACCAGATCCAAATCTTTTACTCTGACCCAGTTAAGCAATGGAGGTATAATCCTCCAAGATTGGGGGTCTCTCAGTGGCACTCAGATTCTCTAAAATGTGGATCCTATATTTGTCAGATTTCACTTCTTAATCTATATTTATTTTAATCTCTCTTTATATGTTGCATGGCGTATTTCTCCCCTGTAGCATCAAATAATATTTGTTGTGACCCTGACTTTTTAGCTATGACATGTTACAGGATACACTGAAAGCACTAATATGGAAGATTTTTCCTCAGCAGTCTTACAACCATTCATATATGATCTTAGAAGTTCCCTGTAGAAGCTTATAAAAAAATAACACACTGAAGATTTTTTTATTGAATACACTTTTTATAAACTCTTTTTATGACTTTTAACTTTGTGCAGTATAAATCAAAAGAGCAAGTATCACATCTGTGATCTGACATTAATATGAGGATAAACATATTTTCTCAGTAACTTTACCAAAAAGATTCTTGTTGTTTCAGGTTATTACACAATAATTTTATTCATTTTCAATAGTAATTTTATTATGATTCATCCTTTTTTTTAACATTATTCTTTGCAATAGTCTTCCTTTTCTCTACCATTTTTACATTGACTTCCACATCTTCCAGGGCCATAGTTCTATTAGAAAATCAGATTACTGTTTTACAATCTACAGGTATCATAATCTAGATGTCCACTTAGCCTTTGCTTTATTTATTTTATTTATCTAATATTTGTCTTTCCTTTGAGAGAGAGTTTGGGCAGGATAAAAACAGCAGAAGTCCAAGAAATACAATATAATAGGTTGTATCACAACATACACACACACACACACACACATACACGCGCACGCGCACACACACACACACACACACACCCCATTATACTAACAGAACCAAGGCATTTGTTATGACAGTAGTGAACGATTTTAGAACTTCAAGAATTGCTTGCTGCCTTTTGTAAGAAAAAAGGGGATTAAGGGCTAAATCCTAATTCACTTTTTGTGTGTAAATGGCAGTTCTACTATAGTTTTTGGTACTTACACGAAGTATGGGATTCTGTTGGCCCCTGATGATGAAATAGAAAACTCCCGTACCTGGAGGTAGCCAGCATGTAGTCCCAGCATGCTCTCTGGGCTGGGTGAGGCTCTCTCTCCACAGCAGGGCTGGCCCCTCCCCTTGGTTCCCTGGCTGCAGCTCGGGTACTCTCTGCAGGCATCTGCCTGGGTTCTGTTCCCCCCTCCCCTCCCCACTGTCTGCTAAACAGGCATTCCTCCATCCCTCACAGACACCTCTCACCATTAGCTAAGACCACATGCTGGCTGCCTCCAAGCTGCGGCACACAGGACAAAGGCAGAATCAACTGGTACCTGGTAATGTCCCTCTGTTGTTTCCTTAATGGGCTGATAAACACTGAATTAGGGATGATAAACATTCCCTGCTGGGCTGGTCAGGAGGGAGAGGAACCCCTTCCTAATCACAGCATCTTGCTGGGGTCTGGCCATGCCCCTCCTCAGTTCAGCTCTGTTGAAGGGAAGGGAGGGCTGGTCTAGCATGTCCTCCCGACCCCCACTCCCAGTTTCTAGCCTGAGCCACTGCAGACATGTGCCTGTATTTCTAGGGTGTCTGTCTGGTCACAAAATTGATTTAGCCTAGCTAGGTTAGACTTACCTTCAAAGACTGAATCAATTCAGGCTCAGACCTGAATGTCTGTCCCTAGCCTAAATAACTATTAAGTTAAAAGGCAGGAGGACCCTCTGCTGTTCATGGTTTTTGCCTTACTAAAATTTTCAGGTTTTCCTGGCTCTACACACATACCTGGACAATTCTCTTTCCCTGCACAGCCATCAGGCTGGAGCACAGCACTTCTGGCCATGCAGTAGGATCAGCTGGTGATAAATCACAAACTGCATTTGTCAAAACTACAGTGACATGCCTTTATTTGCACAGTTTAGCCATGTAATATGAAATGTCTGATCTGCAAAAGCACCTGGATTTGTAAATAACTTTAGACTGGTAGCTCCACTGAAGCTACTAGGATTGCTCATATAAGCAATGTTACCCACAAAGCATTGCACCTTGTGAGATCAAGCCCCAACACATTTGACACTGTCTTCTTCCCATTCCACACTTGTGAAGCATTCATGCTTGAGTCTGGCAATGGACAACAAATTCAATAAGATTTTGCAATGTGGTATATCAAGAGTTTTGGGATGCATAGATGGGAGGTATTATATCATATCACACACTGGCTAGGCAAAGAAGCTCTGATATAACTATGCCTACAAGTTAACTTTTCCCTCTCCTCCCTTTAAAGTGTTTGGGTCCATATCTCCAGAAAAATATGGACCAATTGGAGGAAATTCAGAAAATGGTAGTCCTAGGGGGTTGAGGAATTGATTTATACAGCAAGAGTAAAAGAGCTAAAGGAGCTAAATATGTCTCTTGGCTAGGTACAATTACAAGCAGATTTATAGATATACAAATATTTAAAGTTTTTAAATACCAGTTGGGAAAGGTAATATTTAGGGAGGTGCAGTAGTTTCTATAGGAAAAATAAGATAAAATTTGAGAGAAGGGAAAATTTAGAGCTGAGTAGCTGGGAAAAAAAACATATTGGCAGTGAGATCTATTAGGATGTGGAATAGTCTCCCAAGGGAAGTAGCAGAACTCACATTATTTGGAACAATTTAAAATTAGACTATAAAATGCACTTGTTAATGTACTGTAGTGCCAGGCTGTATGGGAAAGAAGAAATGGAGCAGGTGATGTAATAGCTCTTTTCTCCCTGATTTCAATGATCAAATTTATATTTAGACTGAGTTTTATAAAATCCTAGCCAGGTCCGTATTTTTCTAGCTTGTCTTAACTTGACACACATTTTTCTTCTTAAACAAATGAAAGAGGAAAAGGCAAAATTACAGCCCCTTTGCCAGGTAATCTGGAATCTGCCAACTAGGGGTCACTGGACTGGAGCACTCTGCCAATCAACTCCTGTTTTCATTAGCTTTCAGTGAAGCTTAGTATTCACCTTTCCAGGTCTCTTTTTAAGTGTGTTTAATTATTTCCTATTACATTTTCCTACTTGCATGCAAAAATCCTAAAGCATACAAAATCCTGGCAAGTACAGATAAAAGAAACAAACAAGCATGAAAATCAAGGAACCCATAGTAGCCCTAAGGAGGAGACTGGCGATGGGGTCCAAATATTTATGCACATGGGTAATTATATATGTGAACAGGAAACTTCATTCATATGAACAATTTTATGTTATTAAGGGGTTGCAGTATTGGCCCATTTGAACTGAGATTTGCAACTCAGACTACAGGGTGTGTGAATCAACAACTACTTTATAGCTGTACTAGCAGGGGGCACTGCAGGACAGTATATCCAGGGAAACTCTTTTCATGCCAGTTCTCAAAGGTCTCCCTGATCACATTTGTAGCATTCTGCTTTCCCACATTTCAGAGGGAACTTCCCATTCTCAGCCAACTTCTTCTACATTTAAGGAAAAGAGAAACTTTTATTATATGTTTTTAATTATTTTTATTGTTACTAATGACATCATTAAACATCCTAGGAGAAAAGGGTATTTTATGTTGGGAGAGAGAGGGAGATTTATCAGCTGAGAGTGCTCCATTAAGAAGAACAGACTGTAGCTCTTGTCAGTCATTCCCAAACTTTCTCCTTAGACAACTTCACTTATTTTTTCTAATTAATTCCTTTGCCGTGAAAGAGAACAGGTGAAAGAAATTAGAGAAATAACTAAAACGAGTATGGCTTATTAATTTTCCAAACTAAACCAAAATATAAAGGTATTGTTCCTGGCTTGCAGATCTCACAGATTGACAACCGCTAAGGTACTGACCCTGCAAAGACAAAACCAGCATTAATGCCTCCCTGGATATGAGGTGAGTGGGACTCCACACAGGCCAAAGTGCTCTATAGAATTGATGTTTAAAGAACAAAATCTTTTAAATATGTTTACAGAATGTGTACCTAGCAAATGCTTTTTCTTTGCTAAATGTACACCAGCACTGATCTAGCAAGTACAGGTAACAAAAGTTGTAAAGATTTAAATAAGTTGACATGTATAGAAGTTGTCATATATGGTTCCTCTGTTTCTGGTGGTGTTTGATTTCCAGTTTAAGATGATGGATTCCTTTGTGGGGTCATGGACAATGAGATGACTGCTTGCCTGTCTTGGTTTGTAAGTCTGTTGGTGTCATGCTCAGGTACCATCAAGTTCTTTGTCTGCTCAGCCAGGCACTGCTTGTCCCAGGCATCTGTTGAAAATATTTGTCTGCTGAGGTAGTGATGGCTGGATAGCTACTTCCTTCATTACTATTAGAGTTGTTATTAGTAGAAGTAGTAATTATATATGTAATTTAGTAGCACCCTGGTGTGTTGCTATATCTATCTAAGTTACTTGTACCATTATTGCATTGTCTGTGGGCCTTCTGATCTTTTTAGTGAATTATCCTCAGAACATCTCAGCTTGGGAAGTATCATTACCTCCAATCAACAGACAAGAAACTTGGGCAAAAGAGGTTAAGGACCAACTCCGTGAAGAAACTTAGCACCTAAATCCAGTATTTAAGCCCCACTGAGATCCTCAAATTCTCTGTTCCTGCAAGCATCTGTTTTTTTCTGTTGGTAGTGTCCCCTACATTACTGCTAATATATAAAACCACCAAAGTCCTGACAACACAGATTCCTAGGGTCTAACTAAATGCTTGAGCCTGGCAGATTTCTCAAAACAGATGTTCTCCTTGTGACCTGTTTGCAATGTGGGGTATGCCTTCTCGGAGCACATGTATCAGACCAGGCCCTGTGCAAAAGGGACCTCTGAACAATATTTTTTTTTGTATTGGGAAAGCCACCAGGCCATTTCCACCACTATACCCACCAGCAGAATGGGTTTGATACAGAACACAGTGAGTGATTCTATAGCCTGATTATAAGGGCATTCATGGAAGACCCAGGTTCAGGTCTCTACTCCAATGAACAGCTCCAACAGGAGAGATTAAGAAAGTCATTATGGTATAGCCTGGTTGCTGGAGGCTCTTTTCTGGGATATGGAAAATTTATATTCAAGTCCCTGGATCATTTCAAGCAGTGCAGAGACTTGAAAATGAATCTTCCCCCAACCTAGGTAACTGTCTTAACCAATATGCTATTGGCTACAAGTGAATGATGTCTGTCTCTTGATTTTTCATCATATAGAATTGACCTGGGTTTGGCCCTGACTCAAGGAAGGAATTTGCAGGTGAAAATCCAGCAAGAAAATAGGTGCCTAACAATCTTTAAAGGGCTGGGCTTAGGTTCCATGTCTCTCTCCAGCATTTCCTGTTATGTAGCTGAGACATCTACCCAGTAAGCTTTTTCAATCCTGGTTTCTGCCAGTGGAACACAGGTGCCTAACCTGGAGCTGTGACTTCCACTGGCTGGCAGAGCCACCTAGGTTTAGTCATGCACAACTCTTAAATTGTTTTGTAGATCCATCTTGATGTGACTTGCCCAAGGTCATGGGAAGTTTGAAGTTGAACCCAGATCTCCAGAGGCCCAAGCAAGCCCCTTAAACACTAGACCATCCTCTTCCTTTCTGACTGAACCTTCCTCTAAATGATTTTGTGTGTGGGTGTATGAGTTGGTGGGATAAAATATTCCTTTCTTTCTGAGAGAGCAGAGTGCTTGAGTGATATGGTGTTAAAACCTGCACACACTCTTTAGTTACTTGTCATTACCAGATATGCATTTGCAGTAGAAAACAATCAGAATGTCATGCTTGCTCAGTGCTGAGATAATAATATCCTAAGCACAATGGCCAGTGAGCTTTAGCGTAGGCAGGAATTAAAATATCTCATGCTGCCTAAATCAATGATAAAGGGTGCATTTAAATGGAGACTCCAAATAATGTAGGATTAGTAAACAGTTTTATGTCAGCTGGAAGTAATGAGGCAACTTTAGCCAATAGAAGAGACCCATTTAGGTGCAACACAGTGAAAAAATCTATTGGGTCTATAGAATATTAGATCTTCTATGTATACAGTAACTAATGGTTGACTGGACGTTAACTGCAGCTGTGCCTAGAAAAGTATAAAGTGAAAATGTTCAATGGAGTGCTTTTATACACAGTCCTCTGAATACATTAGCCCAGGTAGCATGTTGCCAATTATTATCACAGTTAAATTAAACAGTTTATTTTCCTCCACAGACCTCATGTCCTGAAGAGACAAAATGTTGTGTGTGTGTACTATACACGTAATATGTACTTGAAACACCTAATCCAATACAAAAATAATTTGATAGTCAGACTTCAGATATTGAATTACAGTCTTCCCTTGTACAGATTAAAATATAAACTTTTAAAACTGATGTTCAAAGGTAATCTGGTTCACAAAACACCCATTTAAATCTAAATTTAAATCTATGGTATTTTGCAGCGGTATAGATACTATCCCTTAAAGATGAATTAGGGGAATAAAAGAGTTATCTTAGTGTTCTTGCTGTGGATAAAAGAAATCTAATGCATATAAGGCATACTTCACCCTTTTCTTCTCTTGCTCTTAAAGACAGACTTTAATAAGAAAGTCAACTTTGAAATATGTAACATTGAAAACTAAAGTTTTTCTCCTTGGGTTTGCTGCCCCCTCTCCCTGCCCCCACACACACACAGATGCCCTTACCTGTTTAAATAAAATATCAAAATATTTGGAATCAAATTCTGATTGCAGTGTAGTTGCTTAAGAATGATGGAGGGCAAGATTTACTCCTGTACATATAAACAAAGGTTTTTTTCTTCCCTCCTTCCTTCCTATCTGTTGTATCTGTAGGATCCTTCTACCTCCAGGTCCTGACATTGGATATTCTTGTGTCATTTTCATTGACTCCAGTGAAAATTAATAACTCAGAAGACTCATGATGTTGTCTCATGACATGTCTCTTAGAGAGTTATTTGACTTTTTTTCCATAGGTAAAGTAAAAGGACACACTATGCACAGCATTACACCAATGTAAATCACTCCACACTGGGCACATCTACACAAGCAATTAATGCAACTGAATAAACTGTGGAGCAAGTTGTGCTGCAGTAAACTACTCCCAGGCACAGCATCTACACATGCATCCAGGACAACAGCAAATTGAACCAGGGAGAGGAGCAATTTAGTCCAGAGCTGCTTCTGCCCTGATCTGCCCCCCTCCAGCAGCCAGGGTATGGCTGGCACTGGCATTATGGCCCAGGGTCTAGAGGGGAGCCCAGATTGGCAGGGGACATGGCGGGGCCGGGACATGGCGGGGCCAGGCCTTGGCAGTGGGTGGCTACACTAAGCAGTGGAGGAACTGACTGTGCCACAAGGCTCCTGCAACTGCCTAGCCATGTGACTAGGCAGCAGACAGGAGTGTGGCCCCCTGCTGCCTGGGCTGACCAGGAGCAATTTACGCCTGTGTCAGCATCTACATGTGCGTTGATGCACAGCAAATGACTGCAGTAGGATAGTACTTGTATTTACAAGTACTACCCTGCTGTGGAGTTAATTAGTTTTTTTCTTCGTAATAGGGTTCCACATATAGATATAAAACATTTACTGCGGCACTAACTAGTCTACTCCACAGTAAACATCTCATGTAGATGCTGCCTCTGAGGAGTAATTATACTGATGTAAGTTACACTACTGGATAGGTGTAGGGGCTCCCTCCCTTCCTAAGGGGGAAGGTGAGTAACCTACAAGTCACACGCCAAGGTAAAACCCAGTTAAAATTCTTTATGGCAAAGAATACAACACACACACCCACACACAGTTATTATTATATGCTTACAAGCCGCTAGCATGTCGGGCTGGAGGAAAGGCACTCCCCACCCTGCCCTATGTTATTACCTGATAGGTCTTGGGAACCCCACCCTGCATCCAGGGTGGTGAGACTACCTCCTTTATCGGGTCCTCAGCCTTGTCCTCCCCTAACTAGTTCCACCCAAGGCTTTATCCTTACGACCTTTATACCTTACTGCCTCCCATCTTCCAATCACACAAAGCTTCTAGCCTTATCACCTTTTATGAGTTAGAGCAAGCCTCATCGTTTGCTGCAAAGCAGGGTCACCTCGGGCCTTGCCACAGTTCCCCATTTCAGAGTGGCAGGCAGAGTTACTTAGGCAGTGCCGCAGTTCCTCTTTCCAGAGCTGTTAGTTTGGGTACTTTTCCAGAGCCATTGGATTACTTGTGTGCAGTTCCCTTTTCTTAATTTCAGCAGAATCAGCAGATGCATTAGGTCATTATCCCATGGCCTCCAGGTTCCGCAAAGCTGACCCCCCCTCTGGGATGTCAGCTTGGCCTCCTCCCAGAGGCCTCTTTGGGACGGGCCTCACAATAGGTCATGTCTCTACTCCCCTTGTCAATTTCATCCTACACTAACTCTTTTCTCAATACAAATGGATTATCCCCAACACTTTCAGCCAGGCATTATAATAGTGCCTACTGTGCATAGCTGGCCTGTGGAAAGTTGATCATCTGCCCACTCTTTAGTACAGAGTAAATTTACTATGGAGTACAATTTAGGGTAAATTGCTCTGTAGTAATGGTCTGGTGTGTCTACTGCAAAGAGAGGATTCTGGCAGCACTGCAGGATGAAGAGAATAGAAAATGAGGACTGATGGAGTGAAAATTAGAACAAACAACAAAAAATGTAAAGGCAAAGGAAGGGAAAAAAGTACCTTAAACTGATAACATAGAAAAATGACAGTTGCACTGTCCATGGTTGCCCTTTTCAAAGTATTTAGGATAAAATCTATATTTTGGGTGGTTTTACAGTGGGTTAAAAGATTTCAAGCAGCTTATACGTGGTAATGGTTTGTGTGCTGATGGCAAAGTTGCCCCAGTTTAGCTTTCACTTATCACAGGATAAGAGCAGCCTGAAATCAGTTACCTCATGTCACCTGGTATTCCCCTTTTTAACTCACTGTAACTTCTTCATTTGTCCCACCCTCCTTGAAAAAGATGTACTTTTTTAATAGTGGAAACATACCCCCTGTATGTATCCACCTCTACAACTGTGTTAGTCCACACAATTGTGTGGGCATTATGCTTCCCTCCCCACCCCCAGTGACAAATGAGCAGCTCATGCAACTGGGTTTAAACTGTATAAATATTACTTCACAATACTTCAGCAAAATCAATTTGGAAAAATCAGTTTTAAAAAGTACTGTTATTTTCCCTAGTCTAGAAAGAGTTTTGTTGATTTTGGCAGGTATTTTGGAAACTCCTACTACTGATACTGGCTTCAGTTTAATCCTGGCTTGATCAGCCAATAGGTACTCAAGGAAAACACATTTAAACTGAGTTTTAAAGCAACATGCCAGGCTAGGAAGGGACATACCAGAACAGCCTAATTTTTAGTATCATTTCCAAACATTATCTCACCTATAGTGGCCAGCCAAAATGTTAAAATGTATCTAGCCTTGGCTATCCCTGTGTTAAATGCCTACAGTAGAAAGGTTGTTCACTTCAACGTAACTTGGAACAATTTAAGAGCTCGCATGCTGAAGGAGCTGGCTGAAATCATTGTGGGATCACTGTCAAAACTTTTCCAAAACTTGTGGTGCTCCAGAGAGGTCCCTGAGGACTGGAAGAGAGCCAATGTTGTTCCCATCTTCAAGAAAGGGAGGAGGGAGGACCCGGGTAACTATAGGCCAATCAGCCTAACTTCTATCCCAGGGACGATCCTGGAAAAATGTATCAAGGAGTCTACATGTGATAAGCTTTCAGAAGGTAGGATTCTGGATGTCAGTCAGCATGGCTTCATCATGGGCAGGTCTTGCCTTACCAACCTCATCTCCTTTTCTGATTGGGTAACTTGCCACCTGGATAAGGGAGAGGAGGTTGACATTGTATACCTTGACTTCCAAAAGGCCGTTAATCTAGCATCCCATGATGTTCTCATGAGAAAATTGGAGGACTGTGGGCTTAACTGTAAGACAGTTAGGTGGTAGGGAGCTGGTTGTGGGGTAGGACCCAGAGAGATCTAATGACTGGATCTGTGTTGTCTTGGCAAAAAGTAGACTGGTGTCCCTCAGGGGTTGGTGCTTGGTTCAGTGCTTTTCAACATCTTTATCAACGATTTGGATGTGTGGGTGAAGAGCTGACTGACCAAGTTCGTGGATGACACCAAGTTATGGGGAAGTGTGGTCATGCTTGAAGATAGGCTGCAGATACAAGCAGACCTAGACAGGCTAGCAAGTTGGGTGGATTGAAATCAAATGAAGTTCAACGTCGAGAAATGTAAAGTGCTCCACCTGGGGACAAAACACCCTGACACCCCTACAGGCTTGGCAACACCCAGCTGACTCTGGCACCATGAATGAAAGGGACCTGGGGGTAATAATAGACCACAGTATGAATATGAGCCAGCAGTGCAACGCTGTAGCCACCAAGGCAAATAATACCTTGGCATGCATCAATCAATGCATCTCCAGCAAAACTAGGGAAGTGATTCTTCCACTCTACTTAGCATTGGTGAGACCACAACTGGAGTACTGTGTCCAGTACTGGGCACCACACTTCAACAAGAACGTGGGAAAGCTCAAAAGAGTCCATAGTTTCATAATTTCATAGTAGCTAGGATCAGGAGGGACCTGAATAGATCATCTAGCCTGACCCCCTGCCACAGGCAGGAATGAATGCTGGGTTGACAAGACCCCAGACAGGTGATTATCCAACCTCCTCTTGAATTTGCCCAAGGCAGGGGTGAGGACCACTTCCCTGGGAAGTTGGTTCCTGATTTGACCACCCTAACTGTAAAATATTGCCTATATCAGGGGTGTCCAATCTTTTTTGAATGTGGGGCCAGATCACAAACTTTTTATCACCCAGAGGGCCAGCAAGCCATATTCAAAGACCTCCC
>NW_005841830.1:1684341-1684641 GCF_000455745.1 Alligator sinensis
AGGGTAAGAGGAAGCCATGGATTTGCCTTTTGCAGCTTGGGCTGGGCTGGCACCGGGGAGGGAAAGCCACTCATTGTCCTGTCCCAAGTGACACATGGCTCCGCCGCCACTTCTGCTGGCCAGTGCTGACCTGGCCAGGCTCCTCCCATTCCCAGTAGCACATGAGAAGCCAGCTTCAGCTGCATGCTGCTTTTCCTGGCTGGTATTGACCTGGCTGGGCCCATCCCATTTGGAGCAGCATGCGGCTGAAGCTGAATTTCCATGAGCTGCTAGGGATGGGGGGAGGCCAGCCGGGTCTGG
>NW_005841830.1:1684662-1686088 GCF_000455745.1 Alligator sinensis
GGGCCCCTGGGGACGGGATGAGCCTGGCCGGAGTGGCAGGGGCTCAACCGCATTTTCCCCCTGCCTGCAGTGGTCAGTCCCAAGCAGCACATGGCTCTACCACCGCTTCTACTGGCCGGTGCTGACCCCAGCAGCTCGTGGGAAGCCGGCCCCAGCAGCCGGCCCCAGCAGCACGTGGGAAACCGGCTTCAGCTGCATGCTGCTCTGGATGGGACAGACCTGCCCAGGTCGGCACCAGCCAGCAGAGGCGGGGGGGGAGCCGTGTGCCACTCGGGACTGACCAGCGCAGGTAGGGGGAAAGTGCAGCTGAGCCCCTGCTACTCTAGCTGGGCTCGTTCTGACCCAAGTGGCACATGGCTACTCCTCTTCCCACACACACCATGTCGGCAATGTCAAGCTGATGCGGTGTGTGTGGGAACCTTATCCCTTCCCCAGCCCTTCAGCAGCCATTAAGAAGTTGCTGAGGGGCTGGGGGGGGCGCCACTGGTTCTGCTGCTGCGGGCCAGATAAAACGGCTTAGCGGGCCACATGGCGGCCCGCGGGCCGCATGTTGGACAAGCCTGGCCTATATAGTCCAGAGAAGGGCCACCCATATGATCAGAGACTTGCACAGTAAACCATTCAAGGAAAGGCTGAGGGACCTGGGACTCTTTAGCCTGAAAAAGAGAAGGCTGAGAGGGGACTTGATAGCGGCTTACTGCTACATCAGGGGCATACATCAAGGGCTCAGTGAACAATTGTTCACCAGGGCACCCTTGGGGAAACCCAGGAGTAATGGCCACAAACTCCTGGAAGACCGCTTCAGGCTTAACATTAGGAAAAACTTCTTCACAGCTAGGGTGTCCAGTCTGTGGAATAAGCTCCCTCCAGAGGTGGTGCAATCAGCTACCCGGGAAATCTTCAAGAGGAGACTGGATGATCACCTTGCTGAGATCACCTGACTCCCAGTTTTCTTTCCTGCCTGGTACAGGGGGGCTCAACCTGATGATCCCCCAAGTTCCCTTTCAGCCTTGCAATCTATGAATTGTACTGTAAGTGTTGTTCAGGTAGTCCATTCTATACTGGTTTGAAAGGAATGATAATACATCCCTGTTCATGTGTTTATTCCTGATTCAGTGATGATACTTACTGTGTCCAGTAAATTTCATGGCTTTGTATAATGACATCTGTGCCTATTAAAAACCAGTTCAGTCAGGTTCATGAAGAGACAAGAGGTTTGTAAATATGAAAATAGGTTAGTCTCTCATTTTCAGATGTTGAGTTTTTCAAGACTGAGCAGTTGGGTTGGATAGTTTTACGGCCCCAACAGAAGAAATTAAAATTATAATCATGGCTACAAGTGAGTCAGAGAGGCTTTCCCTCAGGACTCCCTAATAATTATCTTCGATAAGCTTCCTCTTGTAAATGGGTAGTATACTCAGGAATG
>NW_005841830.1:1686119-1697871 GCF_000455745.1 Alligator sinensis
TGTTCTCCAAACTATTTTGGTATTCCACAGAAGGATCTATTTGTAATATAGTATATAGTGTACAATACTATTACTTAAATATTATTACTTAGATATGTGCATGTGGTGATAATTTAGAGGGGAAAGAATCAAAACAAAAATGGGATAAGTAATCAAAAAAACATACAGTTGGTATAGGGAGAAACAGTATCTCTGTGATTTGGGGGGTCTAACCTTCCCTTCTTACTCTGACTTCACCAACTGCCTTATGCTTTCACAGCTCTGCTGGCATCCCTTGTACTCACTGGCCACTCACAGCCTCATCAAGTGTGTCAGCCAGCCTTTCCTAAGTGCTTTCTCTTGGTGCATCCCAACTGTGTCAGTAAGCCAACTAAGTATGCATGCCCCCTATTCCAGGTCCTAGCATTGCTTCTTCTTGATCTATCTGTACTTGGAACTCCTCTTCATGGACCTACTGTAAGTAATTACTACATAGGCTGACAATTCCAGTTTTCCATAGCACCCATTATCCAAAAAGGGAATTCTCAAATGGAATAGCTTTTTCTAGAAATCTTTAATCTCCAGTTTAATAACCTTGCTTATTTGCTTATGATAAAACTTTGTGGAGGGTTACAGTTTCAGGTTACAAGCATAATTAACAAACACTGTTATTTTGCAAGGTATACAGATTTGTCCTAGTCCTTAGCGCTATAAATCTGCCTGGTTTTGTAAAATATTGCCACTCATTACACATATCTCATGATCAATTAACTGCCAAAATCTGTAATTGGTCTATCAATGATGTACAGATAATAACTCAAAAAAGAAACACCTCTAAGATTACGAGAGATGGCAAGTGTTTGATAAATTGATAAGCAAGTTTAATAACCTGCCTCATTAAGTAGAAGCAAAAATTAATCTGCAGAGACATTTACATGTTAAAAGAGGAAGTCAATTGCTCCGTGGATAGTTTTTTAGAAATTATCATAGCAAATATATTATCAAATGAGGCAGTTCCTTTAGCTATCTATCTCTCAATTGCACAGAAACATTGTGTTTAGTCACTGAAAGTGCTTAAACAGAGTAGAAAAAATAAGCAATTTAACACATTACAGTAAAATTATTCCAACTTCCTCCTGAGTCACTTGGCTCCGCTAGACTCTCTCTTCTCTGTAAACTTGGAAGCTTCAATGAGAAACTTTAAAGTCAGGTCTGCATACAGTTTTATAGTCAGTTAATCAACATTTTCCAGTGCTAATGCAAAATGGTAAACCTAACTGGAACTACGGATTTCAAAATGAACAGGCTACTTCTTCCGTCTCATTCTTCAGGCGCCTGGTTGTCAGGCTGACCATGGTACATGTAATTTTTCACTGTGAGTAACATGGAACTTGCTGCTATTTACAGCAGCAGTAGATGACAGGAATTTTGCTGAAATGCTGTGTCATAAACTGCAGGTACTTAACCCCAAACAAATAGTTCCAGGGCTTCTTGTACCAAGTTGTTGCAAGCTTTTCAAGGTATTCTGATGCTTCCCAGGCAAACTTGCCTCACTTTTTGAGCCTTCTGGTGCTCTACTAATCTTTATTATTATTTAGACGCCACACAAGTTTTCTTCTGAGACTGAGTGGTACTACTGCCCCAAGGATCCACCAATCTTTGTTTCTACAACTGCAACTTGATCTTCTCAGATCCCCTCAATCCACTCTTCCCTACCCGCTTCTCTCTAATTTTTTACTGTACTACTTCTCTGTAGTCTCTCCAAGCTACTTTAGTGAACCCATGATCCTCTATATTGCTTCTCTGATCAAATCTGTTGTCTCTTTGTCTGCTTCAGTTGCTACCCCAACCTTGCACATGTTCTGATACTACCTTGTCCTCCATATAAGCTATAACTATTTAGCTACACCTCCTTATAAGCTATACCTACACCTACACAATACAAATCTGGTACATGGTCTCAAAATTTTCTAGGATGATGACGATTATGATGACAGTGATGATGATTAACCCCTAAGTCAATTGCAAAAATAAAAGTAGCTCCAGGAAGTGTGGTTACTACAAAATAATCGCATTTAGAGGGGTACAGGTACTTGTTCATTCTATCACTTAGTGATATCTCTTGATAGCCACATGTTCTGTTTTCTCTTACTGTTTAATTCTGGACTATCCAACTGGCAGCCCATGGGCTGCATAATGCCCTTGAGGGGTTATGTCATGGTCCCCAGGCTCCCACCTGGTCACCACTCCCCTCATTGCTCTGGTTACGATAACACCCAAATTCTTTGGGTTCCTCCTCCCTTCTCTGGCTTCCGCCTTTTGTGTCTGCCCCAGGAGAATGGGACAGCGCAGTGTGGCATGGAATGGCAGGTTGAGGGTGAACCTAGAGTCATGTGGGCATGCAGTGCAGCAGTGTAATGGTGGGGGTGGGTCATGGGTGTGTGGTGCAGCAGTTGGCAGGGTCTGCCTAGTGGGTATGTGTGGTGCAGTGGCGGGTGTCATGGGTTCATGGTGCAGTAGTGGGGAGGCACCTGCATGGCCATGTAGTACAGCAGGAGGATGATGACATGTTTGCACAGTGCAGCAGGAGAGGCCCTGCAGGGGCCCCTGACGCAGACCACACAGCATGTGGCCTCCAGCTGCTTAGGTGATGGATACCACCCCTAGTTTAATTATTGAAGGTTTTATTCACAATATATGGAGGCTAGTGCTATCTTTTTATGTTCAGTATCAACATTCTCAGCCCTGTCTGGTCTGCCTCCCCTCCTCTCAAGTCTGCAGTTAAAAAAAAAAAGGCCACAAGCACTATTTTGGCTTGCTCTGCTGCTTAGTTGTATAACCAGCCTTATCTATCTAGTTATTTATACTGAGCTCGTCCACACCACAGTTTCACCAGTATAGTAATATTAGAAGCAGACTATATTTAAATAAACAAAGGGAAAGCAAGGAAATTATATATTGATGTCTCCACTTGTCAGAACCAGATAACTAAATATGTGGGGGAACATTTCACGTTCACTGCCTTTCACAGAGATTGTACTGCACATATAAAATACATGGTGTACTATTGGCAGTCCTGTTTGAAATTAGTGGGGTTATTTCTGTGAGTACAGTGAACAAGCTTTGACCCATAAAATTCCTTTAGAGGCATGTTCTTTCTTCTTTACTTTTATTTATTGGTATTGCAACTTATTATACAGGAACAAATCTTTTTATAGACACTGTAACAGATGGTCAAACATCATGCTTACCTACAATTATATTCTAAATCAGTGTGCATGGTTATATCATCAACAACAATAATGGAACAAATGTTCCCAACTAAATCTAGGCTATTAAAGGCTCAAACTTTGCTACAGCTATTTTCTAGACAAGATGAAGCCCAGAGTCTATACCGTTGTCTGCCAGCCATGGAAGTTATAGAACCACAGAGAAGGTTGCAAGGGACCTCTAAGGTAATCTAGTCCAAATGCCTCCCTGAAGCAGGATCATCCCTATCCAAACCATCCAATGCAAATCCATTGTCTAACCTCTGAGGTTATAGGTCGATCTAGATGAAATCAGAAGCATAACTGAGGGGAAGCAACCAGGGTCAGAGCCTCAGGCACCGCCTTTGGAAGAGGATGGAAAAATAGCTGCTGAGGCACTGCCCTGTGTGCTGGTTGTGTCCAGGGTGTGGTGCTGCCCTTCCATGCCGCTGGGTGAAGTTGTCTATGCGTCTTCATTTTCCCAGAAAAAAATGCATATTCAGGTGGACAGGAGCAATTAACTCATTCACATCAAATCTATTAATTTTTTTCAGCTAAAAAAATGAAAATAGTGTTTTAAAAGTCACAAGATTTTTAATTTGAAATGAATCATTTGAAAAATCTTTAAAAATCATCAAAATATTCTATTCAACTTGAAATGACTTTAAAGTTTTCTTGTAGGTGACCCCTCCACCTCACCCCACCAAAAAAATCAATGTATCAGATTGGTTGGTAAACCAAAGGATCAGTTACCTAACTTTAGTTATACTTACATAGAGTAGTTTTAATTGCCATACAATTATTGCAGCAATACAACCATAAAGCAGGTGCTTCTAGTCAGTGAGGTACCATCAACATATTTCCTGGGAAATGGGCTTATTCCCCTGAGGTTAGTTAACCTTAGTCAATAGCAGTCTTTCCATCTCAGTGAAATTGTATGTTGCAGCCTAGAGTAAGTGGAGTATCACTCCAGTCCCCACAACTCTCAGGTAGTTCTGTGAGTTGCATAATGGTTATTTGACACAAAGAGAGAGAATTTTCACCACTCACCTTATCTGAAGCTATTTGTTCCATGTCTGTTTGAGTATGATGAGAAGCTTATACAGGGTTAAAGTATTCATCAGCGTCCTTGCCATTCAACATCCTTGGTGGTGTAATTCCTACTCTGAATTATGTTATGCAAAATTATTAATTTTTTTAACAAAGCAGTTTTGTAAAACAAGTCATGCCCAACAGTCCTTATTCAGTGAAGTAAAGGCTCAAGGTCTGGACTGTTTTTTTGTTTTTAATTGGTTTATTTTATCCTATAGTCTTCCAGTTTTCTAGAATGGCCTAACCAGCTTCAATTGCCTGAAGTGACTAGTCAAAATGTGTGGGTTTGTTGGGGGGGGGGTGCATGAAATCAATTTAATTGCTTCTATGTTTATCTTTTAAGGACAACAGAAATTTAATCAGTGATTTAACTGCCAAATAGTCTTTTTTTTCTTATTTTTCCTCGTCTCCATTCATTGCATTATAGTCCTTTAATCCCTTGCTGCCTTTGATATCTATCTTACACCACTGATGTTTAGTAAAATATTATAACCTACACAAATATATTCTTTTCTTAATTCAAAGGCTCCTGGGAATTCATAATGGTTCTGATTGTTTTAAAAGTAAATCGAGGGTTTAAAAATACCATGAAAATTAACGGGGCCTGTTTCGAAAATGCCATTAGGAACAATCACAAATTCCCCCAAGGAAAAGCTTCTTAGGACTGTGTACTTCAGCTGTCAATTATTTCTTCATGCTGTTCTGGTAATTTTAGCCTTGAACACCACTAACTGAATTATAGCTGAACTTGGCATTCACTTTTCCTACCTTTTTTAAGTGCTGCATTTGCCTCCAAAGAAGTAGAAAACACAAAGGTAAGGAAGAGAAGAACAAGATCTTGTTCTTCTGTTTTTAGAGTAGGCCATAATTAATACTGGGCAGTATTGGGCATGTCTTATCCTCATTTTCACACAAAAGTACCATTGTCATTATCATCAATGCTATTATCATTAGGTTTTTGCTGATACTGATGTCCTATTGAGAGTGTGAGAGAGGAAACAACTGGATGGCAATTAATGAGCAACTGATTTTTCTTGACAAATTAAGGCTTCTGTTTCATATAAGGTTGCATTAAAAATGTTTGGAAATAGAACATTGGACTGAATCAGAAACAGTTTTTGATAAGCTGAATTTGCTAATCTCTGACTAAAACTTGAGGAATGAATTGTCCCTGCCGTCTGAAAAGCATTTGGGAAGGAGCAAATTGAGTTACCTCTTTTTTAGTATTTCTACTACTGAAACCTGGCTGAAAAGTCAAAGTGGATAGACACTCAAAGTAAGGAATCCCTTAATGGGAGCCCACCCCCATTAATTGTTCCTATTCTTATTATACACTTGTACACAGATAGATAATAATGATGATCTGGGTCTTACTTTTCTTTTTTTCTTGTTTTCTTTCTTGTGACATCATCCAATGTTAACTCCAGATACTGAGTTCATTATACATTGCATAGTACAGGAATGAGAACATGATGACTGATTTATGGCCAAGTACACAATGTTGTTGAATTTAGTAGCTCTACAGTAGTGAAACTCAGTAATTAGTTAATCTTGGGCTACTACTCACCTTGTTTTGCCTCAATTTCCTTTTTTCAATGTCATGTTTTGTAGGTCATATTATAACAGGACAGTCAACCATCAAAGCCCCATATTATTGTGTTAACTTTCATAATGTAATAGTGCTGCAATGTTGTTGTAGTTGTGATGGTCCAGAAAGAAGCAAGATTTATTTGATAATATATTTTATTGCACCAGTGACACAGAGAAATGCTAGATAAGTTTTCAAGCACAAAATGCCTTTCCTTCAGATCTGGGAAAGAAGCAGATATGGCCTAAACTAATAATCAAGTAAAACAATTAATTTTGTTCAACTCCATTACATAAACAAAAATGACCATTTAAGAAAGGAAAAGAGGAAAGCAAACCTATGGGGCTGGCCCTCCATCAGAAGCAGATACATCCCAAGTAAAGGAAGGTTGAAATAGATAAATAGTAGGACTGTGAGAAACAGGCCCTATTCAGTTTGGATTCAGCCCAAATCGGGGACAATGCTTCGATCTGTTGATTCTGATCACTGTTCCTGATTTGATTCAGCCGAATCTGAATCTGAAGATTCAATGCTAATTCAGCGAATCAGCGATTCAGACACAGGCACAGCTTTAAAAGTTTTTTTTTCTATATACCTTGAAGTAGCAGACATGGTTCGTAATTGCTGAGGTGCTGGGGTAGATGGAGCATCCCACAGGAGCATGGGGGACTCTCCAGCATGCTCGGCAGTGAACCCGGAAGTGAACCGGAAGTACTTCCGGTCCACTTCCAGGTCTGCCAGGGAGTGCACTGGGAGCCTCCCCCTCGTATCACCCTGGCTTGGTGATCAGCCCCTGTGTGCTACCTGGTGGACCAGGAAGTGGACTGGAAGTGCTTCTGATCCACTTCTGGGTCTGTTGCTGAGTGTGCTGGGGAGCCCCCCGTGCTTCTGTAGGATGCTGCATCTGCCCCAGCACCACAGCGTTCAGAGCACCTGATACCTAGAGTTATGTAGAAAAGACATTTAAAGCTGTATCTACGTCCAAATCGCCAAATCTGTCTGAATCTCTGCAAATCAATTTGGTTCTGAATCAATTTGTAGAAATTAAAGGGTCCTCTGATTCAGATTCAGAGATTTGGCCATCGAATCGGGCCAAATCTCCCCTGAATCCAATCGGGGACTGAAGCTTTGCACAGCACTAATAAATAGATATACAAGACTATAAACTGATTCAAATAGGGAGAGGGTTGTTATTACATGTGAAACACATGGGGCACATCTACATGAGACGCTTTGAGCAAAATAGACTAATTCTACTGTGCATTAGCATGGCAGGCAAAATCCATGCTAATGTGTTAACAGACAGTAAAATTAGTCTACTGAGCATTAGCGTCACCAAAAAAAGTGTCTGACTGCGCTACTGCTTGGTAGCGCCAATTACAGCACATTAAAGTAGTACCTGTAATTACAGGTACTAAACTTAATGCACCCTAATTAAGGCACATTAACAAACGTGTAGACACACCCACAAAGGAAGTAGGTAAATTGTAATAAGAAAAGAGGGTAACTTTGCACATTTAGACTAACCAGAATAGATAGATATAGCACAAACTTTCATGAGTCCAAGTTCACTTCATCAGACGCTGTGAAAGGATATGCACAGAGCAACGAATAGAATGGAGAGAGTAATTTGAATATAACATCCAGGAAGGGAAGGAACATGAGGCATTAAGGGAAGATGGAGTGTGCTCAGAGAAGTAAGCAAGGAACCCATAGGAACAAAGCAGTCACAAATGCTAATTCTGGTAATGAGATAAGAATCCATAGTCCCTGTTTAAACCAGGCATAACACACTCTAGTCTGTGGATGATTACTTGTTCTGTAGTTTTCTGTTCAAATCAGTTTTTAAAGGTTTGCTGCCTGAGAACAATCACTGTAAGGTCATCAATGGAGTGTCCAGGAAGGTTAAAGCATTCTGCCATACACCCATGTGCCTTCTGCAGCTGATGTAAGATTGGTGTTCATTCATTTTTTCACATAGTGATTGCACTGTCTGTCCAATAGAAACAGCAGACAGACATTGCAAGCAGGTGATGGCATATATGGTATTAGTAGAGTTGCAAGTGAATGAGGCTTGGATGTTATATACCATGTTACTCAGTCCAGTGATGATGTGGTCTGTATAGATGTTGGGACACAGAAGGCATGTGGGTCTGTTGCAAGGCCTTGTGCCTCAATGAGACAGACTGGTAGGTAGCCTGTTGCTTGAGAGATGCATTTGGGTTATTTTTAATTATAATAACTCATAAATCCATAGTCTTTGTTAAAAACATATTTTTTAGTATCTAGTAAAAATACAAAATTTTGCTCCCAGCCCACCTTCTAGGTATTTGGTAGGTTTTCCCTGAAGATGAGAACAGTGAAGTCAGAGATCAAAGGTGGTTCTGTAAAAAATGTCCTCCCACTGGTGATTGGCTGTTTATGATTTTTTTTTATGAGCTCAGTAGTTGTTCAGCTTCACCCACATAGTTTCCATGAGGACATTTGGTACACTGAATGAGATGTATCACATTTTATGACAAGCATGTGTAGGATCCATGGATGTGGGGTGTGTTGATTTTGATGATGGTGGAGATGTGTTGACAAGTTTGTGATTTAGGCATGATGTTGCTCCACTTGGTATCAGTTGATTAGCAAAGGGCATGCCTCTGATGAGGAGTTGGGCAAGATTGGAAATTATTTAAAAGCCAGGAACTGGGAATATTTCTGTCCAGGTACACCCTTCTTAAAGTATAGGTTGTAATCTTTTGTTGTTTTTTCTCATAAGTTTCAGTGAGAGATGGTGCATGATAAACAGGGGTGTATAGTCAGTGAGAGATTTCATTTTTTGGGTTTCCTAGTAGTTTTTTGCAAAATTATTTGGGTGGCTTGTTCAGAGATGCACTTTGTCTCTAGCAACTCTATGCCTGAGACTCCTAAGGGAGTCTGAGACTTGTCTGAGTCAGTGAAACTTCCTGACTCAGTTCCTCTGTAAGTAAAATAAGAATAAAAGTAATTATTTACCATGACAAGTAATTATTTACCATGATAATTATGAATCAAAGTATTTTGCCATATCTGGATGATGTTTTATTTATAAAAAATAAGTTTTATTCTTTTATGTTATGTCTGTTTGGAGACTTTGCTGCAGAAGTGATATGAAATAATCGGTTTCATAGTTTCATAGTTTTAGGGTCGGAAGGGACCTAATAGATCTTCTAGCCCGACCCCCCGCCAGGGCGGGAGAACAACAAAAGAACCCTAAACAAAAAACGGGACTCAAATGAGTCCAGCCAGGTAGGTATCCAGTCCAGCCAGGTAGGTATAATGTTTGCAAATTGATTTTGCAGTGAAAAGTGTTACATACCTTCTGAGTATTATTATTTAATATATTTTCAAATATATTTTTAAAAAAATTGAGGAAATGTTCTAGTTTAGTGGTGCCCAACATTTTGGTCCCAAGGGCTGGATGGGCAGTGCCATATCCATCTGTGGGCTAGATGTGACATGCAGGGCAGGCACGGCCTGGCCATGACCCAGCCTTATGACAATGGTCTGGCCCCCATCCAGCTGTGACAACCCAGACTGGCTCCAATCTGACTATGGGGAGATGGCTTGGCCCTCATTGGGCTGCGTGGCAACAGCCTGACTCTGGCCCAATCTTGCCAAGTGTGGGCAGGGGCAGGCCTGGACCATATCTGGTTGTGCAGGGCTTGGTAATTTGGCAGTGGGGATGTGGGGGAGGCAGGGCAGGGAAAGGGGAGAGGAGAGGGTGGTATTAATTGCCCCCCCTCCCCTGCTGCCAAATTTCCCAACCCTTGGGAAGCCCTTCAGGCCAGATGCCATGTCTATGTGGGCCAGATTTGGCCCACAGACTGGGGGTTGTTCGTGAACACAGGGGCCATATCCTGTATAGAAGTAATTTGGCATACCATTGAAGCTATTGAAGCCACACCAGCTTCAAGTGAAAATGTGTGATTTATACCAAATGAGAAGCTGGCCCCATATATGAGTAGTAAAAGGATCCACTCCTGAGAGAAGAGTAGTTGAAAAGCCGAGGTAAGAAAGAAAGAGAAACCAGAGCAGGGCATGGCAAATGTTGCATAGGTATTCTTAACATTAAAATCAGTCAGTGATGTCACTTCTTAGGAATGATCCTCAGGCAATAATAATGATAATAATAATAATAATAACAATAATAATTTCACTCCTACAGGGCTGTGTGGTAAGCAAGCATTAGTGTCACTAATCACACAGTGGTAGAGCTAGATGTTTAAAATATGTTACAGATGTTTCGGGAAGTTGCAATAAAACATGTATTTAATAAAGAAGAATTAACTTAGCCTAAGCATTCAGTGATTGTTTAGTTAAAGTATTTCTGGAGATGGCCTTTTTTTCATTGCACATTAATATTAGATTGTTTCAATATGTGTTGCCTTAATCAGAAAAGCATATGAACAGAAGCTTTCTTGGGGATTGCTGAGCATCTCTAAGATGTTGTAAAGGGTACGTAAACAAGAAATTAGAGCTCTTATTTTTCTCTCTCTTTCTTTCTTTTTTATTGCATAGCTCAGTGGTCTGTTTTATAGCTATGGTGGTCTGCCCAGCAGTCAATATTCAGCCTTCAGGCTAGATGAATTCTCAGGGAAGCAGAAAAGCTTTTCCTTTATAGCATGGTAGACAATACAGCTTAGTTGTATCATTTTTTTTTTAACATTGTATCCTGGAAAATGCATTTGGGGAAAGAACAACTACACATACACACACATACACCATCATGATATTGTATTGAAATAAGTACTTCTTGGTTTACTGGAAGCCAGAAGGAAAATAATGACATAAAATTGTCCTTGTTGAGTAAACAAAAAATATATATATAATTTTACAGTTATAAATCAATGAAACTGTGTTCTCTCTTATGCAGCTTAGTGAAAAGTCAAGCTTCTCATATGTAACATGGTCCTGATTTGCTGTACATTTCAGATTTTAGGACCAGACATAACACTGGGATTTTTTTCCAGTTTGTTTTGTATGTAGGATAAGATCATATTGTCCTTTCAGTGCTTCACATTTGAAATATATTTCACCCATTTCAATGTTAAAGGCCTTTTGCAGTGAAGTTTTCCTTTCCTTTACCAGATTAGAGAAGAATCAATAAATAAAACTATCTACTTCATAGATATAGTGAGAGAAGAAATAACTATGAATTACAAGCCTTTGTTTTCATAGGTTTTGCCATTACTGGAGTATCTTAATGGTATTAGAGGCCCTGTAAATTGAAACATTCTGGGTTTTATTTCCTAAAATACAGGTGTTCATTATTCCTTCCACAGCTTTCTTACTTTCTTCTAATTCTGTTAATTTCCCACCCTCTCAGATGCTTTAATATCTCCCAACTCCCATCATTGTGCTCAACTGGTGATGCTAACCCTTGTATTTAAGGATGTGACATTGCAGCTATAAATCTTATCAGACAATAACAAGTTTTATTTGGTGCATGGGTTTTTTTTTTTTGTCACCATATCTCTGTATTATTTAGGTGCTTTAATTTTTCTTTAATATTATAGTGACGGATATTGTGAACCAAAGTGGCTTGTGTTATAAAATCTGTGTTTAAAAAAATTGTAGGCATGTATTGTAAAGCAATCAGGCAATCCAAAATGTTTCTGGAAAGGCTCACATGCTTGAGTAGTCTATTTTGAGATATTTCTCTTAATATGGAATGTAGCCATCAGCAATCTAAAGAGAAGTGAGTTGCAACAGGTCTATTTTTATGTTGCTGGGATACAGTTACAATATGGATCAAAGGAAAGCATTTCTTTGAAGAACAGGGGAAGGGGGAGCTACTGACAAGAGTGTCCTGCTG
>NW_005841830.1:1697902-1709768 GCF_000455745.1 Alligator sinensis
TCAATAATCAAAATGATCTGTAATGAGCTCACTAATAAGAGGGCCAAATACTGAAGCATTTTTTTTTATTCCAGAGAAAAGGCCAAAAATATCTTTAAAAACTGTTAGTCTCCTCTGCAAAGGGACAGGTGCAGCTTGCACAAGAGAACTCCACTCACCCTTATGAGTTACAAAATAGGTCTAGATGGCAAATCAATGAAGTGCACTATTGGAAAGAAATTATGTCTGTGTGTGTGTGTTGGGGGGGGGTTATCAGGCTTCAAGCCAGTACAGTATAAAGGGGCACAAACCAGTATAAAGAGAGAACAATGTACTCTTTCCATTCCTCCACTCCATCCTCAACAGTAACTGGCTATGGGCTGTTTCTGTAGGTATCTATGGCTCTATTCCTTTGTTGGGAGACTTGTATGGTGCTACATGCTGTACACCTTGGCCAGCAGCAGATGCATATGCAGCTGCTCCAGGGTAACTGCACTAAGGCAGCTATTATTGCATATTACCACCAGGTGGTGAAGGAACAGGTAGTATTCAGCAAACACTTAGCCAAGGACGCATATGGATGGATGACACCTAACCTGGTATAATCCAGACTTTTGGAATTTTACTCATGATTATATCATGGGTACATAATCACCTCACCAGTTTAGGTTAAATTATCCCAGTTTAATCATTTTAGTGATCCCGCTGCTATTTATTTACAACTGTATGGACATCTCTGTCCAGTACTCCAGACTTCATTTCTCACGCTCTGTTTTCAGCCCCAGCTTTCAAAGCTGCATGATCAGATTTGAAGAGCAACTACTGTTAGTTGCAGAATTGGGCACACTTTCTTTTTGTACATTCAGGTGGTCTCTCCTGTGTTCACACAGAACAGCAACATGTTCAGCCATCCAACTTACAAACCGGGGGGGGGCAGGGGGAGGTGGGGGGGCTAAAAATATCACCCTTATAAATCAATCTGTACTTCCATCCCTGAGAAAGACAGAAGGGACTTCTAAAAGCCAACAAAATAGGGCTTGTCAAAAAACTTTTGATAAAAGATTTTTCTTCTCAGAGAATATAATTACTGTAAATTTCATTTCACAATATTATTTCATCTCTAAAACTTTCATTCTCTGATCATTTTTAACATTTGGACTTTTTGCCCAATTCTGGACAAAAACTACTGTTACAGGATGTGCCCTGGATATGTGCCAGAAAGCAGCCTTCTTTTGGTATGTGGTGCATTCAGAGTGAGAGCAAGTGAGCAAGGCATGCTTTGCCTGACATGGTGTAGATATGCCCGTTGTGCCACCTCGAACAAATTAGCTGGGTCTTGAGTTGTTTAAAACTGAAGCCAAGCAGGAGTTTTGAGCACTGAAGGAATGTAGTTTTGGGCCTCTGAATTTTACATGGCCCAGTTTCTTTCAATAAATAAAGTCAAAGTTGTGACAGTTTGATTCCAGAGGTGAATTATGAACAAAAAAAAAGTTCAAATAGTGTTCTGACATTTACCACAGCTAGGGAATAATAACATTTATTATTTTATTAGTTTCAAAATGGTGTACCAGAAATAGTACACCATTCTCCCTATCTCTGTAAATTTGGTATTACGGCTTAAGGATGTTAAATGACTTGCCAGAGATCACACACTCTGGACGTCCTGACTTCCTGTGAGACTTCTGATTTGCTTTCAGTCAACCAAGCCATGTCATCTCCAATAAAAATTGTGTATATGTAAAGTTTAACACAGTTTGAATACCATCATCAGTCATGTCTGTTAATCACATCATTATATGACTACTGTTTTCAAAAGTATAAAAGTTAAACCTTTTGAAAAGTGTATTTTATCTCTAGGAAGAGAAGACATTAGAAGTCAAACCCCTCCCCCCTCCCAATTACTACTTACCTTTAAGGAGCTACATTAAATAGTAACCAGAGCATTCTCTATAGGAAAGCATTAATTAGCATTTTAGAATTCTGATTACTTAGCATTGTCCCAGACCAAAGATGTATTTGTGGCTGAAAAGAGGAGAAACACAATCCTTTCTGTGACATTGCATAGCCAGTTTCAGTTAATTATGAGCTACACTTCTTTGCTCACCTATTTAATAATCTTGTGTTTTGCTGCTCATTCCTATACCAACTGAAGATTAGCTTCTGGCTCCAAGGGGACCAAGATTAGCCCTCACTGCCTTATGTTTGTAAAGGTCCTTTAATGTAAAAAGGACCAAGTAGTAATGCAAAGTAGTAATGATGAGGTGTAAGTTGTAGCTGTGTTGGTGTAAGGACTTAGGCAGACAAGGTTCTTAGTAATGATAGTATATATGGTGCATACTGAATAGCTTTATTCTGTGTATGAGTTGAGTAGTGTTAGCTTGCCCAGGTAACCAAAGCTACCTTAAGAGTTATTAAAATGTTATGCTATTTCCCACTGTACCATTCAATAACTTATTACCAATTAAAAATAATGGCATGATACTGTTTATAGATTGAATCCCCTGGAAGAATTCCATGAGAAGCAAACAAGTGCACTTGTGGAATACACCCTGTATGAAATGAGTCTTTATTTTAGTGTCATAAGCATTGCACTGAATCTCCTTTTGTATTAATGATAAATTGATCATTAGCAAAATAGGGGAGAATAAAAAATAGTTTCTACTAATGTATAGCTTATATTGATTGTACTGTGAAATGTTTCAGCACTGAGATATTGGCCAAGTCCTGAGAAGGTGTAATTCCATTAACTTGAAAGGATCTATCCTAATTCATACTAGTGGAGAATTAGGCCCTTTAACTCTTATGTATCCTCTAGTGCTAAACCACAGTGCCTTAGATATTAAAATATTTGGCACTGTAAATATTATCCTGTGTGCAATTCGTAAACAATTTGTACAACTGTAATATGACCTTACAAGTTTACTCTGGCTTCAAATGTAACCTACAGCAATTATTTTTTCTTTAAAGCTAACTTCAGTTGGAGGGAAGTCATTGGGAGCAGAGTGTTCCCAGTACCATGTATAGTAATCTGATAACCACAGCATTTTTAACTCCCTCTCTACTTTTGATTAGAATATTTCCTGCATAAGAGTTAAATGGAAATCCAAAAAGGACTTCATGGTTTTGTCCATGATGGTATAGTATCAGAGTAAGCATGCTTACTACAGTAGCGTGAATTAATTAATTAGTTTGGGATTCAAAGTCACTTGCAAAAACAAACAAAAAACAATATTGTTTTGTGTCAAATGAAACATTTGCTGAATCCAAAATGAACATTGTGCCTCAGTTTGGACCATTTTTAACTTTTTTTAAAGAAAAAAAAAGAAAAAATGAAATTTTTTTCATGAAATGAAAAGTGATTTTGAATATTAAAAAATAAAAACATTTAAATTAAAAGTGTTGACATATTTTGATGTTTTCCTATTTTAAAAAAAAATTAAATCACGCAATTTGTAGTATACAATCAAAACAAATTTGCAAATGTGGTATCACCAAATCCGCATTTCTCACTAAAAATAGTTTAGATTGTGCTTTGATACCTCTGGATAAAAGGGACTGCGTGAATATTAAGTGCTATTAAAAACCTACCATTCAGGTCACCAATATTTGCATCTCAAGGCAACAAGTAAAATGATGGCTGTGAGAGAAAGGACCAAAGATATGGAAACATCAAGATAATTCATATTATGTGCTTGTCTTCTTCCAATGCATGGCATAATTGGGATAACAGTACTGACCTCAAAGGGAAAAAAATCCATGGGCTGGCATCCTGCTAAATGTGGAGGAGCTATTATAAGCTATCGGTTCAATATAGTGGTTTTAAAAACTTCCTAACAAAAACCCAATAGACATATCTCTGAAGCAATACTGAATGTAATGTAGGAGAGCCTGATCCAGCATTCCTTTGTGCAACCAAAACTCCCACAGAAGTCAATGACTTTTTAGGTAAGCGAGGATTAAAGGATCAGGCTCTGGATCAATATTCTACACTTTAGGACTGAGTAATATTCAATCACATCAATAGAAGTCGGACTACACCCCTTGAACTTTAAAAAAAAGTTAAAAGTTAGTGTCAAACCAGTTAAATAAACACACATTGGCTGTGTCCATATGAGTGTGGACATTTGGTTCCCTGGGGCCAACTAGCTGCGGTACACCTTGTGCTGTCACTAGTTGTTCCTGGAGAACGCCTGTGCCACACACCTTCTGGCGCACAGCAGATTATCTTGGGTGGGGAAGGGAAGACTGGGGCTAGCACTGAGTTGGCCACAGCAACCTTACCTAGGGTCCTGGAGGCCTCCTGGGGGTGCAGGAGTGGTGATCCTGTTGCTTGGAGCCTGGCCGGCAGCCAGAGTATGATTCTGGCCAACCAGGCTCCAGTTTTGAGTGGTGCCTGTTGCCCTGCTTTTTTGTTTGTGTATTTTTTTTTTTTACTGCTGGATATCCTGGGGTAACCCTCCCCCTGCACTGCTCCCTTGCAGTGTGGAGAACAGCTGAATGTACAGTGTGTGGCGCTGCAGACATGTCTACGGCACCACGTACTGCACGGCCACGATCATCTGGACATGGCCATTTTGTGTATTTTTAATTCCAAGTACGTGTACATTTACATGTACATGCACTTACATTTACCTCTAAAGCCTCAGTAGAACTATTTTTGCTTTAGCAAAAACTGAGAAACACAAACAAAATTCAAAGATCTTACATCTAAAACGTCCTACACTTAGAGGATGGAATAAACAGACAAAAATAAGGCCCTTGGCACACGTAACACATAAAGCATGATTAACCAGTTAATTATGTCTTGTTACCTGGCCATGCATTATGCAATTAATGGCACGATAAAGCAAGGACTAAGCTACAAAGCTATTATATATTAAATGTGAATACTACTATTGACTCCCCTTGGCCCTTAGCTATTATTATGTAACTCATGGTTTGTAGTGATTTACAGAGAGAGCTGTGGCAGCCAGGAGCAAAACACATGTTAACTCCCCTTACTAAAGAAAGGGGAAGATCATGGTGTATATCATCCACAGCCTTACATAAATACTAACAGAAGAGGAATGAATATTGAGGTGCCACTGTATGAAGAAAGCTTAGTGTACTAGTAACCCTATGGAGTGGTCTCTATTTGCAAGGGGCAACAAAAATGTACATACTCTTTGTATTAAAATCACCTATATTTGTACTCTAGAGAACAATAGAACTCATATATCACTTGACATTCTTCCCTGTTAAGGTAATTATCTTTGGCTTGTGTAGCAGCGTAATTTTTCTTGCTCTATCAATAGGACTACTCAAAGAAGTACAACATAAAAGGTTTTATCTGTGCTATTGATTGGCTAGGAAGTGATGTGTTTGGGCTCCGTTGCAGCTTCTCTAGAGACTATTTATTTAAATTGAAAAAAAAACAAAACAGTATTACTTGAAAAAAAAATAACTAAAACTTTCATTTAACAATACAAAAGAGGGCACTGCTTAATCCCTGAAGTAGGAAATTGCTTTTCTTCATGATCCATTGCTTTCATACTGTTTCTGGACACTGGTGCTGAAGGAGAGAGAAACCGTGCTCTTGCTCTCCTTTCACTATATCCATTTTCTTACCCACTGCTGAGGCTTGGCTGTTGAATTGATGTTGAAATAAATAAAATAAATAAATAAGGGATGTTTGACTGTAAAATGATCTTTGAGCCTCAAGTGGACATCAGTGAATACTGAAGCAAAGCAAAAATTTACATGAAACTGAAAAGGGAAATTAAGGATTTGAGATATTGTATCAGAGCCAAAGCTGCATGTGTTGTAGCCATTCTTTGGAATCTGGTATGGGTTTGTATTGTACCTAGTACAGCAGCATGCTCCCAGAAGATGATTTACTAAGGATGGATTTTTTTCCCCCCCTGTGTTCTGATTTTTTTTTTTAAATATACACTGAGACAGGTTGAGAGAATCAAAGTCCTAATTAAAAGCAAAATGCAAGGCTAATCAGAGATGACATTAGCTTGTGTCATCTTGCTTAAAACTTATTTAGTGTGTTGGGTAAAAGTACCTGTTATTTTAACTGTTTTTAATATGCATTGCAAAGATATAGTATTCTACAGCATGCAGCGGGAGAAAGGTAATTGTATACAGCCAAACAATTCACTTTTTAACCTTTGGAAGTTTCTATTTTTAATTAATGAAAGTTTGCTGTTGTCATGATAGGTTGGAAAATGTTTTTAAAATTTAGCATACCAAAGGCAGCTGTGATTTCTCTCCTCCTCCCCAAGCAACAGGAGTTATGTGCTTCCCTTTTCCCTTCAGTGATACCTTCCTATGATTTTTAATCTTATGGCAGTTCCAGAAGTTTTCTTTACTTATATTTAGCCTAGCAAGTTAATCAAAATGGCAATCTGAAAACACTATGATAGTGAGCTTGTGATATATTTATGTAACAGAAAAGGTACCTGTATGTTTTAATTTAATCTCTTGCATGTGTTCGATTTTGAAGAAAATAGCAAGACCACACCATATGCCCAATAAAAGCTTCATTAGAAAGGCATTAGTAGATTAATCCAGCTCACTGTGTGGCTTATTTTATTTAGAATGTAATAAGGTAAGTTCATTAGTTTGCAGACTTAATGTTTTCTACTGTACCTCAAAGCAACCAGTAACAATTCCACTGAGACTCAGCAGATCTCACTAACACCTGTCAAGATAAACACATGGATCTCTAGGGGAATCATCTTGGCAACATAACTGAGGAAATCTGGGGGAAAAAAGTAAGTCTTCCATGGAAAAAAATGGTACACAATATAAGCCTGATTAATGATTTTTCACATGCCTCAAAGGTCATATATATCTCTCTTAAGTGAAAAAAATCAAATCAATCTCTGAAGAATAAACATTTTGGAACATGCAACACTCTATTTGAAATGTATTTTAAAGAACTTGAAGGATATAGAATAATTATGCAATTTGAATTGAGCGACAGAAAGGCAGTCTGAGACCTGAAATCGAATCTCCGTCCCCTCAGGTCTAATATATTAGATTACAAGGATTATTATAGTGGCACTATTTGTGCCACTACATTTAAGATTATGTCAGCATTTCCATTTTAAAGGCCTGTGTTCACTGGCTTATAATTTTTCTATAAGCATTTGTTTGGTGCTATAAACTGGAAAATAGATGCTTAGCAGAATAGTGACATTTTTTAAAAACAGATTTGAAACAAAAGATCCATATAGATGTTTTAAAGCTATGAATGGTAATACAGGTCTCGACTACCTTTTTGTATCTTCCCATACTCTGTTTTTAGAATTTATATTTTTGTGCTATTTATCTATGGACAAATAATATCGACTAGTGCTATTTGGGTATTTCTTTAATTGTTGTTTTAGGTCATTGAGATCAAGTTTACTGATCGCCTAGACTAATATTTTTCAACAAGAACGTATATAGATTTTTCTTGCAGCAGACTTGGTGTCGGATCTTAAAGCAATGAAATATTGAGTTGGCTCAGGATGGAATGACAACAAGCTGTATATTACACTTCTCTGTGTCAGCCTTATCCCCAAAGTAATTCATCTAAGAATGGCTGGTAGTGGAACCACCTGTATTGTACTCCACCCAGACACTTACTTGAGAAGGGTTGCTTGAATCTCTGCTAGGGTGAATTCACAGAAATTTCCCCATAAAAATCTACTCAAAGAATGTGTTCTTGGCTGCTTCAGGTACCCCTACACTTGAATTTGGACTGTCTAGTTTGGAGTTACTCTGACAAATAGAGTACTCCCTGCCAAAGAAGAAGTCATGGCAGATTTTTCCATGACAGCTTCCTAAAAGTGGACTTTCCATTGTCTTGTACCAATCAACCAGCATTGGTACCCCCCTGTACCCCTGCCCATCGGCGCGCTCCCTGGCGAACCTGGAAGTGAATCGGAAGTGCTTCTGGTCCACTTCTGGGTCTGCTGCCGAGTGCACTAGGGAGCCCCCCGTGTTTCTGTGGGATGCTCCATGCAGCCCAGCATTCATGAGTGGCGCCTGGTACCTCAAGGTATGTAGGAAAAACAGTTAAAGCTGTGTCTATGTCTGAGTCGCCAACTCTCTCTGAATTGATTCAGAGGGTTCGGATTTGATTCAGACAGATTAAAGGTTCTTCTGATCCGATTCAGATTTGCAGATTCGGCCACCGAATTAAGCCAAATCTCCACCGAACCAAATCCAGGACCGAAGCTTTGCACATCTGTAGTACCAATTAGACCATGTTCCATTTTAGCAACACTTCAGGGCATACTTAATGTTTCACTTGCTGTAACAAGCAGTTGGAAACCACAGCCATGTTCAACATATGATATATTAGTAGATTTTCTAATCTATATGTTTTTCCTGTACTTGGAGACCTTTAAGAATTTTATACAATGAGTGTATTAGCATTAAGTATATATTAATTGAGGAGCCCAACTCTGGATCCTGTTATCTGTGTTTGCCCTTGATCTCCCCAATCATCGTGATGATTAATCTGCAAATCATTTTTGAACTTTTTTCTAGCAGGAGCAGTTGCTGAGGAGGTCAGATTAACTGTGGTTGGGGATTTCAGTCTTCTGTGACACTGCAGTGCCAGTTCCTGTGGCAACATAGCATTCAGGATGATATTTTTATAGGTTCTGTGGCAGTTAAATTACCCATAGAATCCACTGATTATGCAGCCTTCCAGAAGAACATGAGCACATGCATCCTGACTCACACTTGTGCATTTTTGTAAAACTGTTATATACATGCACGCACATGTGGGTTTTTTTCTTGCTTTCTTAATTCCCTTGGGTATATGCTAGAATTAAAAAAGGCACCTAGCCAAAGCTCTGAATACCATTAGCATAAATTGTAAGAATGAAAATAAAATTAAATAGCATACGAAGCCTAACAGCCAGTAAAATTTAGTCACCCAGCAAGATCCTAACCTCCAGACCCCTGCTAAAGCCTGTGCAAGTAGGTGTCCCTGGCAGTGTGCCTAGGGCTATTTTAGAACATGCAGGGCTATTTTAATCCAAGAGTGAGCTTATTTCCAAAGTTGAAAGACTTTTCTGGAGAATGATCTGCCACCAGCCCCTTCTCCTATGTACATGCTGGGGGGAAGTAAATTAAGCCTAACTCTGACCAGCAGGGAAGGAAGAGAGAAAGAGATTATTGCTGTCACTTTTTTTTTTTTTTTATCACTGAGAAACACTTAGATGCTGTAGTGATAGTAGTTAATACAGAATGGATCCAACCAGAATGGATGGAAGAATGATAGACAGATAGACTTTTTATTAAATAAGGTTGGGTTCATTTTGAGCAACATGTAGAGATGATACACATGCTGTAGGAATAGCTGGCAAAGCATTTCCACTGTAAATGCCCCTTTCTAAATAGGGTATAGTTTATCTATGCATTCATATTTATTCCAATAAGCTATCCAGAAATTTTAGAACTACTTCTTACCTTCTGAATCTCTGGCTAGTTCAACTAGTATCAGTCTGAAGAGGTTCCTTTTGAAATTCAGAATTTCTACTCACACCCTAAATTACCACTCTGTCACAAATTGGCAATATTAAAATCAAACTAATGGCAAGATGCAAACCTACAGCTTTTGACATGAGCAATCTATGGTATCAGAAAGAGAAGATTCACAGCTTTCAGTAGAAAATGCAGCACTTAAAAATTGGTTTTTATGAGGTTTTAATATCATAAAGTATTCTAAAAATTCATAATTTTACTCTTCTCTGTCTGAGACAGTTGGACCCATGGACTGAAATCCTGTTGAAATTGATACAAAAATCCCATTGATTTAAATGTGGCCTAGATTTTGCCTGTAGTAGTTAAAGTGCATGATTTCCAGGTGTAAAAATATGGTAAACAGTGACAACACATGTATTTAGAACATCTCCTAAACATTATGTTCTCACATACACATCTTTCCCCCAAAAATCAGTTCCTCCTCCCAAACTGGAGTGCTTATATTAAGTAGGGAAGCTGATTTTCTGTTGGGGAGAAAAGCACCCTGCTTTGGTTCCTGCTCCATAGTGCAACAGCTGTGGTATTACTAGTCTGACAGCTGAGGGAGTCAGTTGACTTAATGGCTCAGTTGTTCTTCACTCCACAGTTGCTAACTATTGTCTCTCCATTTTAATGGTCTTGATGTTGCACTAATCAAGCTAACTTGTTTTAGGGGTGTAGGTTGTAGCTGTGTTGGTCTAAGGCCATAAGCCTGGAAAAATCTCTTCTTTCTTCATTCTGTCTTTTAAAAATGTGATGTATATTATGTTTTGGGGCATGCTATATATGAGAAAATATGGTAGCTTCCCTACCAAGTGTATTATGTAGTAGGCACATAGTTCTGCAGCATATGTTTCGAGGTTTCAGTGCTCCCTTGTTTTTAGATTACTTGCTCTCTTAATCACTTGGAATTAACCATCTGAAACCTATGCCAATTAGGTAATTGACCCACAATCCACATTTAACTAGAGTTATGTAAGTAACAACTACCCACATATAACAAAGAAAGAAGAGGGTGCAAAACTGTAAATGAGTTGTTTTGGAGGAAATTTCCCCTTTTCTCTGAGCAGTCTCTGAACTTAACACAACTCTGCCTCAGTTTGAGTTCAGGTGTTGCAAAGCTTACCACAGGAACCAAGGGATTGCTGGCTGCTAATGAACAGGGCCAGTAAACAAAATGCCCAGGCCTTAACTGATTGCTTTCTCTAGGTGATAGGTGGTCTACACACCGCAAGCTAGTTAGGAGGATAAAATAGGTATACTCTAGCTCTGCTTCCCAAAAAGCTATGATGTAGCCCAGGTGCCCAGATAGGGCAGGAAGCAAAGAAGTAAAGTTGCATAATGGTCAGGGAATACAGTGAAGGAGGCAGATCATACAGGGAGCACAGAGCTGGGAGCAGAATTGCAGATTGGGCAGGAGAATGGAATCAGAGTGGCGCTTGGGGAGGGCATGCATTCCAAAAAGATTGCCCCCCCACCCGGTGGTGCAGATGTATTTAGACCTGTAAAAAAGTACGAGTACAGAAGGACCCAGATTCTTTGCAGGACTGAATTCATAACCCCTCCCACAAGAGAAGGGTCTGTGAAGTAAACAGGAGTCTATGGGGCTGTAAAAGCAGCTGTGGGGATGTGGTGAGATGCTCCAGCTGTTTACTGCAGCATTGATTTTAAAGGAGGTAGCTTTTCTGATGAGCTGAGCCAGGTTCTCCTACACTTAGGTGATTTTTTGTTGTTGTTCAGGGAGGGACTAGCAAACCTATCTATTTATCTGAATAACTTGCATGAGAATGCACCAGGGTCTCAGGCACGTTTATACAGCCTGCATGAAGTCCCTACTACTGGGACTTAAATGGTAACTGGATCAAAACTAGTATTAGTATATCTACCTATATGGCTACCTCCCTACTTCAGCCTTGTCTGTTAGCTCATGCTTCCTCTGGCTCATGCCTCCTCCCAGGGTTGCTTCCACTATAGTTACAGGAATAGAGGCATCTAGATTGCAACTCTGCTGGCAGGAGGAGTTTTTCTACTACCAAATGTATACCAGCTACTCTAAAGGGTAAGAGGTTTGCCAGACAAGCTGTGTCCATATAGCTTTGGTGCTGACAGGTATTTGTAACTTCGAAAAAGCTTTCATTTATGCTGATGTAGATGCAGTTTAATACTCTTGGCCTCATTGTTCCCCCATCAGGCACTGCCAGGCCATAAGCCTGTGCTAGCAGAAGTTTACCAACCCTGCCCTAGTTCAAAGAAAAGCCAATAAACCAGTCTAAAATCTTGGCAGAAAGCGAAGTGCCAAAATGGAGAGCCTAGAAGCATGGGTGATTGGTGTCACCTAAGTCGGGGGGCGGGGGGGGGGGGGGTGTGGCCCCCC
>NW_005841830.1:1709779-1716482 GCF_000455745.1 Alligator sinensis
CCAGTCAGTGGAGTCCCCCCCATGGCTAATCTCACTGACTGGGGTGGGGGTCCCCCTGTGGCAAAACTCACTGACCAGGAAGCAGCTGTGGTGCTCCTGAAAGTGGCTGAGGCGCTACATCCAATGCTCGCAGGGGGAGCACCAGCACTCTCGGGGGGTGCACCTGCACCCCTATGCACCTCCTATGCATTGCTACTGCCTAGAAGAGAAATGGGGGAAGTAATCTACTAAGAAAATGCAAAAAAAAGTTGCCTAGGCAAGCGCCAGGTGTTAAGTGGGCTCAATTAAGATAATTAGCCTGGCTAAGGTAAGGTGGGGAGACAGGTGGCTTCAAATGTCACTTTTCATGAGTCTAGACAGGACCCACCTTTCAGGCTTCTCGTCACCTTTGCACCTTTCTTTAAGTTGGACTATTGCAGGCTTGTATTGCAACATAAACATCATCTGATTGGGTTGGATTTCAAGGTTCTCTCTGTCATTGGGAATTAAGATGAAAAACATACCAGCTTCACCCATCGTATTTTATGTCCAAAGCTGACAAAGATGCATATTCCACTCTTATGTCAGCAGGAGTTAAGATGACTCTGAAATCCCCCTAACTTTTAATAAGATATGGTGCTTACCATAGGTTTTAATAATGTTTACTCGCAGATGCTTTTAACTTTTACTTTTCATTAAAAAAGCTTAGCTCTGAGTGCTAAGAACTCCCAATTAGGCTTTTTAAATAAAACATGAAAGACAGGAAATATCTGACTGCCATAATTTCCTTCATAGTGAAGAGAGATGTTTGCTGTGATCATACAAAATGAGGGAGGTATTTACTTCCTGTTCTTTTCTGTACATTTCTTCAACCTGTTAATCTCCTTTTCTTTTTCCCCTCCTCCATTGCTGTTTATTTCCTTTCAAGCAACCTTCTTGCGTCTCAATAGTTTGTTACCCTTCTCCCTGTTGCTGCTCTCTTCCCCACCTTGTCCTCTTTATTGTAGTCCTTGACCTATAATTTCCTTCTCATTTCGTCCTGTTTCCTTGTACCATTTTCTTTTTACTTCAGCCTGTAATCTTGGTTTTTTTGGCTGTTTTTAGTAGATTACTTCTCCCATTTCTCTTCTAGGCTTTCCATTTTGGCACTTTGCCCTCTTCCAAGATTTTGGACTGTTTTTTTCTTGGCTTCTTTTTGAACTAGAGCAGGGCTGGTAGCCTTCTGTTAGCACAGGCTTGTGGCCTGGTTGTGTCTGGGGGGCAGAAGTTTCCCTGGGCAAGCTGCCCTCCCAGCAGCTAGCTAGCTACCTACCTACCTACATTCATTCTGCTCGGTTGTATCTGTGCTTCCCTCCCCACAGATTTCTGACACCTCTACAGTGAGGGAAGAACAAACGCTGTATAGTGAAGCCATAGGCTGTTGACCTCTGGACTAAGGGATTTAGAACAGAGAGGTGGGGATTTTCCCACACTGCTCCCTTCCTTGGAAATCAAACCTAGGCCTCTAAGTCATGGCAAGATGGACAAACCATGTTCTTTTTAAGAGCTTGAACATTTTATTTATATGTTAGTTTCCTTTTTTAAAATATTTTGCAAGTCTAGCACAAAAACAATTAGTGTGGTGCTGACTGTAGTGTCACAGGCCAAATGGGCACTGCGCATGTATCGGCCACTGGGCTGTTTGGTTCAGGATCGAGGAGGCAGAGTCGGGAGTGAAGCAAAGACAAGTTTGATTTATAATAGTAAAAATAAGTTTTACTTATAGGAGCAAAAATAGCAACAAAAGTATGTTTTAGCAGCAAAATATGGTTTACACATATAACAGTCAACTAAAAGGTTAATCTAACAAACAGATAATACAACAATATGAGTTAAAAGTTCACAGGGATAATAACAATAAACAGACAAATTGACAAAGAGTTCCCACTTGGTTGGCAACTAATTGATAGTCCCTCAGTGCCATATACACACCAAGTTGATCCAGCAAAGTCAGGCAACCCCGATCAACACTGCCGGAGGGAGCACTGGGGCAGGTCCCTTGGTCAGGAACTGGACCTTGCTCACACTGGGAGTCTGGCATCCAGGCTTAGAACAGCAATGACCATTCCTACTGGTCACCTGCCGTGAATGCTCTTTTATATCCTGTCCTATGCTAATCTGTTGGCTTTAGAGCCACTCACAATTTGACTCTACAGCTGTTACCCTATGGGATTAAAAGGTGTTAAAAATTATCATAATAGGTTAATGCCTACACTTGGGTTTACCCAATAAGCAAATCACACCACATCACTTTGGGGTTTGAGATGAGCATTTTCTCTGCCTAAATTCAACCCATTTGGTTACTTCTTCTTTGGAATTTTTTGGAATGTGTTAATTATACCTTGTGGTCAGGTTTGTCATTTTTACTTACCTTTAAGTAAGAACCGTTAGGTCAGCTAAAGTTTGCAGTTCTGTTTTCTAGTTCCACTTCTTGGGGCCCATGTTATTCTTATGTTTGGTACAGACAATTAATTTTAACATCACGGTTATACTTAGGACAGACAGGGTATATTTTGCTGGTTACAATCTTGCAAGCTTTGCTTTAGCTAATATTAACTGTTACGCCATTTGTCAGATGCCTTCAAGAAGCAGATGTTATTTGCTATAATTTACTCATTAACCCCTCTGGTTCTGGCCATCACACCACATCTTGCAGGGCTAGATCCTGTCTTATAAAATTTGGTCTCTGTAATGGCCTTGTACAACAATTCCACCTACTTTACAGCATTATGGTCTATCCCACACTTTTTATTCTTCTAATGTGCATTCATGAATTTTTCCTAACATCTCCAAGGAGAACTAAAGGAGCAAGGAAAGGATGGAATGACCGACAGGGATTAAGGGAGCTGAAGCAAGAGTCAGAGCCTACTGTTGCTGCCAGTTTTTATTTGCTGCTGCAGTTCTTTCCCGTATTGACAATTTTTAAAGCGTATGTCCTCTTGTGACATTGCAGTCCTTTGTTTTCTGATGTTCCTTCATGTTACTTAAAAAATTATGCCCTGAAGAAGCCAGGTACCCTTCATGCTGGCACTAGTGCAATAGTGGTAACTTGTTGAAGTTGAAGGCGTGCATACACCTGGTGTTGAGTTCCCTGTGCCGAAAAGCTCTTAGTTTGAATACACAAGAGCTAAATTGCCTCTGAATTCAACAGTCCCTCAGTACTGAGGATAGACTATAATACTCTCTAAAGATGAACCGTTATACCTTGTCAGATGGAAAAATAGCTCTTTAAATAGCCTCCAAACAGAGATTTGCACGAGAAACCTGAGCAGCAACTGTGAATGTGCACTGCATAAATAGTACACATTTAATAACACTTAGCACTTAAACATCTTTTCATCTTCAATGTGCTGTACAATATTAAATGAAGTACCTAACGCTCAAGTACTTGAATATTTTATTCATTCACACTTGATGTTTAGGTGCTTTATAAAGGCCTGACAAACGAAATGACAGATACAGTAGGAAGACTCTAGATTAAGGATCTGATATTGCAGAAAGATCCACCCACACAGAACCTTGCTTCCACACCAAATCAGCCTGTTGTTATGGTCAACTGAATTATGCACTAGCTAAGGGGATGGATTTTGTTGCAAGACTGAAACCAAATTGTCCTCCATAAGCTTTTTGAGCTTAAATCCTGATCTCTTTGGTCCGACCTACTTGTAGTAGCAGATTTGGGTTACTGATGGGTTACTCAAAGAGAGCCAAACAGAAAGAGAGCATAGTCAGCACATGACAGTCATTTATGTATTTGTGGAGACTGGCTTCCTCTTTCAATTAACTGATATCCATTTAAAATTACACACCTATTGGAGGGTCAGAGCTTTCATGAGCAGTCAGTTAAATAATTCAAGTTTCTAAGAACTACAGTAGTTGATGTTAAAAGATACTGAAAAGCTGGTTTCATGGACAGAATAGAAATGTGTGTGTGTGTTAACAAATATGTGTATATTTACATACAAATATGTGTATGTAGGTATATATGTATATATACATACAAATATATATTTGTGTGAAACTGATGCACAAATTAAAATGATGTCTTAACATAGAGAGATGGGTGAGATTTATGGGGGGAAATTTTGGTTTGCATAAACAGGTAATATAAAATAATACTTATCACTGTATGACAGCATGGTAGATTCCCAGTTATTTCTTTTTATTATTTCTTATTTATTTCTTTTTATCTCCATTTTAACTGATTTTCATGTTTTAAAGAGAGGATGTGTCCTCTAACAGTTACAGCACCAGACTACTACTTTGGGACCTGGTCTAGCCTGTGCCCCATCCTATTAATAACACTTATTCAGTGATTACAAGTACATGGATTCAGGCATGATTGAAGGATTTAGGCCTGAAATCTGTGTGCATTTTTTTTCTTTGCTATGCTTTTACTGTTTGCCTTTTATTGTTGGATGCCTCTGAAATTCCCAGTTAAAGGTAGTTCTAGATCCTAATGCTGTAATCATTAGGGACTGATGTATAAACTATACCTCTGCAGGGGCAGATCAGGGAAGAAAGTGTGACTCACTCCCCCTTGCTCTGGGGGAGAAGTAAAATACCCTTTTGTGGAGCAATATAACCAACCTTCTCCACCTTGACACCCTCCTGGGGAAGTCTTTTCTGCCTGCCCGGGCTGCCTGGTTGTTTTTTGCCTCCCAGTAGTAGCCTCCTGCACAGACACCAGAGCCTCAGCCCTTGCAAGGGAATAAAGGGTGCTAAGGAGCTGGGTAAGGCCTGTGGCAATCTAATTCATAATGTTTTTTGTTTTTTATTAAGGGACTTTATACTTAGATTGTATTTCAAGGAAGGGCATTTTTCTCACCCCCATCCTGCTGCTTCTCCCACTCCAACACATCCCCCTAAAAGCATGACAGGAAGGGATTGAGTAGTCTGTGGCTAACACACCGTGGTGTGTTCAGGTATGGTACTGCAAGGGCTAGGCTTCTTGAGCAGGTGGCTTCCGAAAACCCTGTGATCTTGCAATCCCGATGAATCCCAGCGCCTAGGGGCTGGGCAAACGGCTTCCACTGTAAGGGACGCCTCGTTTCACGTACAAACGTGCCATTTGTGTCCGCGGCGTGGGGAAAGGGGGGCTGGGAAGCGGGACCTTGCTGGTATGAAGCACGAGAGCGGGTGTGTCGGGGCTTTCCGAGGCGCCTGCGGGAACACGGCTGCAGCCTTGCAGCCCATTGGATCGGATGCGGAGCTGGGGCTTTCTGCTGTCGCTTTGTTCCGGTTGTTCGCGGATCAGCCTCGTTACATGCCGGCGTGTGCAGCTCGGGCTCGCGGCTGACTGTTACATGCGGGGCGGTGATCGCTCTTTGTCAGGGTGACGCGGGTCACTGGTGCTGGAGTGGACGCTCGGGCACATCCAGCACATCTCCGCGCACCTGCTGGGACAAGTTCAGTGCAATAAAAAGCCCCGGGATTCCTGCTTTGTGATGGCATCCCCCGCCCCCATCAAAGAGAGCTTTCCAAGCAGCAGCAGCTCATCTGCCCCCTTCCAGCCCGGGGGGTGAGCGTGTGTTCGCCGCACCGCCTCACACCCGGCCTCTTCGGAAGTGGTTTCTGCCAGGAAGGAGAGAGGGAGAAATATTGTAATAAATTTTTTAAAAAGCAGGGCGATCGCGGCGGAGCTGAACTCAGCCTCCCTCCTTAGCATAGGCTCGTCCTCTGCATTGCATCCCGGCTTCAGCGATTTGCTGCTCGGAGACTGCAGATTTGCATAGCGCGGCTCTCCCTCCTCGCCCGCCCGGCTCCCGCAGGGCTTCGTTCCACCGAGATCCTCGCGGGGGGTGTGCGCAGAGACCCGTGTACAAATGTGTGTGTATCTGTGTGCAAATACACTATATGTAGGTGAATACAGATGTGTGTATATATATGTATAGTGTGCATAGATACACACACATATAGTGTGTGTATAGGAATACACACACATATAGATAGTGTGTTTAGTGTGTATAGATATACACACACATATATAGTGTGTGTATAGATATATACAAACACGGATATTGTGTGAATAGACATGCACACATATAGTGTGTGTATACACACACACACATATATAGTGTGGGTGTGTAGTGTGTGAATAGATATGCACACATATATAGTGTGTGTGTACAGATACACATACACATATATATCAGTGTGTATAGTGTGCGAATAGATATACAAACACTATATAGTCACTGTATATACAGCCACTATATATAGTGTGTATAGATATGCACACATTTATATATCTATAGCTATATAGACATATAAATAAAATTGTGTGTATATGTACACATAGACATATTTTCACACACATCTTACACGTGAGGTAGGTGCAAATATGTGTGTGTACATATCTATATAGAGAGATATAGATATACAGTGTTTGTACATACACACACGTGTGATGTGGGTGTATATTCACATACGCAGATGTGTCTATATGGTTCCACAGATACACACGTGTGCATATATATTTACGCACGCACACTTACCCATAGCTACCCCCACCCCCCGTAACGTGCCCACCTCTCTCCCAGGTGCTGGCAGAAGGGCGCCCTGGCTCTCTCCCCGCAGCCGCCCCGGGGTCTGGCAGCCGCACGGCTGGGACTTGTCGGAGCCGCCCGATTGTTGTCCAGCCGCGCGTGTGCGTGCGCGTGTGGCCGGGGGCGGGGGCGCCGCG
>NW_005841830.1:1717024-1740280 GCF_000455745.1 Alligator sinensis
GGGGGCCGCCTGGCCCTGCTCTGGATCGTCCCGCTTACGCTCAGCGGCCTCCTCGGGGTGGCGTGGGGCGCCTCCAGCCTGGGCGCGCACCACATCCACCACTTCCACGGTGGCAGCAAGCAGCACGCCGTGCCCATCGCGATCTACAGGTCGCCGGCTTCCTTGCGGGGCGGACACGGTGGGTCTCGGGCTCTGCGTGTAAATGTGTGTGTGTACATGTGTGTGTATGGAGGTGGGGGGGTGCTCATTAATTCTTGTGAGGGGGACTGTGTGTATGTGTCCCGTAGGAGCCAGCCCCGAGGGGGCATGTGCAGCACCTTCGCCCGGGTGGCTGAGGGCTGCAGGCTTGGAAGCTGAGCGCCCCCCTCCCCACCTGCCGCTGAGGGAAGCCCCTGGATGGAGGGCTGTGCTGAGCCAGGAGGGGATGCCGGGGTCTCAGGTGCCCTTGTGCCCCGGGCTTGCCTCTGGCTCTGCAGCACCTGCATCCAAGTGGGCTGGTGGTGCTTGTATCACTGCACAGGCTGCTCCTAACCACACCACTTGGGGGGGAGGGATTCCCGGGGTGCAGCCGGCCAAGCCAGACAAAGGGCGGGGAATGAAACAAAGGAGCCAGTGGAGAAGTGATGAGGGGAGCGCTGAAAAGGGGGGCAGGGTGCAGGCCAGGCAGTGCCAGGGCTATGCAGTGGGCTGGGCTGGGGAAGAGAGGCCAGGCTGGCAGCACGGCTTCCCAGCACTTCTGCCTTCTCCATTTGCATCCCTGCCCTCAGCATCCCCAGGTCCAGGCACCTAGATGCCCTTCCACTAGCATGAAGGGGCGAGGGGAAGGCTTGCCACTCAAGCCACCCTTTGTCTGCTGAAAAACCGCAGCCTTCGGCTTTCATGCTTCCTCCTGCTCTGTTTTCTCACCCCACCGGGCTGGGAGGCATTTGCAAGCGTTTCCTGAGCTGGCAAGAAGCCCACCTTTGCCTCTCTGTGTCTGTGCAGGCTGACCCAGGTTCAGGCAGTCCAGGGCAGGGAGGATGCGGTGAAGTCGTAGCCACGCTTCACAGTTAGCGGGCATCGTAGTTTCTGTCAGTTGTTTTGTGTCGCCTCTGTTCAGCAGTAAAACGCTGGAAAGACCACAGCAGCGTGTAGAAAAGGGCACTTTCGCAGGCCTCTTTGTGAATTAAACTGTTGCCCTTAAAAGTCTGGTCTGAATCCAAACCACCTGGAAAATTCAGGCCACTGCTCTCCTCCTGAACACACTTAAGCTCTGGCAACAATAGCAAGAACGCGGCCTGTTCTGTACCATATGTGCTTGCAGGGGAAAACTAAAGACTAGGATATGTGTTCATCTGTAGGATTGCTGCTGGCTTTGTGATCCCATTTAAGGGCTTCATGAAAATATATTTTGAGAAGGCTGGGGGGGGGGGGGGGGGGGGGGAGGCATGGCATGTGAGTACAATTCATCAGGGTGTATTTAGATTTGCTTGATATGCTGGATTCTGTTGAAGGTGTGCAAGGAAAGAGGGAATCTCTCTGGGGAAGGAATGAGTCAGGGGCTGCCACTCTTTAGGGGTTTATGGGGAAATCCAGAAGCTGCTTCACAAGTACAAGTGGTTGATGGTAGGGCATGTGGGGTAGTACACATCTGGTGCATCTGCCATCAGAATGCAACTCACAGTTTGCCTTGTAACCCTAGGCTTGCTTCTGTGCATTTAAGTCAGATGTTTTCTTACTTACTTCATGGTATTTTTAAACATCTAATTTCCTTCGTTATTGATTCTTAAGGGACTATCTCCCATTTTCTTCTATAAGTTTCATTGGAGCGTTTCTTCCTCTGGCTAAACAGGGATGGACAATGCCCTGTGGAGCCTATCACCATCAGTGTATTTCTGAACAGCAGCCAGAGGGGACTGCTTGAGAGAGAAGGGGTGGCAGTAGGTATTTATCCCTTGCCTGAAGCCAAACACATTTCCTCTTAAGTGTTTCCAACCCATCTTGGAATGGGGTGCTGAGGAAGTGTATTTGATACTCAAACCTAAATCCTTCCAGCAACTGGAGTTCACAATTAGAGCCATTACATTTTAGCAGCTTTTTTATTCTGCCCTAATATATTTAAATGTTAGGATAGTTAGAGCGATTTCATTACAGCCTTTTGGAACTGCTAATTTGGCAGCATTTTCATAAAACCATAAAAATTAAAGGTAAAACATCCTATTAGATCATCTCATCAGTCTTCTGTGAGAATTTTTTCTTCAATATTTTGATATCAGTGGTGTCAGAAGGACTGGTGAGGCCACTGTCTAAATCTCCAACAAACTTTACTGCAACCAGAGCCCTTGCCACGGCAGCACCTGCCTGCCTTAGAATTGCAAACAGATAGCTCCTTCCCATGAAGACTTTATTTCCATCCTATTTCTTTAGCCTGTCTCACACCAAACCCAGCTGCAACTCATCTATGGGGTAGGAAGACCACAATTCCCAAATGGTAGGGCTTTTGTTACTTCTTTGAAAAACCTTTTTTCTTCAGCCTGCTGCCTCAAATTCTCTTAAATATTTTTGCTGGAATTTTGCATGGTAATTAAAAAAAACCTAAACACTGACATGCTATTTTATTCATCAGAGTTGTGCATAGTTGGCAGATAAGTAGAATCCCAACCAAGTAATTAGCTCTCATTCTGTTAAAGATAGTATTTCAATTCAAAATAAAAACAAAAGGGCTTTCAGATGTTTGACCAAAATTGTAAATTTTACCTGGCTTTCCTATTCTTACTAAGGTGGGGCTGTAGAAGTCTGTTGGAGGAGATCTTTTGCGAGCCCGCCCTGCTGCTACATATGGAAAGCTAAACTCCAGGATCAGCAGCAACAAAAACAATGATCCTCTGGATCATGATAACTGCAGCAACACAGAAGGGGATTGGTGATCTCTCAGAAATGTAGTTCCAGACTACTCGGGGCTGGCAAGGGAATAAGTGATTTTTGCAGAGCCTGGAGCATTTGTGCTATATGTTTACATATTCTTGTCCCACTTAAGAAATGGGCTGCTTCATTCTGTAATAACTGAACTTACCAGGCATTTTTTAAGGTTGGATCAAGTAGAGTACATTGCAGTACCCATAGATAACAGAAGCATCTGTTGTGACTGTTGGGACAAGATCTACGTAAAAGAGGAATGGTTGTGGCTGTCAGGCCTACCTTAAATGGGGAAATAGCATCATTGGTCAGGCTTGCACACAAAGATCCGGAAACAGTGATGGAACTATTATGCATCATGACTGGACACTGCTTAAGCAAAAGACTGGACATGCACCCTCAACAGAGCTTACATTTGCCATCTTTAATGATCTCCCTTATGCGTCTCTCATCTGAACCAGTTTTCCCACTGGGACAGAACATAGCATATACCAATGGTCAAGTACTGTAAACTAACTTTGATCCAAGGATTTCAGTGGAAGTACACAAATTAATACACACGTAGATCTGTGTGTAAATTTACTAACATAATCTATTGTACTTGTATTTGTATTTTAAAACTGAGGTTATGATTTAAGAGTATCACATGTAAGAACTTTTTTAAATAATTAAAATAACTTATTGGCTCACTAGGTTGTTGAACAGAGCTTTTACCTTAAGAAATCTTGCTAGGTTATTTATTATGTATCAAAGTTTAAGTGTGGAACCACAGTGGATGTTTTTCTATATTATATAGTTGGGTGCTGTTATATTTTGTTTTGTGTTCTGGATTTTTTTTTTTTAATGAGCCTAACACTTAAGGTGACTTCCCCCTGCCCCAGAGTTGTGTGTCACTTAGGTGCCTAACTGCTGCATGTGTCTTTGATAATTCCCTCTAGAATTAGCTATTGTCTTACACATGTGAACTGTGAAATGTTGCTAGAGGTTTGTACAGGGAGGTTTGCTCTGTGTCTGTTCGTACTGTGATTGTCTCTTCTCATTGTTATTTCAGTCCTTGAATATAATGTGCACCAAACTCATCCCAAATTTTAAGTGGTATCCATTTAGAAAAGCATATATAATAGAAACCCCAGACAGCCTTTGCTAAATAAAGTGTCACTGTGGGCTGGATCTTGCAACCCTTATTCATTCAAGATGCCCATTGAACTCAGTAGAAATTTTGACTAAGTAAGGACGGTAGGATAGAGATTATAATACTGCAGTAAAATCATTATAATACTGCTGTGAAAAATAAAGCCACAACAGTTTTGGAGATGTGCTTTTGATGTACACGTAGCATTTTTTTTTTATTGCTGTATGTGCTGTATGTGTATGAATAAGGAAGCTGTAGATGGATTTTTTTATTAGGTTAGTTGAACTAAGTTTTGTTTGTCTGTTTTTCATTTTTTTTATCTATTGGGATTAATTCTTCTACCTATAGTGATAATACAATACATGTTTCATTGTAAGTGGCATTTTGAGTCAGAATGTGTATCTTACATTGCAGGAGAGGATTTTACTTTAGATATAATGCTGACTTTGTAAACCTTACCTAGCTGTTTTTGTAAAGCAATGTGGTATGTGATGTGGAAGTGGAGATATTTTTATTGTGCAGTTTTGAATTATTATTGTGATATTTAGTTAGGGGAGCTTTGTGTTTGTGGCTCTAAACTGATTTGTGTATATGTATGATACACTCTTTTCACTAACTCATTTCCAAACTTCCTGGCTGTTCTGTCTTAAATTGAATTCTTGCAGAATTTAGGAATTGTCATTCTTTAAGACTATAATGTACAACTGTTTTGTAAATATTACTTTAAATGATACAATTCTTATATCCCCTTTCATAATTTCCAACATGCTGTATCAGTCATTTTTCATGTCTGTTGCCAAAGTATTAGCATAAGTTGGACTAAAATGAATTACAAAGCAATCTCAGTCAGCAAAGTGGTTAATTGGTTGTGCTGTTAAATATGCATATTATGAAGTAGGGTTTCCATACTATTATTTCTGTCAGTATGGCTTGTCAAAGAGTTACGCAGTCTTTGGTGTTATTGTGGACAGTCTGGAGTACTGTAATCAAAAGTGGAACACTGCTGATGGATTTCTGATAAACATCTTAATACAAGCCCTCCTGCCTTAGTACATGCACAGCTATTGATTGACTTTGGTGCCTTACAAGAATCAAATAAATAACAACACACTGTTGTCACTTATCAGCAATAGCACTTTTGCCTCAGCCTGCAGTAATCATGTTTTTAGTTTTGAAACATGTATTATTGTTCTTTAATCAAATACTCATTCAAATGAGCTATCAGAAGAAATTCATTTAGCATAAAACACAGTAAACTTCCTACTGCTTCTGGTTTTCCAAAATGGATTTTAACTGATAGTGAGCAGTTGACCTAAGCTTTCAGGAAAATTATCATTCTCTTTATTTTGGATCAATGGAAAGCTGTAGAAAGGCAAAACTGTACAAAGCCTGTTATGCACGGTATGAGTAAGAATAGCCAATTCCATAGTGTGGTAATTCAGTTTTTTCTAGCTTTTTGCACACATGGTCATTACAGCGGTTAACTATATAGGATGACATGCTCAATCATTTTATTAAATTTGTAACATATCATTTAGCTCAAGGTTTATCTGCTCATTTTTCTACTTCTCTTTGTGCATTGTGAAGTTCTTAACTTTCAGTAGTTCTTAACCTCATTAAATAATCAGAGTAACACTGCTGGCCTCTTTCATCTCTCTCCCTAGAGATTTTAGTCATCCTCATATCTGTTATCAAGCCTGATGTCCTCTAGTCTGTAGCAGTATTTATATCAAATGTTTATGAACTAACTACTTCTATTGTAGTTTGCAAATATAGTGTAGGTGGAGCTGATAGGTCTTGCTGTGATAATAGGTTGACTTGAAAATGTAGCTGTGATTACAATTAGTGGAATAGTCTGATTTGATGAAATTATAAATAACTACACTATACTATAAAGTTCAGAGTACAGAGTGTGAGAATGAGAGCCATTTGTATTTCAGAACTTTAGACATGCACATAATTCTCTTCCATAGTAATTATTTGAAAGGCTGAAAGGTTTTTTTCTTGCTAAATTAGGTTTTTCTGACTCGTGTGTGCGCGCGCGCACACACACGCACACACACACACACACAGATGGGCATATACATTCATGCACACACACATGTTGAATCAGATTGCTTATGAGTGTCGGGTTACAGTTGAGTATATTTTTTCCAAATAAAAAAACACGCATAAAACATTTTAAAATACTCTCTCCATGATTATAAACATTTGGTCAAATTTCAATGATTTCCTTAACTACTGGCAAAATTGCTCAAAGTAGAACTGTTTATTTGAGTTTAGAAATACTGAGAAAAAGAAGGCAGGCCACTGGAAATTGGGCAGGTAGGAGAGGAGTGGAGCTGCCAAAGGTTGCTCAGCAGAATGATGGAACACCTAGGTTCTCTGGGCATGCAGTGGTGGGGTGGCTTCATACTAAGGAGACTACACCATGTGTGGCATGCTGCTACAATTAATGAGCATAGATTCATGATACAAAGCTTATAGTGACTAATTCTGTGCTCTGATAAGCACTTACTACTTAAATTCACTGGAATATCCCACAATAGGAGTGTGGCTGGCTGTTATCCTAAAGGAAATAGGTGACAACGTTTAAAAAAAAATACTTCGGATGAGATTTGGCTAGTAAGACATTTAATGATTCCAGCAGGTGAGTGGAATCAGTGGTCTGAAAGGGATACAGTTTCACAGTTGAGATTACAGAGCCAGTGGCAGGCGAGGTTCTTTTGGTAGATGTGATATCTTTTATTAGTCCAACTAAATAGTTGCAAAAAAAGTTCTTTGTAAACTTTTGGCCAGGGTATATTTGATTTAAATCAAATCAGTTAAATAACGATTTGAATTACTGGTTAGGAAGCCTCTATTTAATCACTGTTTTTACAAAAAGTATATTTTTGTTGCTTGATATTCATTATTACTTAAACTTTTTGAAACTTTGCACTTTGAGAGAGTGGTAAGGGCTTGTCTGTGTACACAAACTTGCAGAGAGACAAGGCTGATGTGTGGGTAATCAGGTCTGTTCTCATTTCCATATGCTGCACTGCTGTTAAGGATGTTATCTCTGGAGACAACAAACTCTCCCTATGCCTGAAGAAGGCTGTTTTTGCCCAAAAGCTTGCAAAGAACAATTGTTCCAGCTATTTAGTTGGTCTAATAAAAGATATCACATTTACCCAAAGAACCTTGTCTGTCTATGATCTCTGGAGACACAAATCCATAGTTTGAGAACTGAAGCTAAGCGTCACAGAGATGCTTAATGGGATCTTCTAGACTGAGTTCTGAGTCCCACTGGGTAGAGTGGTTTTCTTTAATCTTTACTCATCTATAGAGAAGCCTCTGGGAACCCCATAAGATTGGGCCCCTAATATAGTTCATGACCTGTTGTGACCTATTTATAAAAGTTCTAAAAAAGTTTACATGAATATATTGTTTTAAATAGTATATAATTAGAAGTTATAGTCTCTATTCCATGATATCATCTTTGAGCTTGAAGATCTCCTAAATTAAAACTATCTTTTATATACGTTTAAAAAAAATCTTAAAAAATAAAAAATGATGATTAAATAAAAAAAATGATTTGAATAACAAATCTGATTTTTTTTTTGTATGTTTTAAAAAAAAAATCATTGATTTTTAACCACCTTACTTTTGAATACAAACACCTCACTTCTGGCATTGGGAGACTCTGCTGCTGTTTTGTGTTCTCCCGGGTAGAAAAGAAGCTAAAGTATAACAAGAAGCCTGTGAAAATGTAAATGAGTGGAAGTTTGGAAGACAATAGGTAGAGGTAGGAGGGAAAGTAGGGATATGTGAAGGGGATGTGGGGGAAATGTGTGAAGGAATGCAAGTGGTCAGCTTGAGGCAGGTTACCTGGTGTGTCAGATATCAGGCAGGTTGTAAAGTGTCATAAATCTAATGTTTGCATTAAGTCCATGGTTTTTTGTGTCCAGTAGAGTTATGAAGTGAAGTTCGTAGACTCATCTATGAAAGGGGTTTTGTAAGTTTCCTTTGAGGATTAGAACTGAGAGATCGGAGGGGGAGTGATTGTCTTGTGAGAAGTGTGCACCCAAAGGTAATTGGATATTTTCAGTGTGTGTTCATTCTGGTACGCAGTTATTTGGTTTCTCCTACATATTTTCCATCAGGGCATTTGTTGCACTGGATGTGATATATTTCTGGAGCCAGTGCCAGTATGCTGTGCTTCCAAGAAGTGGGATCCCTAATGCAGCTTGTTCACTGGGGTTGAACATGTGTATGGCTGTCTCAGAGTTATCTGCAGATCTCTGTTTTAGGAAAGGTGAGCTATACTTGCTCCAAACCTCTGTCAGACAGGCTGTCTTCTCCAAAAAACACTGTAATGGGGGAAAAAAACACATTGCAAGTTATCCACTCCTGTTGGTGCTTTTTGTGGAAGAGGGTGATTGTGCTCCTTTTCTTTTTTTTTTAATGTAATTAAAATATAAATAGGAGAGAGAGAGTGATCAAGTGGAAATTTGTTTTTTTCATACTGATTTACACAGTATAACCAGTACAGTGTTTTGTCTCAGACATTTTCTTCCCTTAAATACATAGGTTTGTTTCCCAAAGAACAGTTTGTCCATGGATGAACAGAAATGTCAGGGCTCAGCAGTAGGAGCTTTATCATATGAGAATTACAGGTTAGGGCTTTAGTAGGAAACCTACTTATACCTCCGTTTAAAAATTATAAAAACATTAGTCTTTTCTTCATGTTTTTGCTGCAAAGAGGAATGCAAGACCATATCTGCTTAAAAGTTGGCCTAAAGACCACGTGCTTCCAAAAAAGGATGACTTTTTGTAATCTTTGCCCTGTCCCAAGGCAGCAGAGAATTTCTTTGGACTTCTTGGGTTCCTTCATTTGGGAGTAAATTGTATTGGGGGAGCAAGAAGATATGTTAAAGATTAGGCTGTGACCAACCTTGCTTGGGTCAGCAGAGAGGGTGAAAAGGATAATGTCCAGCCGAGCTTGAAGAATCCTCAACATTTACATTTCTAGCTCAGAAGAATTGGTGAGTTAAGCAATACCATAAGTGTGGTGAATTGTAGCACAGTAGAAAAAAATGTGATTAGAATTCACAGGGGCTGATACTGAATATTTTAGGGCTTTGTTTTAGGCCAAAGTGCTAAAACCCAAGGAGAATATAAGTCTAACATTTATAGAGAACAATTTTTGTTGTTGTTTCTGGCTTCCCTGTACAACCACATAGTAGGGATGAGATTCCCCATGACTCCCTCTAAAATGGATTAAAAATATACACAAGTAAATATTTTCTATTTACATGCTATGGAACACCCATAAGAGTTAATATGCCCTGTGTTCAAATGATTCCTTTACAATTATTTTTTTTTTTCAGTTCAGAGAATTCTTTTAACTTAAGCAGGTCTCCCTTCCTTACATTAAATATCGTAATATCTTTATTAATTGTAGATTGTGCAACTAAATAAAATATTTTAAGGGGGAGGGGGAAGCAAACAGATACAAAGTGAAGCTTGCTTTTGGTGCACATGGCCAGCATGGATTTGATTTAAATCAAATCCATTTTGATCATGAAATCACTGGTCAGGAAGCCTCAGTTATTCATTGTTTTCTACAAAAGGTGCATTCTTGTTGTTTGATATCTTTTATTCATTTACCTTCTTGAAACTTTGCACTTTTAAAGAAAGGGAAGGGCTTGACTGCGTGTACACAAACTTGCAGAGCGACAATAGGGCTGGTGGGTGGGTAATCAGGTCTGTTCTCTCTCATCTCCATGTACCGCTGTTAACAAGGATGTTATTATCTCTGGAGACACAAATCCATAGTTTGAGAACTGAAACTAAGCATCACAGAAATGCTTACTGGGATCTTCTAGACTGAGCGCTGAATCCCATTGGGTAAAGTGATTTTCTTTAATCTTTACTAATCTATAGAAGAGCTTCTGGGAACCCCATAAGATTGGGCCCCTAATATAGTCCATGGCCTGTTGTGACCTATTTATAAAGCTTTTCAAAAAAGGTTACATGAATATATTGTCTCAAATAATATATAATTAGAAGATAGAATCCCTATTCCATGATGATATCTTTGAGCTTTAAACTATCTTAACCTATATAAAGATAGTTTTAGGTTTTTTTTAAAGCATGCTAACAAAAAATATGATTAAATAAAAAATTCTGATTTAATAAAAAAAAATCATTGACTTCTGTTCACATTGCACATGTCATTTGACTAAATACACATTACAAATAATTTTTAAAAATCTGGAAGGAACATGGAGAGGGGATTCTTAATTTTTTTTTTTTTTTTAATTGGAAACTATTTGTAAAAAAATATGGTGTTTGGCAAACTCATCCCATGCTTTTCCTTTGCAGTTGCTGCCTGGAATTTATGACCAATTAAATTTTATGAGCCAAATGCATCATTTACACCTGTGCCACCCAGTTAACATCACTGGGATGACAGTAATGTAAAGAGTCAATCCTGCTTCTGTTGAGGAGAATGGACGTTTTTCAATAAGAGAAAGATTAGGATTGAAATGTCAGAGGACTCTTGAGGTCCCAAGCCTTCACAATCTTATTCAGAAAATTAAACCTGGCATTTCTCATATGCATAAAATTATATGAAGAAAATGCATGCCTGATTAACATTAGGTCTGTGCTCTTGCAAAGCTGAAATATGTAAGAGTTAACTTTTTAACATATTTTCCAGATTTACCCGGGGTGGGGGAGGGTAGGAGGGGGGGAATCCAAATGTTCAAATTATGTACTAAGGATATCACACGGTCTCTACTGTGGCTATGTCAACATGCAACAGATTGAAAATTTAGCTGTAGTTTCTAAACTGGATTAACAGATTTCACTATGGCAATACCAAAACAGCACTCAGACAGTTGCTGCAGTTGCACTTTGGTCTCCAGAACACATTGAGATGCTTATAATAAAAAGCCATTTAGGACTGAAGCCAGGTCATTTTTACAACGTTGATTTTTAACTCCTCAAACAAACCCCTTCAGCATTTATCATCATTAAACTATGAAGTTTTCTTCCCTTACTCAGCACATATTGACAGCATTAGTTTCTGAAGTTTGACATAATAGAACCTAATAAAGACTACTAGTAACTGAACTTTAATAGTATTTTATGGAAGCAGTTCATGAAGAAAGTATTATAGAAAAATCTATTTTACAAAAGGGAAAACACTTGAAAACATTGTAAAGTAAGGTTTTAACTTTGTTAGTGCACAGGCCATTGTAAAAATAATGTATAGTTAAATTTACAGATCAGGAGAATTGTTGTCGGTCCAGCCCTTGCACTATATTTCAGTTTGTAGCTGCATTATTTACTTCCAAAGACTCTAGACTCTGTAATTAGTTATATGACTGAAGAAATGGAATGACAAAAAGTATCTTGGGCAAGTGAGGACTTGCAGGTGATTGTGGGGAGAAAACAAGGACTGATTTTTTGCTATGTAACTTACCATTTCTCATGATTCAGTGTTTTTTTTTTTTTCTTTTCTGGTTCTTAACTATCTGTATTCAAGATGTCAAACAGATTGCTTAATTTCAGAGGTGGATATCAGCAGAAAAAGAGCAAGAAAAATGTTTTTCTCGCTTTATACATAGGCAGTTATTTAAAAAAAGTGGAGTTGATTGCCTTGTCATTCAGTAACTCTACCGAAGTTTGTAGAGTTACACTGGACGAAAACTGGTGTGAATGTGAAGAGAATTAGTCCCAGTAAGTATTCTCATAGGGTGAGATCTATTGGCCTCTGCTAAAGAGCTTTGCCCTGTGTAAAACCTTCAACTAGGATTTAAGAGACATGATACCTTAATCTGGCTTTTTTCAGGAGTGTCTTTCACTCACTGTCATCATCTGATTGTTGTTAGAGAAACAAGTGCCTACTACATGGCTCATTAAAAAGGTGATACTTAGTGTTGTTTGGACAGGTAAATACGTCCTAGGATTTCATAAATATTTTGTGTTTACATTGTTTACTTAATTTGTTCTCTGCTTGATAATCACCTTTTCCTTTTACCATTTTACAACTTTGCAGATTTGCATTGACAGAAAACACTAGTAAAGGATTGTATTGGATGTAGAAGTGGAGTTAAATATGCAAATAATAGCTAGTGTGTGATGCAGCTGTTGTCTCCTGTACTACCAATTCAGTACTACACTATAATTAAGAAAAAAGTGGGGAGGGTAGAAACAGTCATTGTAGCTAAGTAAGATTCTGTATAAATATCAGGGATGATCAGTTCAGCACTGCCAGAAAATAATATTTCCAAGTATATAGAAACAAAGCAAAGCTGAACACTTTAAGTTTCTGATCTTCATAGATACTTGCATGTCTGTATTACTGTAGCATTAATATATATTTTTCTTCATTCATCTTCAGAACGATCTTGCTTCATTTTATAGAGGCACTGAGAGTCAAGCTCTCGCACTCCTTTTTGAATGGCTCAAGGGAGCCAGAAGCAGTCAGATTGACTAGCTGAGAATTTCCACTGGGCCATTCTCCTACTTCTCCACAGTGTAGGAGGCATAGTTGGGGCATGGCCTGAGCATGCAGGCTTCTGGTTGTAGTCAGCTGGGATAAATTACAGCAAGCTGCTCTAGTTTGTCCCATGACACAAGGGGGAACAGATCTGCTCTAAAAATCCTAGAGAGAAAACCAACTTCCCAGCTGTTCCTCCCACAGAAGCTTGGCACAGCAGAGGAATACTGGCAAGACAGGTTTAGGATTAGATTGCTCAACCCTGGTTCATATCGATTAGCAGGTACTCACACATGTATTTCCTTAGACATGGGAGTAGCTACCAACCTGAGTTCTGGCAGAAAGCAGAGTAGAGGTGCACCTTACAGATTAAATGAACTGGAGCTTTATTTGTTTTCCCGAACAACAGGTCATGGCAACAACTTGCATGAAAGGACATACAGAATGCAGGCTATCAAACAGACAGAATGATTTATATGTGAAAGACAAGGAAGCAGGTAAGAAGGAAAGAGGAGGAGAGAGGGCAGTGCTGAAAGGCAGAGTGGGCTGGAGAGCACAACAAAGCAAAAAACTCATATGGGCATAAAAGCAAATTCAGGTTATGAGTTAAGAATCTGTAGTCTCTGCCTAGACCATACCTAATGCAGTCCAATCTGTGCATGATGTCTTGTTCTGCAAATTGAGTTCAAGTCATTTAAAAAATTTTGTACTTCTGAGGCTAGCAATGAAATGTCCAGGGAGGTTGAAGTGTTTGGTCACTGGCTTTTTTTTGTACGTTTCCAGTCTTGATGTTTGACTAGTATTCATTAATTCATTCTGTCCAATGTAGACAGCGGAGGAGGAGGTGAATAAACCCCACATATTATATTTCATGTGGTTTAGGGATGATGTTGTCTTTGTTGATGAGGGGGCACAGCTGGCATTTGGGTCTATTGCAAGACCTGGTTACTCAGTAGTAATAGGAGTTGGGTAACCTGCTTTTGGAGAGATGCTGTTTGATGTTGGGGGACTCTCTGTAAACTAGGGTAGGTTTGTTCCCCGTGACTACCTTGAGATGGCTTAGGCAGGGGTGGGCAATTATTTCGGAGAGCTGTTGAGGGCTGCACGGGTAGCCCTGCACCTTGATAGGTGCCCCACCTCCTCGTCGCCAGCTTGGGACCAGAAGTCCTGCCCCCTAGCCCTTGACAGAAGCCCCTTCCCTTACCTAAGTAGTACTCCTTGTGGGAGGGGAGGGTTTCCATCTTGGAACCAGAAAAAAACACAAATCGTATACTAAAAGTTGAACACTTACTAGAACATATTTTAATTTTATTACCAAATATATTTTTGTCATGATTTGTTTGCAAAGTGTATATAGCGATGATTGCACAATAACTCAAAAATAATGTCTTACTTTTGTGTATTGTGTGTGGGGTGTGGTTGGGGGTGAGTGGGTGTATATGGTGGGGCATGGGGGAGTGTGTGTTTAGGGGATTTGTGGGGGGTATAGGGTATGTTGAGGGGGGTATACATGTGGGGAAGTTTGTGGAGGCAGGGTGTGGGTATGTGTCCCACTTGTGGGGTGTGAGAGAGAGTGGGGACTCCCCTCTCCCCCCTTCCATGGTGCAACCCCCCACCACCAGTAGCAGCAGCCTGCTCGTGGCCTACACAGGCGCTGCTATCTGGTGGCACATGGCTCTGGCAAGCACTGCACATGATGGCAAGAAGTGCAGCCAGGCTGACCCACCTCCATCCCTGTGGCACACATGCAGCTCCTGGCACTTGTGCACCACCGGGGGAAGCCCCACATGATGGAGCTGGCTCCTTTCCCTGCCCTCTGCTGTGCAGGTCCTGGGACTTCACTGGAAGTGGAGGGTAGACCTGCCCCTGGGATCTGCACATGCAGGGGGGATCTGCACGACACTGGCAGAGTCCTGGGATCTGCACGTGGCAGCAGGGCTTGAGGAAGGCAGCTGGCTCTATTGTGCAGGGCTTCCCCAGGTAGTGCACAAGTGCCCCACTACATGTGCGCCATGGGGAGCCCCGTGCGATAGAGGTGGGCTAGCCTGGCTGTGTTCCTTGCCATTACATGCAGTGCTGGCCAGAGCCACGTTCTGCCAGGTGGCAGCGCCTGCACAGGCCCCAAGCACCTGCTGCTGCTACGGGCCATGGGGGAGAGTATGTGGGAGGGTCCCTACACCTTCCCCACCCTCCCTCACACTCGCATCTTGCCCATCTGAGCTCTGCGCTCCTGTTGCCCCCCTGGGTGTGGACTCTATGCTCCTGCCCCATGCTCTGCATTTCTGCCCAGCTCTGGCTCCCCCTCCCCCTGCTGCTTCCCTACCTGTTGTCCACAGTGAGCACTGCAGCAGGGAGACGAGGAGGTGCCGCCCGATGCTGGGGAAGCTGAGCAGGTCCCTTGGCAGCTGCAGCAGTGGCAGCAGCAGCCCTGCCTGGAACCTGTGTGCTGGTTGGGCTTCTGTGTACGAGGGTGGGAGTGAGGTATGTGGGTTGGGCGGGGTACAGTTAGTTGGTGGGTGACCGTGGACCAAATGAAATTACCTGGTAGGCCATGGGCTGTATTTTGCTCTCCCCTGGCCTAAGGTGTCTCTAAGGTGACACAGGTAGTTTGTAACAGAATTAAAGATCTCTTGAGGGGCCGGGGTGCAGCAGCATGGTTGCACCTTGCCGGCAGCTGTGTGGTGCCTGTGCAGTGAGGTACAGTTACTTTGCTATTGGTCTTAGCAAATTGGCTTGTCAGTGCAGCTCTTGCCTGAGCTACATTTTTTCTATGAGGTCTCTAAATTCACCAGCTGGTCAGCATGGGCTCTGGCTGCAGCCTCTGTAGCCCAGAGGTGAGCACTATGATTGTTGCTTATCCCTTCTTTTCCCTAGCTGTTGGGGGAGAAGACGGGGTGAGCAACTATGGGGAGGAAGAAGAGGCAGCACTTGCTTCATGGGCTTTGGAGCTAAGCGAAAGTAGGGACTCCATCCAGAGCCTGTACCAATCAGCTGGTGAGCTCCAAGTTCATATCACATTATGAGCTCTAGCAGGAGCTGCACTGACATGCCAGTGAGATCAGAGAGCTCAGTGCACATGCATCACACAGCTACAGGGGCTGTGGCTGCATCCCTCAGTCTCCCTGATTCTGGATTGGCCCATTAAGCATGCCTGTGTTAAAAAGAGAAATACTTTTTCTCCCATGCTAATTTGTGCCTTTTCTCAGATCATGCCTTCCAGCTGTTTACATGACTGTGTACACATTCATGCTTATTATTTCAGAAATAGGGCATATTTCTGGTTGTTAAAAAGGACACAGCATGCTGATTTTGTGTGTGTGTGTACAATAAATGTACAAAATTCAGCTCTTCCTTGTTTTTGCAAGTAAAACATATCTGTCTTTCTGCTCATGGTAAATCTTTGTAAATTTTCCATCAGCATATGAGTTTTTGGAGAGTCATAAAGGCATTACACCATGGTCATAATTTGCTTCTTATTCCATAGTCCCAATTCTACATGTTGTTTGATATCTTTTATTTGAGAAGGGCAATCTTAATGCATTGGGCTGATTTCTAAGTTGGTGAATCTACATCACAATTCTGCCTCTGTTGAGTTTTTCCTAGCTACATTTGCACTTTGCTACTGCCTATAAATTTAGCAGTTATGTATGCTTGTATCTTGGAATCAGTATATCCGGCTTTACTATTTGTGTGATGTATGTCAGTGGTTCTCAGCCTTTTTAGATTCAAGGAGTGCATCATTAGATTCAAAGCTCAAGGCAGAGGTGATATCTTTTATTAGACCAACTAGATATTTGCAAAAAAAATTCTTTACTTGCAAGCTTTTGGGAACACTTACCCTTTCTCAGGCATAGGAGAATGCAAAGATTTTAAAATTTCCCCTAGGTGGAAATGAAAGTTCGTATTTCACAGGACAGCTGAAGGTATTATTAGGTCTCCTGGTTGAAATAGTTCAGGGGTTTTCAACCTTTTTGTATCAGTGTACCCCCAGCAGCTGGACGTGGAGCAGGGTACCCCTGGCAGCTGGACACGAAGTGGGGGAGGCGGGGGGGGGAAGGGAAGGGAGAAGTGGTGTGCAGTTGGATGCGGAGCGGTGGCAGCTGCTGCAGGAGAGCTTTTCCTGCTCCCTGCATCCGGCCAGACAGGTGGTGCCTGCGGAGCAGTGCGGGATAGTGCGTGGCAGCACTTCATCCCCACCCACCCGCGTGCACCCACTAGGGCCTCCTCAGGTACCCATGGGGTACGCGTACCTCCAGTTGACAACACCTGGAATAGTTCATTTTGTGCAAATTAGGCTCACGGAAATGTTAGCACAGTCTATTTACCTCAATTTTGTCTGTTGTCAAGCAGGATGTTGAATTATGTTTCCTTCTGGTTATGATATTTCATATTTCACAGGAGGATGATGTGATAGATGCTGTCCTGGACAGAAAATTCTCTTGTGTTGAGGCACTTTGAGCTCTGTGAACATGTAGATTGAGCTGAAACAGTAGGCAGGGTGTCAGCTTTCAGGTTGTTCCAAGGTGGTGAATTTGCTTCCTTCTTGTAAAATTATGAAGTCTTCATTTCAAAAAATGAAAATAAATTTGATATCTTCCATGTTTCAGGGACACAGGTTGTAGCCATATTAGTTTACAGGCAGAAGGATTCATTAGATTCACGGCACCGCTCAGCAAATGCCATCTCTTAGCTTTCACTTGTTTTGTTGACTCTGGAAAAGTAATAGAGCTATTCCGCTACAAAGAATTCAGACAGACTATAACAAGTCAGAATGCTATATTCGATACTAGTATATGGTTTCCTGTTTGAAACCTCTGAGTTAATCTTGTGAATCAAGGTTAGGTGTTTGCATATCTACCAGAACTAATATTGTGTGATACCCTTAAAAGGATCTCACCACACCCTGGTTGAGAATCAGTGCGTAGAGATAACGTGAACTGAGGGATATTTTTACACTGTGAAGCTACAGTTACCTTTGCCTGATTTGGCTACTTGCTTTAGGACATTGGACTTGGCTGGATATGGCATTAGAACTTCTATTTGCTCCAGCTTCAGGTTTATTGACAATCTACTGGGATAATTATGTCGCTTGTTAATTATGCAGAATGGTGGGGATAGCTACTAAGACATGGTCCATTGAATTGCAATGATTTTGTATAACTTGCTGCGTATACTGCCAGTGCCTGGGATGAATCAGTAGGTTGCATGTTTAGCTGCTAAGGTCAGCCTTAATTTTTTTTTTAGTACATAGCCCTCTGACTGCTTGCTTCTTTTGATCAAACCCAAATGCTGTTTATAAATTATTATAAGCAGGAAGGGGCTTATTCCTTCGGACACTGCCCCAAGTGCAGACCGAGCTGTGGCTGCTGGTACCAGGGCAGCAGCCTGACTTCTCAGCACAGGAGGGGAGAGAGATCCCCTTTTCAGCCTCAGGCTGGCTGGGAGGATTGAGGAGCCTGTACTGGGGGTTGGCTCCACCCCTGCCAGAGCTGGAGTCCATTGCCAAGTCCTCTTCTGTCTCTGGGCCAGCTGAGGGGAGGTAGGGAAGGAAGCAGAGGAGAAGCTCAAGTCCCCTGCCACGTTCCCTTTTCATCCTCTGGGACAGCTGAGAGGGGGGACATGGCTCCCAGCTCTGGGGGCAGAGCCAAGCGCTGCTGTGGGCTTCTGCCTGTCACACCCCTGCTGGCCTCAGCAGGCCCAGAGTCTGAGAAGGGGATGTGGCAGGGGACTCCAGCCCTGCAGACCAAGTGGCAGGCAGACTCAGTCTGCAGCCGCCACTCCATCTGTACTCAGGGCTATCCCCCTCCCAGTAGGAGGAGACTTATTCCTCCAGATGTTGCCCGGAGTGCAGACCCGGCGGCCGCAGCCAGCCCAGGCAGAGTGGGGTACCCTGCTCCCTGCCCCTCCCCTCCTCCCCCTGGGCATCTGGACCTGCCCCCACCCAGACACTGGAGTGGTGAGGAGAGAACGATTGAGATGGGGGCAGCAGCCTCCGTTCCCGTTTCCCCAAGCGGGAGCCTCTTCCCAGCAGGAGCTGCACTCCAGGGCTGGCAGAGCTGCTGCAGAGTGCAACAGCACTGTGGGGGGCTTGCAGGCCTCTGTCCCGCTCTGGACACCAGTGCTGCTACGCACAGCACTGCTGCCGGGTAGGGGCTTACTCCATGACGTGTCCTCGCCCCCGTTCCGCTGGACTGGTGGGGCAGGGACATGGCCAGACAGGGCTCCTTGGAGGGGGCAGTGACAGGATTATTTCTCCTCCCTCCTGCATCCAGCAGAAGGGACAGCAGGGGACCCATTCTGCTGCAGGGAGTGAGCATGGTGGCTACTTTGAGCAGAGCTGACTGCCAGTGTGGGTAGAAGGGGAGACTAACCCTCCTCCCTGTCTCCCTCTGCCCTGGGGGCAATGGTGCCCCATTTCTGCAGCCCTGAACTATTCCAAGGGTTGTCAACTGGAGTACCCGGCAGACCTGGCTTGGGTCCCTGCCAGTGGGATAGAGACAGGGGAATTAAACCCCTCCCTAGTCAGAGCCCTGCTCCTGCCTGTCCCTGCTCAGGCTGGGATGCAGAGGGGCTGGGCCAGTCTGGCTGGGCTGGAGCACAGAGCCCAGCTCAGAGAGCATGCTGGGGGTCTCTGGTTTAACTTAAACCAAGAAGGGGTCTGGGACAGACATTGCATAAACTGGTTTGAGCCAAAACAGTTAAGACTGATACTACAGTCAACCAGGTTTATCTCAAACCGGTTTCAGCCATTTTGAAATTGTTATGAAAACTGAATGTCTGTTCTGTTACAGGTTTAAACCAGTTTCTGATCACTTAAACTGGTTTATGTGTAATGTCTGTCCTTAGCCGGGTACAATAGGCAACAATGACAGGCCAGCATCGAGCATGAAAACAATTGACAGACTTGGGGAGGAGTCCTTGCTTCTAACTTATTCTTTTGCTAATTACTCTCATTGGATGCTGGAGTTAATCTTGGGACCTAGGGGTGTTTATAGACATGGTCCGGGGGAAAGGGGGTGTGGGCCAGATTAATCAAGTCTGCTCCAATGTGCTGATTTTACTATACGTCAGAGCAGCCTTCCTGCATGTGTTTAAGTGCTCTAGCTCCCATTGTCGTCTACTGTGATTTTGTTCCTGACTTTATTGGAAGCGGGACCTTTGCGTGTTTAATGCAAAGTTGTTGGGATTTTTTTTGTATAGCTATATGAGATCTGAGATAAGCTATATCTGCTGTCAGTTGTTCTAGTGAAACCTGTTGAACCTAGTACAGTGGCACGGATAGGATAACTGCTTGGCTTGTAGTTTTAGTATTTTAAAATGGTATTTTCGCTCACAATATATATTTTAAGTGTATGTAATAAAACCAAATGGTACATGGACAGGATATTATGCTGAACAATAGTTGAATTTAAGGGGAATAAATCCTTCCCCATGTCTGAGGCAGAGTTCTATAGAGTAACATATATTAGCTGTATGTTGCATTACTATCGCACACATTTATTCAGCATTTGCCCATAGGCTCAATTTATTGCATCATTCTATTGCATCATATTCTCTTAAGCATGTCTATGAAAGAACCCCCATATTTAATCAAGGATTTTGGAATTTGATTAATGATATAGACTTTTGTTCCAGTGTGGCATAATCTACCATGTCTCTAATTCAGTTTTTAAATAAAGGTATTCTTAGATCTCTTCATTCTTGCTATAGTTACGTTGTTTTTTCCTGTTCTCTCCTGGAAAGAATTAACATTTAGCAGTGATATATTCTCTCATAAACATAGCTAAAAGAGTAGTTTCCATTTCCTTGCAAAAAAACGTTTGTTACCTCTTCCTCAGAAGCCATTAACTCTTGAGAAAATACTTACCTGTATACAAAAAGTACATTTCTAAAATTAAAACAGAGGCATCTTTCTAAATGTTTTGGATTTATTTAGCATAATTGTTTGGGAGTTAAATATGTGCAATGAAGGTACAGTAATTAAAATGTATTGGTGTATGTCTAATGTTTATAGATAGCCCTTTTAAAGGAGACAGAATGTATTGCCATGTTCAGCTAGCCTATCTTAATTCTAAATAAATTTGTCATTGTTTCTGTGTTTTTCTCTTACAACCATTCAGCAGTAAATACAACACTGTAGGGTATTTACCTTGTAGTTCTGTAATTGTAATTATATGCTTAAGTGAATTAAATTCTGGAAAGAGTAAAGCGATGCCCCGTGTCTCTGCACCCTGGCTTTATGGGAGAGATTCTCAGCTCCACACTCCCCTTGGGAATGTCAGCATTGCATCAATACCTAATCTCTTTTCTGGTCCTTAGAATGTTGCTGATTTAAAGCGCTATTTTGTAGTTCCTATGTTAAAATGAATTATAACTTGAAGATACGCTGATTATCATACTGTTGGACATAAAGTTTGTAGAACTGTTAACAACAGTTAATGGCTCAATGGCCGATTTTAAAAGTAGTAGTATTGTGAAGGGACATCTTATTACAGAAGCCCAACCTATATAGGTAAATACTGTGTAAGAGTATTGGTTCTACCCATCAAATCTGGATTGCTGGCATCTAAATTATAGGTCCATTATAAGAAAACAGCACAACTAATAAAACAATATAACAAGGCTTTATTAAAACAAATGTTGGATTTATGGCTATAAGCCACACTATATCCTCTTGTGTAAACCAGATGATATGTAAGTATTGCATGACGATCAGTTTTCTGAATCTGTACATGTGAGATACACGCCCCTGAGAGGAGTTCCCTGATAGGCATGTCCATATATTCCCAGATTTAAAAAGAAGCTGTTGTCTAGATAGCCCATGTCTCTGTGAGGTTACCATGTATATAGCATGTTCAACCATGGTCCATTCTGCTTTGACTTACATGGCTATTAATCCAGAGATATAAGGTGAGAATCAGGTCCACTTCTCTCTACTTGGCTTAGGTGAGGTGGGATATATTGGATGGTTCTGTAGTATGAAAGCTGGGAACTTCTGGACCATCTTCCCAAATGATGTAAATAGGTTTCTTTGTCTTTCTTCCCTGTCACACCAGCTATAGAGGTGTCCCACCAGTGTTCTAATGCAGGTTTTCGAGCTGACATACTGTTTTGTCATGTTTAACACATGTATTCTGTCTACTTCAGTTTTTTTAATCTGTAAAAAGCAAACATTTTTTAATCTACTTCAAATAGGGATTGGGAAGATTAATATTTTCATGTTTTTTTAAAATACCTCGTATATTCAGTTATGTTCCTGGGTGTTTTAAGGTTGAGAGATTAGACTTTAGGTGCTGGCACAAGGGACATTGTGGTCTAACCATTTTCCTTTAGCCTAGAGTGAAACTTGTAGAGACAAGTAGTGCATATTTTAATAAAACGAAGCTACTATCGAAGTGACTAGGAGTTTTGGTTTAGAAAATAATAACAATCTGTTTACAACCTGATTTTTGGAGTGCCTTGTGGATTACATTTTTACATCTCACTTGCATCTTGCACCTTTCAAGATGTAAACTCAACTTCAAGTTTTTGATTACTTTGTATTATTTTTACATAGGTAGATGCATAGAAAATGCAAGACCATTCTGTAAACTTTGGGACCAGATCCTATTCCACTCAGGAAGTGGTCATCATTGTTAATCCCTCAATTTGAGGATGATCTGTACCCCAGCTCATTGATGGGTCTTAAGGTGACTTAAGAATCCAATGCTTAAGCCACAGGTCTGTACTTAGAAATTGCATGTCTTTCTGCACAGCAGAGTAGGCTGCAGGCTGGGATCCATCTCCTTTTCCTTACTCCATTCTTTCTCTCTTCTTTGAGGGCAAAACACTTTACCTTGAAATGGGCTGCTACTTGGTTGAGGTTGTAGTAGCACTGGAGTCAGTTGGTAGGTAGCTCTTCCCAAGTCTTGATATCAGCATCTGTTTTCTTGAGGTATGCTTTGAATGTTTCCTTGAAGCATTTCTTCTGGCCACTGTGAGATCTCTGGCCATTACTAAGTTGGAAGTAGAGCACTTGTTTTGGGAGTCGAGAGTCGGGCATCTGCACATGTCTGGTCCAGCAAAGTTAAGGATCACCAGGTTAATATTAGTAACATTGGCTTCAGTAAGGAAGCTATCATTTGTGCTATGATCTTCCCATTTCATGTGGTGGATTTTCTGGAGGCATCATTGGTGATGATGTATCTCCAAGCTCTTAAAATGATGACAGCATGTCACCCATGTTTCATAGCAGTAGAGGAGAGTGGGGATGATGACTGCATTGTAGATCTTGGTGTCTTTCCAGAGATCATGATGAATAAAGACACACTGAAGCAGTTTCCCAAAGGAGGCGCTTTCGCACTCATCAGTGTTCACTCTCTGACAAAGGTGGCTACTGAGGTAGGGTAGGGGAAGTGCTCAACTACCTCCAGGAACTTTCCCTTGATGGTAATTTGGAGGCATAGTTCACATTTCTGGCCTGAGGCAGGCTGATAGAGCACTTACTTCTCAGTGTTGAGACAGAGGCCCAAAGTTTAGTAGGCTTCGGGCTTGTTGCGGGTAGGTCTTGCTTGACCAATCTCATTTCCTTCTACGACCAGGTGACCTATCACCTGGACAAGGGAGAAGAGATTGATGTCATATATCTTGACTTTAAAAAAGCCTTTGATCTGGTATCCCATGATTGCCTCTTGGAGAAACTGGCCAATTGTCCCCTTGGGTCCTCCACGATCCACTGGCTGGAAAACTGGCTCCA
>NW_005841830.1:1740753-1768051 GCF_000455745.1 Alligator sinensis
GCTTGCATCCATAGATGCTTCTCAAGCAAATCCCGGGACGTCATTCTCCCCCTGTACTTGGCCTTGGTGAGGCCGCAGCTGGAGTACTGCATCCAGTTTTGGGCTCCACAATTCAAAAAAGGATGTGGAGAAGCTTGGGAGAGTCCAGAGAAGAGCCACGCACATGATCAGAGGTCAGGAAAACAGACCTTACGACGACAGGCTGAGAGCCATGGGGCTCTTTAGCCTGGAAAAGCACAGGATCAGGGGTGATCTGATCGCCACCTATAAGTTTATCAGGGGTAACTACCAGTATCTGGGGAAATGTTTGTTCACCAGAGCGCCCCGTGGGATGATGAGGTCGAACGGTTATAAACTACTGCAAGACCGTTTCAGGCTGGACGGAAGAATTTCTTTACTGTCTGAGCCCCCAAGGTCTGGAATAGCCTGCCATCAGAGGTGGTTCAAGCACCTACTTTGAACACCTTCAAGAGTAAATTGGATGCTTATCTTGCTGGGATCCTATGACCCCAGCTGACTTCCTGCCCTTCGGGCAGAGGGCTGGACTCAATGATCTTCCAAGGTCCCTTCTAGCCCTAATGTCTATGAAATCTATGAAGAGATCCAGCATGGCCTGGAGGTTTTCCTTAGTGTGCACAAGGATGGCACAGTTGTCCGTGTATTGAAGGTCAAGAATGGTTATTTGGAGTACTTTGATCTTTGAGAGAAAATGTCCCAAGTTGAAAAGCCCTCCATCCACTCAGTATTCAATATGAATTCCAGAAGGGAGGTGGTTCTTAATTAGAACCAGGATGGTCTGAAACCACACTGAGATTCTGGTAGGACTTGCTCAGCGAGAGGAAGACGACAATTCATGAGGATGCCAGTGGGGATTTTCCCTGCTGTGGAAAGGAAGGAGATATCTTGATAGTTCCCATACACACAATTATTTCCTTTCTTGGAGATAGTTGTGATGTTTGCATTCTTCAGGTCCCCAGGGATCTTTTTATTGTTCCAAATTCAGAGAATAAAGTTGTGGAGTCTCAGAATTAGTTCTTCACCACCAGCCTGGTAGATTTTAGCAGGTATGCCATCCAGTCCAGTAGCCTTGTTGTTCTTGATTCCCTTGCTGGCACACCAGACTTATTTTAGGATAGGAGGGTTGATAAGGGATCCCTTTTCAGGGTGTTGGGGGATGGGCTCAATGATGGTATCCACCAGAGTCGACTCATGGTTCAGGAGTACCTCAAAGTGCCCTTTCCAGCTCTTTCTAGCTTAGATAGGTTTCACTGTCTTTGTATAGCACCCTTGCCATTTATGCTGTGTTTAACACATTAATCATAACATAAACATAATGTGTAGAGGGGGTTTAAGATTCAGACATGCCACTAAGGCAGGGGCAGGCAATTATTTCGGGTGGAGGGCCGATTACTGAGCTTTGGCAAGCCATCGAGGGCCTCATGACAGGCAGCTGGGGGCAGATAAATATTAATTTTCTAATTTTTTTAGGGGCCCCGCTGGCTAGATAGAATGGCCTGGCAGGCCACATCCAACCTGTGAGCTGCATTTTGCCCACCCCTGCACTAAGGACATATCTGTGCTATCTCTGTGCCACTCTCCAGACCATCCACCAGCTCCTGCTCTGTGGTATCTAAACCTGGAACTGAGGTGGTGAGAACACTCCAGCTACTGGTTCCACCACAGCTGTCAATCATTTTGGACACACAGATCTTGAGTGTAAATGATAAAAGATGCCTCCAGAACATCCTCATTAGACAATTTTGGGGTTTGGGGTCCACAGGTGGGTGAAACTTTTCTCAGGCATGGGGTTTGTGAATGGCACGGAGCCAGTGTAGGCATATGGATGCCTGATAGCTGGAATAAGATCTGCCTCTTGGACTCTCCTGAATAGTAGTTACCTATTGAAAAGGGTGAATGAACTGTTGCATAAAACATGATCTTCATTCTCATAAGCTCTAGGTGGAAGAGTCTTTTTAGAACTGCACTGAGGTAGTCCCTTCCCCTTTCAGCCTAACCACTGCTCACTCTTCGAGCACCTTTGGAGCAAGATGGTTGTTTTGCACAAGCTATGGACATTCTTCTTTGGATTAGGTAAGCATATGGTGAATTCACATTTCTTCATTACTACTAAAAAGCTACATGCATTTGTTGCATATCTTATGTCCCTGCGCATCACAGAGGGATATAGTACTAAGTAGATAATAATTGCATTAGGTAAATGTATTAACATCTTTTAAGTGCTTATGTCAAAATATTCGAATCAATGTTCTGCCTGTTCAAAGATACACATATTAAAAGTATGTCTAGTTATTTCAGTAATTTAAAAGATGTTATTTTATATTTTAAGTATTTTAAAAATATTCTAAGTATTTTTAAAGAATTTTAGTAAATTGAGAATTCTATGTATACAACTAATTAAAAGATATATTTTGACTCAAAAGTTTGTATGGGTCATTATTTATTTGGGCATAATTTTTCAAAACTGTGGAATTAAAGTTTTGTTTAAATTAGCAATAAACAAACTAAAAATTATTTTAGTAATTCTTTTGTTGTTTATACAAGTCCTGTCAAAGTGATTTAAACATTATTAACAGAATTTTTATTAGCAGAATTTTTTTTCACTAGGAATAAAAGAAAATAATTCTTCTCAGGTTAGTTGCACAGGTGCTTGTTTGATAAATAAGTGAAAAATCAAATCAAAATCTTTTGCAGGCACAGACAATATGCTGTTTGTGAAACCTTACAAAAAGTAGTGATTGCATTAGAGGTGGGAAGCCATTATTTACTGACACATTTCATATGTCCTGACAGTCACATTTCTTTTCCAATATTTTCTTTTCTTCACTGAGGAGACTTGCTTGATCTGAGGTTGTGAGAGATATCTATATCTGTCTTGTAAGGCAACTGTCATTTTTGTGCTGATTTTTTTCCATTGTGGTTCTCTGAGGCGGGCCACTTTTCAACAATAATTGGTGTGAAAAAGAATGTAGGAAAAATCTTTTTCGTGTTGGACTTTACACAGAAATCAAACTGTGGTCTCTAAGGCAAAAGACAACCCACTGAAAAGTGGAGATACGAAGAGTGTACGCTACAGTATATCATGAAGGCAGTACAGAGGTTGACTAGTATGAATTTTGCTTCTATAATGTTAGACAAAATAAAGGCTGCAGTTGAGATTTAGGTAAGACTTACCCCTACCATGTGAACTATGCCACATTTGCGTTGGTGCAGTTGAGATTAGAATGTTTCCCATAGGGCCAAAAATTACCCTTGCACACATGTAGGTGTTTCCAGCTAACCTCAAATTGCATGTGTGTATCCAAAAGCTATAGAGATCAAGGGTTGATGTGAGCATATGGCTGGAGGCAAAAACCTGTTGAACTCTAATTTTGTTCTGATATGTTTCCTATGGGACCTCAGGCAAGTCGCATGCTGTTGGTCTCAGAATCTCCATCTATAAAGCAGAAATGCGTATCTGCCTGCCTCATCGAGCTGTTGAGAAGGTTGAAGTATATGCATTTAAAATTATATCTCCATGAGGATGTGGAGAGCACCCTCTCCAAGTTCGTTGATGATACCAAGTTATGGGGCAAAGTTAGTACACTGGAGGGCAGGGAGCACATTCAGGCCGACCTGGACAGGTTGCATTAATAGGCAGAGAGAAATAGGATGCAATTTAATAAAGATAAATGTAAGGTACTCCACCTGGGAAGGATGAACCCCCAGCACACCTATAGGTTGGAGAGCGTCTTTCTCAGTAGCTCAGAGGCAGTGAGGGATCTTGGAGTCATAATTGACTCCAAGATGAACATGAGCCGGCAGTGTAACGAGGCCATCAACAAGGCGAATCATACCTTGTTGTGCATTAGCAGGTGCATGACTAATAGATCAAAGGAGGTGATGCTCCCCCCTCTATGTGGCACTGGTTAGGTCACAGTTGGAGTACTGTGTCCAGTTTTGGGTGCCACACTTCAAGAGGGACGTGGAGAATCTGGAGAGGGTCCAGAGGAGGGCCACTCGCATGATTAGTGGCCTTCGGGAAAGACCCTATGGGGGGCGGTTGAGAGAGCTGAATCTCTTCAGCCTTCACAAGAGACGGCTGAGGGGAGATCTTGTGGCTGCCTATAAATTTATTAGGGGAGGTCAACGGAGAATAGGTGACGTGCTGTTTACTAGGATGCCCCAGGGAGTGACTAGGAATAACGGGTGTAAACTAGTTGAGAATGGATTTAGGTTGGATATTAGGAAGAAATTTTTCACAGTAAGGTTGGCCAGGATCTGGAATGGGCTTCCAAGAGAGGTGGTGCTTTCACCTAGCTTGGATGTTTTCAAGAAGAGGCTAGATAGTCACCTGGCTGGGGTCATCTGACCTCGGTCCTCTTTCCTGCCAGGGGCAGGGGGCCGGACACGATGATCCATTGTGGTCCCTTCCGACTCTACAATCTATGAATCACAAATTAATAGTTCAGTTAAATATTATTTCGTTTGAGACTAACTTTTACATGGTATTGAGGTCTGGGGTTTGTAACGCTCAGTCTTGTGTCAACGTCAAAATGCTGCCAGGCAGAGGGATCAGCTTTGAAGTCCAGGTCTTTTTGAGAAATAACTGTTTTGCTTACCTTCAAGGAAAGGAAAGGATTGCCAGCTTTTAAGTGGTGTTCTTAGCCATGGCAGGTAATAGGATACAGGTAAAATCTGAGTCTTAAGCTGAAATCGTGCTTAGTGTCCAGTCTTTCGAGGAAGGGTTTCAGTAATATTCTACAAATACATTGGTCCTGTAACCGCTTTAAAATGAAATTCCTTTTAATTTCCATGGGTGTTTCACATGGGAATTGTTGAAAGAAATGTAGAATTATTTTATAGTTTGATGTTGTATAGGTGTGAACAGTCATGGGTTAATTATGTAATTACATCAAGCATTTCCTATATTTGGGACAAACATCAGAATCAGGGACCAATTGCCATTGTTTATGTCCTATTTCTATTTGTACAACAATTACCCTACTTGACTGTTACTAGAAGAGTGCTTTTACTACTTCTTCTTTGATCTTCTTACCCAGGTGACTCAAATTTTTATGTAGTCTGAAGAACTTTGTCATATCTTTCCAACTACATTATCTGTTTCCGTTTTCATAGGGGTTTAACACAGTTTCTTAGAATAAATATTTACTCTGATAAAGTAGTAGGTCCAATTTGGATTTTATAGAAGATAACACCAAGCACTGCTTTTGTAGGTTTAATGTTTTGTTTTTTTTGTAGTAGGTCAAAAAATGACCCTGTCTGCAATAGATAAGGATAAAATCCTTTTTTAATTTCCATAATCATGCTAAATACAATGCGAAGACTCTGCACATTATGTATTTTCTTTATTAATGGATGTGATGCTGCAGCTTGTTATTTCATGACCTCTATCTAACTGGGGTAAGTTTTGTATGGTTATGTTGCTGTTATGACGTATAGGGTGATGTTTACACCACCTGAGGACTGCACTAGAGAGTATCACAATTCAGCATTAAATGCCATATCTGTGAACAAATTATCCTTTCTGAGTGATGGTGTGCTTGGGCCAGGCATGACATGCTCCACTGCAGTGTTCCCAAGCATGGACCTACAGCAATAAACTCGCATTTGGAGCTTATTTTCTCTTGCCTTAGATTACAATTCTTGGTGCATTTGCTTATAGTGGTGAATTTTGTTATGGTGTGGTAATACACAGAACATTTCACTAACATCAGACAGTTTTTGTACAGATTAACTCTGAAAGTGCTTTTTGCTACTGCACATAGGTATACTTTATGGTGCCTTTTGGGCACACGTCCTAAGACTCAGATCCTAATATATACTACAGCCTGAATAAAAGGGGGCTTCCGGCAGAAACCTCTACTCTGTCTTGAGAGTTGTCTGTGTTACAGAGCCACTGAAATTACTGGTGTTAAATTATTTCCTTGAACGAGATGAGCTGAACTGTCAGAAACCTTCTCTGACTATAGTTGAGTCCACTTAAAGGGTCTTGCTATTGTAGCTTTTTTGGCCAGAGGCAGCGATAGCAGAGGTGCCTAATGGTTACTATTAATGCCTGTGGGTAGTCTCCTCAGGAGTTGTATCCCCTGCTAAGTAATAGAGGAGGCCACAGGTAATTTTTATGTGCAGGAGTAGCATAATCATAGTTTCCTCCCAACCACTCACCCCTAGCAAGGGTTGAACAGGGCTCCATAACTGTGTGAGGCACAGAATTCCAGAGTTTCCTCCAGCCCTCTTGGTTGGAGGAAATAAAGCACGCTTGCTGAAATTTGAACTTGGGAAGAGTTTAAGGATGGACTTTGTCCTCAAAGTCTTTTAAAATGCAGTACGAAATTCTTGAGTTTTCTGTGCATCCCGCCTTCCCTTCCCATTTCCCACATCCACCCACAGTATAACTATTAAAATCAGAAAATATTTCATCCTGTGCTTTTTAGCTAAGGTCACTTTGTTTGCAATATAGCACCTAGCTTAGATTGGCAGCCTAATGTTGGCAGTCTCTGTTCTCTTTTTTATATATAACCAAGTTGGGTCATTATGATTACCAGTGCACAGGAGGGATATCTGTTAATTTAAGTGCTTTCCTAAGCAAAGAAGTATTTTTAGAAGAGTCATCAAATTGCTGGTATCGACATGCTCTTTAATATCTAGGTCATAGGTCAGAGTTTTAGCACAGGGTGATAACAGTGGATGACGTTATACTTAGACCATACTAGGGGCATTTAAAATGTGAGCATGTGCACATTAAAGCTTGTTAATTTGTGCTAAGTGCCCTCTGAGTATCTCAAAATTATACCATTTCAGGCAAGGATTGTTGTTGTGTTGTGCTACCTAGCTCATGTTAGGGTAACTTCAGTTTGTTCAATGGAGATGAAATGAGGAGTTGGCATTCTCCGGTATCCCAGAATGCACTGCTTTCAGGTCTCCTCCTGATGCGCGCCCCTCCCCTCCCCACCACAGAGCAAGTATAGCCCACAAGTGTCATGTCTGTGCTCCCTAGTCCTCTAGTGGCAAGTCAGAGATGCGTAGGCAAGAAATAGTATTCACTCTTAACATGAATGTTAATAAAAAGAAAACTGGTTTGATACAGGCTAGTAAAACTTCATCTTTGACAGTTAAACTTCATGTTTTAAACAATTAGAGACCAATTCACTGTAAAGTTTGTGGCATTACTAAAAATGCATATAGCCTTGAAACCATGGAGCTTTTAAGGCCTTGTCTGGTCACGTAGTAAATCTATAGTATGTATATAGATGCATAAAATATATAGCATTTATCTGTGTGTATATTGTACAGGGACAGATGATTTGGTTTGTTGCATGAAAATACAATAAAGTGAATATACATGATTTTGTTCTGGCAGTATTCCTTGACATGGGCCAGATTCTGTGATAAATACAGGGTATTTCTATCAACTTTGTTGGAGTTATTTTATTTTTCTCCACTTAAAATGAGTTTTGAATCTGGTCTATATGTGTGTGCATGTATATACACACACCCATCATGACACCTAAGTCCCTTTCAGCCATGGTGTTAGCAAGTGTAACACTGCCAAGCCTATAAGCATGCTGTGGGTTTTTCTTTCCATGGTGGAGTACCTTGCATTTTTGGGTGTTAAAGGCCATCAGGCTTTCGTTCGCCCATTTTCTGAGCCTGTGAAGGTTGGCCTGGATCTCCATCCTGTCCTTGGGTGGGGATGCTTTACCCCAAAGCTTGGTGTCATCAGCGAACTTGGCCAGTCTGCTTGTGATACCAATGACCACATCATTAATGAAGATGTTGAAAAGAATAGGCCCAAGGACAGAGCCTTGAGGGACCCCACTGGTCACGGCACACCACGGTGATTCACTTCCATCAACTACCACTCTCCGGGTCCAACCACAGAGCCAATTTCCCAGCCAGTGGACTGTGATGTAGCTGAGGCCGCAGTTGGCCAGTTTTTCTATGAGATGATCATGTGATACCAGATTGAAAGCTTTTTTTAAAATCAAGATATACGACGTCAATCTCTTCTTCCTTGTCCAGGTGATATGTCACTTGGTCGTAGAAGGAGATGAGATTGGTCAGGCAAGACCTACCCAGAACAAGCCCATGCTGGCTATCCCTCAGGATGTTGCCTTCAGCCACTTTGTCAAGAACGGTTTCTTTGATAATTTTTTCCAAGATCTTCCTCAGGGTAGAGGTCAGGATGATGGGGCTTTAATTCCCCGGATCTACTTTCCACCCTTTCTTGAAGATTGGCACCACATTGGCCTTCTTCCAATCTTAGGGCATTTTGCCTGAGCGCCATGAGTTCTCGAAGAACTGTGCCAGTGACTGAGCTATGATGCTTGCCAGCTCCTTAAGTACCCTGGGGTGTAAGCTGTCTGGGCCAACTTGAAGGTGTCCAGCCTCTCAAAGTGTTCCTTCACATGGTCAGCATTGATGAAGGGTAACAGTACTCGCTCACCCTGGTTGTCCCATACCGTATTGAGCAGGGCCGTCCCTTGGGGCTGGTGAAAGACCGATGCAAAATACCCATTAAGCAGGTTGGCTTTTTCCTGGGCGTCAGTTGTCAGTTAACCCATATGGTTTAGCAGGGGTCCAATGTTACCCTTTCTTTTCCTCTGACCCTTGCTGACCTCTAGGGCCCCCTGTCAGCTGGGGCTGTGCTGCCCTGGCTCAACATGCCATGGTGATGCTTTATTGCAGAGCTAATGAGTCAACTCTGCAGTAAAGTGCATGTGTAGATGCCCCTGGTTTTTATTAATCAAAATCTTTGTTATTTTAGGAGTGGGGGATCTAAATACAGCCCTTTCAGTTTGATTATCCCTTAAACTTGTAATTAAAAATATCTAGAACCAATATATTTTTTTCTCTCTAAAAGATCTGCAGAAGTTCAGGAATTTGTGGAGGTAAATTTATTGTCTGTTGGTACTGTAGTTGAGGGATGGAATTGGGGAATAAGGCCCCACTTTCTCATTATATCCCAAATAGCACATTTGTGGAAGGGTATTAATGGGATCCAATGGGAACCCTGTCTAGCTGCCCTGTCTACTGGGTAGTGTCTCAGACGGCCAGAGCCGACTCGAGGTGATTTAGAAATTGCTCGTTTGTTAGGGCGGGCTGGTGAATGGAGAGGCAGACAAGGTTTAATGGTTGCAAAAACGTTTACTTACGCCGCTTGTAGTTGCGACGCAGATGGTCTGGTTGTCTGAACAACTATGTGAGTTGTTCCAGCTGGCGAGGCCCAAGCCAGTTAATCTGTCCGCAAATCAAGCCGGCGGGAAAAGGGTACGTCTGGGATTGCACTCGGCGATGGGAAGAAAGATCGATAGGTGATCAGTCTATCGATCAGCTAGCCGCAAGTCAGATCTCTTTCAGAAGCACTCTGCAGCATGCTCAAAGTTCTCCAAGTTCTCTGACTTGGGCGGAAGTTGCACGGAATTTTAAATGGCTAGCAAGCCAATTACCAGCCGCCGCGTGTGAATAATTTAGCACTGGCCAATAACGGGACACAAATTTGCATTTGAATGGCAGGAACTCTTTGCACCGTGCATTTCTGTGCAGCAAAAACCCTCGCTGTGCAAGAGGCTCTCATGTGGCAAGAAAATTCCATCGTGCCGAGGCACCAAAATCACTGGGTTGTAACAGGTAGAAGGTGAGAGGTGAAAGCTGTTGAAGGTATGTAAAAAGACTTATGTTTAGTCTTCAGCCTCTCCTCCTCATTTTGGAAGCCCTGAATTTTGTGTCATCAGTCTGCAAGGACCTTGCTGTGGTAGGCTAAATCATAAAAGAAGCATGTTATATTGGCTGACCAAGAGAATTTTTGTGACAAAACTAAGCCGTTGTAATTGGATGGTGAGATAAAAATCTCATCAATTGTGTGCCTCCTTTTTCATTTACATTCCCCTCTTCAATATTTTGTCCTCCTCCTTTCCCCCTTAAGTCCTTACTTTTCAGTGGTCATCCTTTCAGCTTGAAAAGGCTGGCGATGACTTAGGCGATTTCTACTTTTGCTCCTGAAATAAGCAAGGCTGGAGAAATTAGTACAGTTTGTTGAAAGTAAGTTCCTATCCCCACAATTCTCTGAGGCTATATGAGTTTCTTTTGAAGTATTTTTTTAGCTCAACTCTGATCTGTTGCCTGCTAGCATACTGCACAGTTATGAGACTATTCCTACTGACACAACTGTTCACATAACTCTGTCTCCACGATACGTAATTTTAACTAGATTAAGTTTGTTCATAAAAGTTTAATGGATTATTCTGTCCATATCAACATGTGAGGAACATCTGTTAGAAACTGCGTCTGAGACATTTATCTTAGAAGCAGCAGCTTACTTCTGTTCACTTTATAAATGGGCTTTTTGAAGACAAACCACATGGACAGCTACAGTTGTGTACGAAACTTAAGGAATACTCAACAATCCTATAATATTTTGTCTTGCTCATTTTTCTCATAAGAATTTTTATAGGAAAACTATGCCTCAGAATATAAGTCAAGTGAACATCATAGTTATGATAATTCATATATTATAGCTGAAACATGCAAGATAGAACCACACATTGTCTGAAGTAACATATTATGAAATAAAGTGATGCATAACAAAAACCAGAAGCCGAATTACATTATTCAGTGAAGGGGAATCTAAAACAAGGCTGCAAGGGATGAATGCATAATGCATGATAAGGATATATCACAGAGATCATTCAGTATACTGAGAAACATATAATGTACTGTTAAGGAAGGCTATATAATGCATTCAGTAGGAAGACTTCCTTCAGTTCATCTGTTTAGGTAGCACCAGAGTGGGAAATACAGTTTTACTGAAGAATAGTATGACATGGCCCTTTGTGTGTGTGTGTGTGTGTGTGTGTATGTATGTATGTGTGTGTGTATATATATATATATATATATATATATATATATATATGTAAATAAAATAAAATAAAAAAAAGCAGATTCTATAAATAAACTTTTATGAAAGGGTTTACATGATTATGAGACTCTGGTTCTTAAAGTGGAAGCCGCAGGGTCAAATCAATTTTGAACACAATAAAAGAATAAAGTTTTCCCCTGAATTATGTCAGTATCTTCTGACATTTTGAGAGTTCTAGGAATGAGTCGCTACATTTGGGAAGTGTTTGAGCTATCTGCAGAAAAAGCCTGTTTTATCTGGAATTAATGTTCAGTCAACAAAAAAGTTTAATGTTTCAGTGTTTACTGTAGACATTTTTTTTATTATGGTGATAGGTTGCATCCATTTCTCATCAGGCAGATGTCTGCCCACATCCAAGATCCAGTTAGTTTTTCAAATGGCAAAATAGCATTATTTCATTTCTCCCCAATGGTTTATAATAAATGGAACTAAACCTAATTAAGAAAATATCTATCTTTGGAAGAGGATTCAGAAGTAAGATCTGGATGGAGTCGCTTGCAATTCAACCTAAAGCAAATATAATTCCTTGCTTGCTGAAACTGGAAAAAAGTATCCTTATAGAATATTAAACGCCTCTTGCAGGTGCTAGGGAGTTCTCAAGTTGTTAACAAATAGATGCATAAAAAATTTTTGACACTTTCACAAAACCAGTTTCTAAATTGGAGGAGAGTCTTGGCTTTTAATGTAGGTGACTAAATGCTTCCAGAGAGAGACCTCCTTTGGGACTTCCAATTTAAATGCTATCCAGTTAATGTATTCTGTAAGAATATGGCTGAGCTGAGGAAAAGAAAAAAAAGTTAAAGAATATATGCTGCAAATTGGCTGAGGAGTGTGGCACTAATAACTACTGTATTTACTTGAATCCAAGATGAGGTTCCTTACCCTTCAGCCTCTGCCCTCTGCTGCTTACTTGTTCTCCAGCTCTGTCTCGGCTGCAGCCTGGGGCACAGAGCATGTGTTTACTTGATCCCTAGCCCAGCCCCCTAGCAGTGATGGTGGCAGCTTGGCCTGGGCTCCAGAGCTGGGGGCACAGCTATGGTGCTATTGATGCAGCTATGGGGCTGATCAGGGGCCAGAGAAAACATGTGCTCCATGGCCTGGGATGAAGCTGGGACAGAGCCTGCCAGAGCTTGAGCTGGAGCAGTGGTGAGTGGTGGGGGTGGGGCTGAGGTTTCAGGAGGGTCAGCACAAGTTGGACAAGTAGGGGCAGATGAGCAGTAGGAAACCAGGGTGAAAGATCAAGCCCTCCTGCTTCCCCTAATGTTTCCCCTGCTACCACCTGCCCCCTATTGCCTCCCTATCTTCTGCTCTCTACTGCCCCCACTGCAGTCTGCTCCTCTACCACCTGTCCCTTGCCACTGCTTTTCCTCCTGGAGGGGGGGGGGGGGGGGGGGGGGGATGATTTTAAGATGATCCTCCAATAATTAGATTCTATACATGGAAAATTATAACAAATGTATACATTTTCCACGTGTAGAATGTAATCATTGTGTGGGGGAGGGCATCTTAAATTCAGGGTCGTTTTGGATTTGGGTAAATACAGCATTGTTTTTAAAAGTATTTTTTTCAAATTGAGTATCTTGGTCCATCCAGAGCATAGGGACTTAATTTCACCTCTCTGTATTAGGCAGTTTCTCAGGGCTTATTCCCACAGCTTGCTTAAATTTGACAACAATGAGCTCATGCTGATGTCTGCTCATTATTCTTAGAAGGTATATTTGTGTTGTGGAGAATGAGATGGGGTTAAAAATTTAATGAATAGCATTTTGATATATTACCTCATTGCTTCAAAAAGAAAAACAATTGGCCTAAGCACAGATCTTGGTGGAAGCACTCTAACTATCGCACTTTAGTACAGGTATTGGTGGAAGCACTCTGTTGCACTTTACTTAAAGCACTATAAGTTAGAGTGCAAGTGAACTGAACAGATGTTTGATGTGGGGTGCTTGGAGCCTGCCCACACTAGCCACTAGGGATGCTCCCATACATTTCTCTGGAGGCTGTCCAAGTGGCCCCTCTCTGCAGCCCCTTTTCCCCCAAGCCTGCCAGCTGGCAACTATCAGCAGTGGCTGAGGAAGATCCCTCTTCGTGCATGTCCCCCACCCGGGCTTTATTGCAGCACAGCCGGGCAGGGGCAGCTGTTGGGAGAGAGACCCTAGAGCCCTTCTTCCACTGTGCACCCCCACCCCTGCTGCCTGGCCTAGGATGCTGCGGGGGAGAGACCCCAAAACCATTCCCCTGCAGCTCCCCTCTCTGCCCCCCCAGGCTGCACTGTGGGTGGGCCAGTAGGCCAGTTGCAGAGAGAGAGAGACCCTAGAGCCCGCCCTGCCAAGCAGTGGCATGTCACTACCTGGCTTAGGCTGCTGCAGGGGGAAGAGACCCCAGAGCCCTTCCCCCACAGCCCTTCACCAGCCAGGCTGCAATGTGCTGCAGGGCTGGGGTGGCTATGGGGACAGAAACACCCTTCCTCCACCCCCTCCCCACTGCACCCCCCACCCCTTGGCAAGGTTGCATGCTGGTTAGTGACAGCTGAGGGGGCCAAGCCAGCCCAGGTTCAGGCAGAGCAAATGAGCTGTGCCCGAGGCTAGAGCACAGTGCTGCACAATGCCTCCTAGGATGGCACCAATCATACTGTAAGTTAACCCTTGATGGAATCTGGCACAGCTATTCAATAAAGCGTTATAACAGAAAGTGCTTTCAGTTGGTACACATCCATCCAGGGTTAACTTAGAGCATGATCTGCCCTCTTGAAAATGCACAGGAAAGTACACAGGAATAAAGGGCCAAATATGGGCCTGAAATTCAGGCAACTGCCACAAGGCATGTCTCATTACTCTCCACTTTACTGTTTCCTCTTTCTTATGCCTTGCTTACTTCATTTTATCTCCTGAATATCTTTGTTCAGTCTCCACTGCTATTCTGTGTGCGTATGTGCACACGTGCACACTTGTGTGTGTGTGTGTGTGTGTGTGTGTGTGTGTATAAGAGTGGGTCTGTGAGGAAAATGACAGGGACACCTACTGCTTCAAAGTATTTGCCATCAGAAATCTTTGTTCTGTTGGCTTAAAAAGGAGACACTTTCTTCAATATATTGAAAAGCTACAGTCATTTCATATTGAGAATGTTGGCAAATTTCTGCTAGACAGCAAAGGCATATATTGATTTTTAAACTATTCCATTACAAAACAGTCCGTTAGTTTTCAAGTGAAATGGACTGAAACGGATGGGCTGCTTTTCAGCAGGGCTTGACAGACCTGTGATGCTTCGCAAGGTGAAAGTGCCCTGCCTGTTCATTCTAGTACATGTTTGGTGAGGCCCGATATTCTTTCCAAGTCCAGAGCTGGTTGCCTGAATTGGCACAGATCACCAAGAACCTATCCTACAACCATAGGATATGATTAACTCCCTCTGAAGGCTCCTTCGCTCAAGTGAGAAAGGTGGTGGTGGGAAAATAGGGCTTTAGGTATGCAAAGTAATGCTGTGAAAATATGTAAATCTGAAATTCTAACGGTATCCACCCAAACGCTTTGCCTCCAGACTCCTGTATCACTCACTAGGTGACGCACATTCAACTGCTAATATGGCGGGATATATATATTTAGGGGAAGGAAGGAAGGAAGATGAGATCCTTTGTGAGAGCCTTGTGGAACTGAATAGGGATGAAGCTAATATATGTGTGCAGATATACATTTAACATCTTATAGAATTTGATAAAGAACAGTATTATTTCTATTTATAAAAAATCCAACAAAACTCAACAGTATGTGTATAACTATTGAATGGTATACAGTGGTTCAAAAACCTATAGGCAGGTTATTGAATGCTATTAACTTCTGTAGCACTCTTATATAAGGGTCTTGTTTAGAGAAAGGATGGTATCGGTGGACGTCATTTATAATAGGGGAGGAAGCAAGCTGTTTTAATCATGATAGATTTATTCACCATTTCTGTTGCAGTAATACCCAGAGGCCCCAATCAAGATCAGGGACCAATTGTGTTAGTTCCTGTATTAAAAAGTATAGAACATGTTTCCCAAAGCTTGCATTTGTATCATAGCATCTTGGCCTGTGATTCAGCCAGTCCATTTCTGCTCTCCAGAAAGCATTGTTTAAAATCGCAGCCCCTTATTCCTGCAGAATAAAGCCCAGGCTTCAAAGCTTGTTTGTTTGGTGGAGCTTTATGTAAAACAGAAAAGTAGAATTTGGGTATCTAATCACAGTATGAACAGAAAATAATTAAACTAACCTGCTGTTGAAGACTGTGATGTAGTAAATCTGCATGAAAACATTATAGTAAAAATAGCACATTTGGATGCCATTGCATTATAAACAGGTGCTGTTCTAATATTCATAGACCATCTCCATACAAATTAATTTCCCTGAATGTACAATAGTCCAGTTTTTAAGCCACATCTATTATTATTTTCAGCACTTTTCATTTTATTCTTTGTTTTCTTATGCTGTTTATCAAGGCTCATATTAAAATAAACAGCTATTTTTCCCATGTATTGTAGCTCTGTAATTAAATACAATCAATCTATTATTTATCTTGAATAACTGCATTTAAAACAGGTATGAAAGGCAACCATTTCATTCATCTTTACATAGCAACAGTGAATATTGTTAACAAGGTATGATCATTAACACCTGTTAAAGAATATTAGTAAGTCTATCAACATTGAAGTTATGAGTTTTGTAATGTAATGATATGTTTGTATTGTAATATGCTAGCAATTAATATAAATTAACATGCACAGCTATATACACTTATTTCACAATAAGTTTCAAGCAAATCCTCTGCAGAGATGGCACCGCTACACATACACAGGTTTGGTCTTTTGTAGAATTAAAATGTTGTCTTGTCTCCTAATCTGTGGCATATCATCATCATTAATACTAATGATAAGTGCTTTTACATAAAGTGATCATAAGTGCTGTGGAAAGTTCTAAGATGGCTAATGTGAAAGTGCAGTACTAGATATTTTTCCATAAAATTCTCCATATTTGATGGCAGCAGGGCAGCACAAAATGCTTTTTTTTAAATATTCTTTTAAATATTTTGTAAAATTAAGGTGAAAATTGATTAAATACAGCTAGTTAGATGGTGGCATTATGAGTACATGATGAATAGAAATGCAAGCTTTGTATTTTCTTTTCTTGTGTTTTTTTTGTAGAGGGATATGTAAACATAAAAAAGTGTGTGTGTGTGTGTGTGGGAGGATCTTATGGCAGAAAATCATTGCAAATTACTGACTCTTTCCTGTCCATTCAGAGTTATTCTTTTGTCATGTATGGTGTCTCTAGGAGAGTAATAAATGGCTTTGTTGCCTTTTCCAATGATTTTTAGAAACTGTATGAAGGAAGCTCCTACAACACAGGATTTTTTTTGTAGAAAAGATACTCTCATTCAGCATTTATGAAGTGTCTAACTTAAGTGTAAAGGGATCCCCTCCTTTACATGGAACAAAGAAAATATAAATACTTAGAAGGTTGGAATCAACTGAAGATGAACTATTCTGTAACCTTAAAAGTGCATGTATATTTGATTATTAAATTAACTGAAAAATTGGGACTGTCTCAGGTGTATAATAATTTGTAAGATAGTCACTTATGCCAAAACTGATAGAGAATTCATAACTATTTTCATATAATGTATATACAGTAAAAGCTGTGTTAACTGGTATTTTACTAACTGGAATACTCTATTAACTGGAATTTCCAATATTGCCCAGTACAAATCTGCACTTTAGCAACCGGAATCTTTGCTGAGTCTATCTGGCACACGCATCAAGTATTTCTGTTGTTTACATTAGTTAGTGATGCTGCCTATAGAGGAGCTGCCAGGGGCCCTTCTAGCTGATATCTGCATAGGCGGAGGGAGAAAAAAAATAGGGGTGTCCCAGGTGGGACAGTCTGTGGGGGAAGGGGTGGAGGGAGGTGAAAGGGATCTATGCAAGGCAGGGTGGGCCGCTGCTATCGGCTGGGGCCGGTATAACTCTCAGATAACCGGAATTTTTAGATAACCGGAACCCCCCAAGCTGGATAACAAAGCTGTTACTGTATTGCATCACTTTAACATTCAATTTGTACATCCATCATTTATGTGGACTTCTTCATAATGAGAAGAAATTCATGGAACAGATCTGTTCATTGAAAGTCAAAGGAAAGTGAAAAACCATGTCACAACTAAGCACTTTTAAAATGAAAAGAGGAAAAAACAAAGCATTGGCAGAAGTCAGTGGTGTCTGCACTGATTTTATTATTCTTTTTATGTAGCTGTTCAGTCTTGTTCAGCAGTCTATAAAATCAAAGATTCTAAGGTTTTCTTTTCACTTAAGCTACACGATGAAGAGCTTTTCTTAGTGATTAATGACAAAGTGGGAGGGGTTGATGGACTCTGCAAAAGCTGAATATCATTAACCGCAGCATGGTCATTTATCCCCTGGGAAAGCCTTTGTCTAGGTCATTGTGCATTTTACCATGTTCAGGTAATGCAACATTTTAAAATGTCTTCTTCATTATTTGGGTTCCATTGTTTTGTGCATGGACATATTCACTATACCATTGTTTAATGTACATTTTTCGTTACATTTTCTTGGCTTGAGTTACATGACGAGATTAGTTGATATGGGAATATAGGATGTACACATGTGTATGTGTAATTTAAGGAGTGTTTTTGTTTAGTTTAAATAAGACTGCAGAATGGGTGGCTGTTGTTCCTTACTGTAGGCAGTGTGCTTTGATATATGGTTTTAATTATGTTATATGCAACTAGAGGCCGTTGTGATGAGTTCATAATAAATTACGTTATAAATAATAATACAATTTTGGGCACTTTTTGAGGACTATAACATGATTCTTCTCCAGTGTTAATCTGGAACAATTCGTTTCAAATCAGCAGAGTTACGCCAGTATAAAATCAATATAAGTGAGTTCAGTGTGTTACAATTTTTTTATTTCTGTGCCTTACCAGAGTTACTTACTTTACTGTTACTTAGTATCACTGTTACTTAAAATGAAAGTATACACTCTGACTAGGAACTTGGAGTTCCCGGTGGTTAGGTGTGATTGTAGTTCATTGCAGTAAAGGAAATTCTACCAACTTCATCTTGCTTTCTTCCCATGAAAAAGACAGAACAAGGAAACGGAAGAGAGGAAAAAAGTGAAGGTAAAATGCATTGGTAATAACATTTCCTTTAAATACCTCTGGAGAAAGATTGTATATACAGCATGCTCCCTTGCAGAAGGAGACTAGGGTTTAATCTGTACATGCTTGGGGTATTTGACATTGACATGGATCTTGGCGGTATACTGCAGATGTTAAGCCATCTCTGCTAGCTAATGGAATTTGCTCCTAGACAGAACAGTCCTTTCCAGAAGGAAACCCTGTACATACAGTCTGCTTTTGAAGGGTTTTCTTTGTATTAATTCTGATGTAGATTCTCTGTGTAGTTTGAGATGCATGCTAACTCCTCCCCATGCAGGATTCCGGACAACGCTCCCTGTGGATGAATGTTGGGTAAAGAGGGTCCATCCTACGTACCCAAATCTAGGAGATGAAGGAATTGTATATTTTCAGCCACATTGTATGGATTTTAATGTATACAGTAATAGCTTTAAAAAGCTGACTATGAGGCTCTAACAACACACATTAAAAACTTTGCACCACCACTGCAAAAAATGCTTACCAAGAAGTTGCAGTCCCTGCAAACTCCTTTTATGTCAGTGAAGCAGTACTGTAGAATTAATTGCTCCTCTGACTTTTAGCTCCTGGACATGCCCGCTACATTTTCTTTTTAAGAAACTGTTTTTTGGATCTTTCAGACTCCTTTGAGTCCGATCCTGTGTGGTTCTGAGCATCTTTTGGGAGGTCTTAATTTTTTCTGAATGCCCATGGACTACAATGGGTGTTGGGCATGTTCAGCACATCATAGGAACATGCCACGTGTGCTATATTTTGTTCATAGCACATTATTCCTCAAGGTACCAGCCTGACTAAAGAAGAGATTTTGGGAGTTGTAAGACATAAATAGAAATGTGTTTTTATAAATCAAGGATTCAAATATAGGGAGGGAAGGAAGAATTTGTTGAAAAATACTTCCTCCTTTTAGCCCAATTCAATTCATTTTGAAGGCAGTGATGATAGGAATTTTGCCAAATTTTTCAGAGGGTTCAGTATTAGGTCTTTTCTGGGTGAAGATGAGGATATGTAGGCATACACTATACATTTTAAGGGATTTTTCTTTGTTAAATCAGAGCCTTTTTGCAGTCAGATCTCTTGGGATTTTATAGTCTAGCTCTTAGTATAAAAGATGTCCTTCCTCTCATATTATAATAGAACATAGAAGAGCCTCCACCAAGCATCCCTCTCCTTGCAAGCAAAGCACACTGGTATCACAAAATGTTAAGCTGATCCTGTCTGCCATACTTGCATTAATAAGGGATTTTGAAGTCATGTACATTACTGTTCAGTGACCTCAGTGAGACACTGCAAAAAGCCTCCTGATAGAAAATCCATAGTTTAAATCCCATTGTTAGGAGGGCTTTTTTCCAATAATTTTATACATCAGAAATTCCATTCACTTGCTAGCTGATACTATTCCTTCACCTTATGCTGTTATGTAAATAAACAACTTAATTCTGAAACTTGCTTAGCATATCATTTTCACATTTCCCCAAATATCATTCATATATTTCAAAATGTACTCCAAAATGTACAACAGATGGATTGCATTTTGGTTAAATGAACATTGTTCTTAGGAATCAATATTTTTTTTCCTTGTAATAAAAATGCTATGTCACTAATTGGAACAGTAGTTCTTTGTCAAGACATTTTAAGTAATATATTTGATACCTGGTGCACTCTAGCTTCCTCAATTGCATATGAGGCATTTGACAAATGCAATCATCAAGTGTAGCATGAACACTTAACAAAGGAGGAAGGAATATTCATGCCCACATTGACTACAGTGGGTAAATTTAAATTCCTTGTTACTTCATCTAAATGCTAGTACTTCATGTGCATGCAAAAATCTCACACTTCCCTTCATAAATCTGAAAGAGTAAAGAGAAAAGCTGTTCCCGTTATCAGAACAAATATGGAAAACATTCTGTCTTTGTTACAAATTATCTTGCTCGATCGCTTTACAAAGCTGCCTTCTATTTTTCATTTAAAAATTAATTTCTAATAGCCTCTCAGCATGGCAAGTGCTAAGAATAACTGATTTGCTCAGGAAACACCATTACAATTTGAGATTTATAACTCTGAATGTAATCTTTTACTTTTAAAAAATTAATGAATTTACCAAAGATTAGCTGATTATGGAATATACTAATATATTTCCTTCCTGCAATGTGAATTCAGTGTCCTGATTCTACTAGAAATAGATAGTGGTGGGATGTCTATACAGTTCTACTTATATAATATATATCAGTGTGTGTGTATGTATGTGTGTATATATGTATATACAGACAAGAAAGGGAGGTACACGAATGCGCTCACGTGTGTGTGTGTGTATATATAAAAAGAGATGCCTCTTTCTTCTGACATGTGCATATGCTCTGATGTCACCCAGCTTTCCGTAATTTGTTGGTAGTGCCTTTTTTGTGTTTCTTTCCAGGATATGGAACTTGTTTTCTCTTGACATCAGCCTCAGGTTCCCCCTCCCACTTTTAGTCTCTGTAAATGTGTTACTACTTTATTTGAAATATCTTCTTCAAATAATCCATAGCATTCACTGTAATTGAACATTTTTGAGAATTCTTTTTATTTTACTTATGTGATCACTGAAGTTGTACAAGTAAGGGATGTTTTGATTTCATAGCAAAACTGATAAAGTAAGGAAAAAATAACATCAGTTGAGGCTTTTTAATAAAACAAAAAAGAAAACGAAAAAATCTTTCAAGCCAAAATGAGATGCTTTGTTTGGGGTTTTTATCCCTTTTAAAATCTTATTCCCTTTTAATTAGGGTTAGATTTTAAACAGAAAAATGCTCTTTTGAAATAGCATTAGAAAATAGAAACATTGTATTTTTTTAAATATTAAAAGATTTCTTTCCCATTTTTTTCCCGCTTAAATGGTCCCCTGGATGTGATTAAAATTTACAAATATTTTGGCCTTTCTGAAACTGTTAATCAAAAAAAAAATGGCAGTCTTTTAATGTATTAAATTTAATGTATTTGTTTTTTATTTTATTATCATTCTCATGAGGTTGAAAAAAAGTGTGGGGGCGGGCAAGGCACAGAGAGGCTAAAGGCATGGGTGCACACAATATAGTGTGAGGTAGTAGGAGACAGGGTTTACCTTGTGTCTGTTGCTCCACAACAATTGCCTGTGTGCATACTTCTGTCTCAGTAACTAGAAGCTAACCTGAGGTAACTTACCTTGCTTTCATTGAGATGCATGTTACCGTTGGTTAGCTTTCATTTACTTCAGGATAAGAGTGTGGGCAGGTATCATGCAGTACCTGGCAGGCAAAGGAGTCCTGAGCTTTACTGCCTTTCAGGAACTTGTTCTTGTGTTAAGGATCTTGTAGGTCACTCATGTCTCCTGAGTCGTAGCTTAGATGCCGTAACCACTACCTTCTTTCTTCCTTTTAGAATCATTAGTGTTACGATATGTCTGGGTTTTCCTGGACATGTTCTCCTTTTATCCCTCTGTGCTGCATCTGGGTGGGTTTTTAAAATGAGAGCAAATGTCTGGGTTTTTTGCTCTTCCTCTGCTCTCCTGGGCTGGCTGCTTGGGGCTGGGAGCAGCAGGAAAGGTCACTGGCTGTTGAGGGTCACATGCTCCCTGTGTGGGCCCCGGCATGCCAGGCAAAGTGAAGAGACAGTGTGTGGGTGCGTGTGCAAAACACAGGAGCTGCTTGGGCAGCAGGGCTGGTGGGGGCAGGAGGCTATGGGTTGGGAGTGAGGGGTACCAGCAGGGCTCGGGGGCGGGGGGTTGTGAGTGAGGCAGCAGCAGGGCTGGCTGGCAGGGGGCTGTGGGTCAGGAGTGAGAGGCACCAGCTGCACTGGGGAGTGCAGGGGGCTGCAGGTTGGGAATGCGGGGCACTGGCAGCACTGGGGGGGGCAAGGGGGATGTGGGGTGGAAGTGAGGAGTGGCTGGGTGGGCTGGGGGGTCAGGGGCTTAGGAGTGAGGGGCAGGGCTAGGGCACGGACATATTACTGCCCTCCCCCTCAGTTATATGCCCCTCCCCTGCCCAGATGTCTTCTTTTTTGATGCTGGAAATATGGTAACCCTAAGAATCATAGAATTGTAGAAGGTTAGGGTTGGAAGAGACCCAAAGAGGTCATCTAGTCCAACCCCCTGCTCAAAGCAGGACCATTCCCAACTAGTTCATCCCAGCCAAAGCCATCGAGTTAGGTTTTGAAAACTCCCAGGGATGGAGCTTCTACCACCTCTCTGGGTAACCTGTTCCAGTGTTTTACTCCTAGTGAGAAAATTCTTCCTAATATCTAACCTAAACTTCCCTTGCTGCAACTTGAGACCATTGCTCCTTGTTCTGTCATCTGCCACCACTGAGAACAGTTTAGCTCCATCCTCTCTGTAACAACCCTTCAGGTAGCTGAAACCTGCTATTAAACTGGCAACCAGTGCCTCCCAGTATGCTGTTAGCCTTCTTGGCAACAAGGGCACACTGTTGGCTCATATTCAGCTCATTTTTCCACTGTAGCCCCCAGGTCCTTTTCTGCAGAGCTTCTGCCCTTCCAGTCAGCCCCAGTCTGTACTGGTGCATGCAACTGTTCCATCCTAAGTGCAGGACTTTGCACTTGTCCTTGTTGAACCTCATGAGATTACTTTTGGCCCAATGCTCCAGTTTGTCTAAGTCACTCTGAAATACTCTTTTGCAGTATTTAGATACCATTGTGATGGTCTGTATATAAAGACCCAGGCTGTGCATTTTGGTTCTGGCATCATGGTGGATATATGTGAAAGAAACCATATGCAGTGGGTTTTCTGTGGAATAAATGGTTTAAACAGCGTGAGCTGAGTTGGTTCTGATACAGTTATGCAGGTCAAGCTGAAGAAGAGCTAATACAACCTTAATGCTGTACATATTCTACTTTCATAATTGGTCTTTGCTACGTTTCTTTTTTGGGGGGGGAGGGGGAGAATCTATTTTAAAATGGGGAGTTTTAAAGCTCTTTATTTCTACAAATTTTGTGGTTAAGTCTTCCTAAACATAGGTGAGGCCAACTACATAACCTTGAATGGAGGGAGAAATTATAACTAATCCTCTTAAGTAGTTTCTCCATTATAATTGTATCACAATCTTGATTTCTTTTGGTCTGCAAGAGCTAGAAATAAATGTCTTGCATGACTCGTAAGATGGAATGCTTAACTCCTCTCCAGTTATATAAAACATTACTGCTTCCTAGCCATGATGGTTTAAGTGATAATGGAACCAAATTGCATAATTGATCAAGACTGAATATTGCCCATCCTGGGACTTGGAGCAATGTAATTTGGGGGAAGAATGTAAACTATGGAGACCTGTGATTATAACATAGGTGAAAGAAGGTGTCTATCCGGGGTCACAGAGGCTAGCTGTCTGATACACGTGACCCAATGGCTGAAGAGTACACCCTGAAAATTATTGGGTCCATTGCTCTCTGAAACTGGATCCTCATACTTGTCATACGGGCAAATCCCTTGCCTGTTACAGCTGAAAACATGTTCCATGAATCCCACCCAGCCGTCAGACAGTGGAACCATATGGTCATGCTTCTGTTAGAGTTGATAGCAGCAGAGCACGGATGGACCCAAGGCCTTGTTTGCCTCCTTTGTCACACTTCTCTCTTCCACAAAATTACACAAGTATTGTATTAGTGACCAAGGGACACATGGTGCACATAACTCAGAAATGCACAGAACTCAGAAATGGGCTTTCTTTTGGCTAGTTTAAACACGAGACACAAGCTAGCAATTTTTAAATAATCTTTTATGTAAATGTAGAGAAAAGTAACAGAAACATAAAGATATACATGCTTTTTAATAAATACTTAGTTTGAATCATTAAGAAATACATCTTAAGAGAACAGAGTAAAAATTCTAGTTTTCCTTCCTATTGAATGTTATAGTACAGGGAAAGATAAAAGTAGATAGTATCCAGGCAGTGTATGCAATTTAGCATTCAGCAGTGTCATGACAAAATATTTTTACAATACCGATCTAGATCTAATAAAAATATTGGAGCAATCTTATCTCCAGAAATCTTTATGCCAATGTTCAAAAAGTGCATAATACTTTCAAAAGATATATCAAAATCTTGAGTGAGGATTATGATTTTCAATCTTGTATTTGTCTTTATTAGTAAAACATAGATATCCAGGTATACTGAAATGAAGCAGTTCTAGTTCTTTCAGACTTTTTCATGAGGTGAACATGAAAGAACATTAAGAATATTGATAAATAGTATTTTAAATTTTACTCTAAAGTGTAAGGTGATGTTACACTTGTATATAAATGTATAATAGAGGTTTTTTCCTGTTGTACTGTCAACCAAGAGTTTCTGCTATAATCTTTTAAAATTTATTTTTTAAGGTAACACAACATATAACTACTTTGATGGGCACGTAAAAAAAATCCTAAATATGCAAAAGCATCATTTTTGAGGTCATCATTGTCAAGGGTTATTTTTGACTGCCTCTATCATGGATCAGTCATGTTACAGTTTGTTAAATCCATCTCATGTTTGTGCTAGAAGATTTAAAAGTAAAGATAAAGCATCATAAGGATTTGCAATGATATACAGTATTTCAACTATTACCTACTTGCATATGTCTATAATAGGCTAAAAGATCTGGCATAGATTCTTCATGTAAACCGATAAAGTTCAGTGAAACTACATGAAACTATGTTAAATTGCATCTGCTAAGGATCTGTCCCAGTACATTTAAGTGTATTATAAAATAGTACAGCACTTGTTTAGTATTTAGTCTTTGTAAGTCTACATGGTTTGAGGAGTTAGGCATGGAGAATGGTTATTATATATAGGGCAAGCTTATTACCATATTTACTCAATTAGAAGATGCCTCCCCCCGCCCCCCCCAATTTAATATAGTGGGAGGGAGCCCCTTGCCTTACAATTGAGAATGAGGCAGTGGGGGTCTGGCAGCTTCTACGGCTCTGGCGCCAACCTGAATTTGGGGTCTGAAGCCAGCACCTCAACTGTTGCCCATCTCTTGTTGCTTCTTCACCCCCCACCATTCCTCCCCCACACCCTCAAGGTCCCGCTACCTCCAGTCTCTACTTCCCCATGCCACGTTTCCCTGTCTCTCCCCTTCTGCTGCACTACTCTTTACCTTTGCTCCATGTTGGCAGGCTCTGTTCCTGCTGCAGCCTTGCTGCAGCCTACAGGGCTAGGCTGTTGCAGTGCTTAGTGTCCCAGGCTGCACAGGGATGGAGGGGATGAGGGGAGGGGAATCAGGGGCTTGATGCCGCAGGGGACAGGTACAATTGGTGGGTAATTGAGGTGGTGGCAGGGGGAAAGCTGCCTAACTCTCCCATTGCCTGCCCCACTGCATCCACAGTGCCTGCCCCCTACCAGCTGCCCCCTACTGCTTGTCCCCCACTGCTTCCTCCACTGCCTGCACACTGTCTGCCCTACCACCTGCCCCCCCTATTTCCTGTTCCTCACTGCCTTCCCTACCACCTGTACCACTACTTCTTGTCCTCACTGCCTGCCACTGTCCATTACTGCCCCCCAACCTGCCCTACCATGTGCCGCCTGCCACCTCCCCCACTCTGTCTCCCCATTGCTGCCTCCCTCACCACCTCTCTTCCTACCATCTGTAGTGGGGGCAGGGGGCTGAATTTAAGATGATCCTCTAATAATTAGATTCAATACATGAAAAATTATAAAACATTTCCATGTATAGAATCTAATTATTTGGGAGGTCATCTTAAACTCAGGGTTGCCTTGTATTCTGATAAGTAAGGTAAGTGGGGTTAAAAGACTTTCAGTATAGCCAAAATCACTGAGCTACAAATCCCAAGCCAAATTCTGTTCTCATGTCTGTGGGTGCAACTTCCAAAATATTTGGAGCACGTGTATGAATGCAAACATGTGTGTGTATTCCAGGATAAATGTCTCCCCTTTAACTTTATTGGACATATAAACTATTCAGTGGAGGGACTGCTGTTTATTTTATGTTTGCTGAGCAACTAACATAAAAATGTTGAATCAGGTGCTGCTGCAAAAAAATATATAAAATGATGAGCACGAATTTAAAAAGTGAAAATGATGCCAAAATAATTCATTTCTGTATTTAAATCCAGGTTCCTTCTCATAATTTCCAGTTCAGTTATACATCATGATCAGTGAATCTGCAGCATAGATTTCATAGTTATACTCAAGCACATATATTGTGCACAAAGTATTACCTTATGAAACTTTATTTACAAAGAGCTTCCATTTGCTTAATCATTTTGGTTGGTAATGCAATATACATATTGAGAGGCAGATCTGATGGAAATAGTTATTTGGATGGTGTAATCAAATATATGGCTTCTGGTGATAAGAGTGGACCCAGAAGGGCCAGCATTGTATATACTAATTTTGGGTATTTAACTGGTCAAAAAAGTACTTGGTCAATTGACTACTTAAATATTGTCAAATAATGGTCAAATATTTTAAACATTAATTTATTAGAAGAGTGAAGTGAGAGACTTTAATCTTCAGTAGGTTAGATACTTATGCTTTTTTTTTTTTAAAAGTTAGCTTATTTTTTAGCAAGTGTAAATGTGAGTGATATTCAAGACTGACCAGTTCTTTTTTTCCTTGGCTTTCATCCTGAAACCCCAGGGTCAGCCCAAACAGTTAAAAATAATATTAATAAGTAGTAGTAAGAGCAGCAGCAAAAAACTTAAACAGAAATAATGCACCGAGAACTGCCTCCCCCCCGCTCCACCCCTCTGCCTGTCATTTTTAAAAATGTAGTTAGTTAGGCTAAGTAGGCCAGCTCTTCAAGCTGTTTGCATTTGGAGATGCGAGTAGGAGAAATGCTCCTATGCTGCTAGTTTTTGTGTGAGTGGGTGTGGGTGCATGTGTGTGGTAAGGTATGTGCACATAGCAGTGCATGGGGCTCCTCCCAGAGGTTTGCAGGTATGTGCGTGGGCAGGTGCCGTGTTTGTGGGATGTGTCATAGGGTGTGGTTTTGGGGTTTGTGGGGGAGGGTTTGACAGTATGGTGGGGTGTGCATGGGACTCCGTTCATGTGTGCCCCCCTGAGCCAGTCAGCACCTGCCTGCACTCCACAGCAGCATATGCACCCTGTGGGGCCTCCCTGCCACTGCCAGCATTGCACAGCTCCAGTGCACCCGACACCCGCTCTGGACTCACCTCTTTTGGAGTGG
>NW_005841830.1:1768061-1781797 GCF_000455745.1 Alligator sinensis
GCTCTGACCTGGCCCACCCTGCACCACTGGCCTGTGTTGCGTCCTGCCACCCCTTAGGCATGCAGTAGGGCTGGGGCGACTCGCAGCTGGATTGTCTTTCTAGGCAGACTAGGTGCCGGGCAGCTCCTTCCGGCTGTCGCTGCTGCTGCCCCCAATCCTATGGTAGTAACAGTACTGGCTGGGACCTGTGCTGCACAGCTCCAACCCTGCGTGCCCTGCACCTGCTTTGGGCTTGCCCCCCCAGGCTCAGCAGCAGCAGTGCGAGACAGAAGCTGTTGCTCTGGATTGCCCTGCATCTGCTCTGTGCTGCCACCGCTGCCCCACGGGGCAGTCCAGAGGTGGCAGTAATAGCAGTGTTGGTGCAGAGCAGCCCTGTGGGGGCTCCATGCAGCTGCAGCAGGGATCTACCAGCAGCTGGAGAGGCTACTTCCCCTCCCATGCTGAGCAACAGCTTTTGTCCTGCATGCTACTGCTGAGCCTGGGCAGGTAAGCCCGGAGCAGGCGTGGGGCATGTGGGGTCAGAATTGTGCTAGTACTGCAGGGCTGGGGCCGGTGGTGGTGGCAGCTGTAAGGAGCTGCCTGCCACCTGGGCTGCCTAGAAAGGTAGTCCAACTGTGGAGCCGCCCCAGCTCTGCTGCATGCCCAGTGGGTGGCAGGACGCGCCACGGCTTGACTGTGCCTGGGCCAGGGGGCTGAGGGACCTGCTGTGGACCAAACAAAAACCGGCCACCTGTGGGCTGTATTTTGCCCACCCCGATGTATATAGTATTGGCTGCTGCAGGATTGAGGGGCAAGACAGGCGGTCCTCCTGTACCTGCTAACAGATGACACTGATGGATCAGAGGTAGGTGGTTACTTACATAAAGAGATTCTTATTAGCTTCGTGGACTATTTGACAAATTTTGACTGCAGTCAAATAATAGGCAATCAGTTGATCAGTCAGTTGACTTTGACTGACCAACGACTGGCTTACCAACCCTAATGTATACCACTTTGCATCAGACCTGCCTCACATTTCTGCCATGTATCATTCAGATTCTTGTGGAAGGATGGCCAATTTAATTTTGTCTAGACAAGCAGATGCTTATGGATGTGTTAAAGAAATATTATATGAAAATTTAAATGTGTTGCCAGCGGAATCAAATTATCATCTGCCTCTGCCCAGATTCATGATTCATTTAGTGTACCACACAGTCCTGCAGCACAACCCCACTTCCACTGATGATCCCCCATTCTGCAGAACCTAAGGGACCTAAAAATGTGGCATTACTGCCTGTATCACTACAGTTGAAATGGTACAGTATAAATCAAACTTTAATTGGGCTGATAAGGCTTCGGAGAAGAATGCTTGGATTTCAGGGGTAGTTCCTTTGAACACCCAGTGATATTTCCACTCACAGAAAGTGTGCTGAGAAGAAACCTGTATTTGTGCAATCTAAATGCATCACCAGTTAGGTTTATTTCTTTTCCTTCAGGTAATGCTATGTAACAGTCTTGCATTAGATCCATTTCATTGGAAAATTAGTTATGTGGGTATTCCATCATTTTTTGTACCCCTTTATTTGGGAGTTGGACTTTCAGAAAAAAGTGCCGTGTAAGCTGTTAAAAAAAAAAAAAAAGTGATGATCTTTGAGCAGAGTCACAAACAAACCTTAATACATTTCTGATAAACAAAAAATGTTTACATTTGGCTAAAGTTGGGTTTGTTTCCTTTTTATTGAAACCATTTGTTCAGGCCTAGTTACAACTGTGAAGTTAACTTGGTATTGTACAGGAAACAAGATGTTAGGTAATCAAATTTTGTCTGTTTTTTAAAAATTAAATAAAAAAAGAAAGTAAACCTCTTTTTTCCACAAAAAATAAAAGAACCTTTGATTTGTTTTTAAATTCTGGAATATGTATTTAAGATTTCTAAAAACAACAGAATATTTTATTGGTAAAGGTAAGACTTTATATGGATAAATTTTCACGTATATCATACTTTAATTAGCTTTGCCCACAAACTTAGGCCTACAACAGTGTCATCTTGGTCTTTGATTAGGGTTCCTTAATACTACTACAGCAGTACTAAAATAATATCATAGAATTAATGAATTGCCAAAATTTGGGAACAAGGATTGAGCAGGTTTGAAGCATTTGTTAACTTCACCATCCCAGTTTTCTCAGACAGAGTGAACAGCAGGGAGGAAATCCTGGTCCCACTAAAATCATTGGCAAAACTTGCGTTGATTTCAGTGAGGTCAGGATTCAACCTCCGAAGTTTAGAGTCCTTGTTCATGCTTTCCAGAATTTTTGCAGTTTTCATTTGCCATCGTACATAGGGAAAAGTGTATAGAACGGACAATTAAGAAAGAAAAACCTCTATTAAATATCTTGATTTTTCCAGAAGTTTCTAATAACTTTCTTCATTAGACTTATTCCTATTGCCTCAATTGCACAATATCCTTAAATGGTTGTACTCCTGATGATACAGTCAGGAAAATTACTTCTGCTATAGGCTGTATACTTTCTGTTCTTTCTCATTTTCCCCATTAGTTTCAACCCATATAAAACTAAGCCAGCCTTTTCAAATGAAGAGTGTACCCAAAAGGAGGTCTTTTACATTTTCCTACATGCAGTAGCTCTATCTACTGACACATCGTGCCCCTGATTGATTTCTCATGGAAATAAAGGGGAGTATTTCCATAGCCTCTGTATAGTGCTACTAACCTGGTGTATGTCTGTGGGCAAATTGTTGCTTCTCTCTATTTCACATTCCCGTTTGTTAAAGTGGGATTAAAGATAATGACCTCCTTGGCAAAGCACTTTTGAGATCTATAGATGAAAAGTGTTACAGAAAAGCTGTGTATTTTCTTTAACATACGGCTTCCAGAGCAATTCTTTCTCTATATAAGCCTCCCATTGGGTTTCCACAAGAGATCTTTGCCTTTGTAGGTATAGTTTATCAACATTTGTACAGTGCCTTCTACGCTGTGAGGTGGATTCATGATTATGCCAACTGTAGCCCATAGAGTGTTGTTTTAAATCTTGATATGCAGTAGAATATTCTGCTTAATTCAAACCACTTGTTTTTCTGTATGGACAATATACAGCTGAGAGAGAAACTCGTGCATTATGCCGTGGAGCAGAATCAATTAAACGGAGTTTTTAGCGGCTATTTTCATGATACCTTGACAATATCATGATATTGTCAGGAGTACTTGCTGATACCCTTCTTTCTCATACGAATCAGTGGTAGCTCTGACAACTACACTAGAAGAGATTTGGCTCTGAAGGGCATGGTCTGTGAACATACAGTGGGAGTCCTCTTGAGTGCCTTTGATACATAGCCATCTCTCCCTCCCACTATAAAAAATTATCTAGATCACACCATATTGGGACTTTCTGAATGCAATCTGTTCAACTAATCTTGAAAAAGATTTCTTTCTTTGATCTATTTCCCCCTAGGCAAGATGGCTTATTCCCAATATGTAGATATACTTTATTGTGAATCAGAAGGTATTTGCAGCTGAGGAAGGTAGTAGGATTTTCAACATAATTTGGATCCGTGCTTCAGAATGCTGCAGTTTTGTTGGTCACTGGTGCCTATTCAGGTGTGATTTTTAGGTGAAACTGCATGCAGTGAGTGATTGACCTTGCCTTGTTATCATGCAAACTAAGGAGGAAAAAAAGTGTCTTTTCCTTTTGGACTGCTGAGTTATTGAACAATAATTCAAAGGGAAAAATATTCATGGACCCTCTACTCACATTAAATGACTTAGAAGTTTACTTTCTGCAGACCAACAGATATTGGACTAAAAAATGAATATGAGCTAAATAACTGAAAGCATACTTTAACCAGTGATCTGAGCAAAACTATGTGATTGTTTATTGGTAAAATCAGAAAAAGTAAATGGTGGGAAAGGAGGACTTATTCCGAGGATTGTTTTAGGGATGTGCTGTTGAAACGCATGTGGCAATAGAGTTCAGGGATCATTAATATGGAAATAAAACAATGTTTTGTTGTACTAAGCACATCAGCATTGAACAGAGAGAAAAGCATTGTGGGGTCAAGTCCAAGTCAAAGAGAATTTGCCAGAATTCATGTAAAAAAGTCAAAGATGAGCATTTTAGGAGTTGAAACCCTGTTTCAAATTGTTGAACTAGAAAAATTACATTGGTTGGTTGCCAGTCATTCAGGGTTGGTGAACATGGCAACATGAAACGTAACAATGCTTTTCTTTGTCCACTTAGTGTTGTGATACAAATGACAATGAACTACTTTGAGTACTAGGATGCTAGCTTGACTTAACTGTTTTCTCAGCTTTGTTCACCTTTTAATCCATGTTAACAAATATTAGCAAGTATGAGTGTAATGAATGATATTCTGTCTGTCCCATTCTCTCCATTAGTGTTAGTGGCATTGCATGGGATGCAGGTCAGGAAGACCAGATTTGACCCAGTATGCTTCTTTTTTAATTCACTTAAAGTGAAATTCACTCCTGTACAGTGGACTGGCACCAGATCAACCTCTCAAAATAAAGTCTAAGTGTGATTTTAAGTAGTCCATAGGTCTTGTGTTGGCTTTCTGTAAATGGGTAAATTTTGCTCTTTATAGGTCAGATTCTTTTGTCACTCATTCCTGCATCAGTACATCAAAGCCATGGGATTGCACTGTGTATCCAGGAGCAGAATTTTGCCCTTAGAGTAGTAGCACTCAATCTTTTGGCCCCATTGGCCTGAAGAATGATGTAGGGTTATTCTGCAGGCCAGATCCTGCACAGAGTCAGCACAGGGGGGTTGGTCTGTGGACCCAAGTGCACACTTGCCTGATCCGGCTGTACACCTGCCCAATCGCATGCTGCCCTGATTTGGCTCTGTGCCACCCCACTTGTGATCTGCCCTGTTCTGGCCACATGCCCAGATCTAGACACAGTCCAAAAATTTGGCAGCAGAGGAGCAGCAATCAACACTACCACTGCTCCCCCACTGCCAAATTTTCAGACCCTTGGAGAGCGCTGTGGGCCTCGTCTGGCCCTTGGCCAGGGGTTGAGTTATGCCTGCTTTAGAACATGAGATCAAAAAACTGTAGTAAATAAAGATGCAAAGGACATTTCAGGTAAATGAATCCAGTCTCCTAAAAGGGTGCAATGAAGTCCCAGTGTGCACTCTCTCTAACTCTCTCTAATGATTTAACAATAAAATATGTTTAAAACTGATGTTCCTGGCCTGTGATAGTATAGTTTTCAATCTAACATTATTACATGCAAGCTACTTTAAAATAGATATGTGTGTATTCTTTTTAAAATGTTTCATGGTTCATAATACTATAGATATGTACTTGTTCTGGTTTTGTAAGCAGGTAATTGTATTAGGCGAGTATAATTATTCATAGTACAGGATACATGGAGTATTTAGGTAAGCATAATATTTATCTTTAAAGTTATTGAGTAATTAGTATTATGTTACAAACATTGATTTCGATAATAGCAGTTATACACTTGAACAACAATAGGTACTCAAAGTTTCTCTCTCTCTGAAGTGAGGGGACTTGCTAAATGTAGCATTGTGATTTGGTAGACTATAACAGGTTTTTCAGAGTTGTTAGGCTATTCATGTAAATCCTTCTTAGTTCAGGGATCATTGACTTGTTATACTATAAGAGTTCCTTAGGACCCATTATAATCCATGGTGCAGCTAACGGTAGTGATGCTTTGCACTCAGTTTGTGTAGTATTTCCTTGCTACACTGCACCTGATATTGTTCTGTATGAAAGCAAATGGGGAGATGTGTTCTTGCACAAAAGCATGAGATGCCTCCTCCTTGTGCTGTTTGTTGCAGGCTGCCTCATGTACCTATCTTCATTTTCTCCTGCATACTTGCTTGCTTAACTCATTTAAAAGAAGATGACACCGGGGGCAGGGGAAAGTGTGGACAGGGGACAGCATGGGTGAGGGGAAAGGAAGTCTTAGCTGCCTGAGCTGCTGTTCAGCAGCAGCAGTGGCAGCCTTGTCGCTGGGTAACCTGAGGGAAGATCTTGGTGCCTTGTTCACCATCCCCACCCCCAGTACCTCCATGCTGGGAGTAGGGTTGTGCATGCTCTGGTGGGGAGACACCATTCTGGTTGCCTCACTCACTTGCCCGCAAGATGCACTGGGTGGTGCTGTACTGTCTGGCTTTGTGGCTGGGCAGGGACAGCTCAGGGCTTTCCCTGCTGGTGGGGAGGGGGGGATTCGGACACCCTCCACATATTTGGCTCCCAGGGTAGGTGCCTTGCTTGTCTTGCCCTATTTATGTTACTGCTTCTCCATTAGACATTCTGGGTAAACTTGGGATATAGAGACTGTGTCAGTTACATATACATACCTTTCTGTAAAATTTATACCAGTAAAGAGAACCCTTTTAAAGGCTCTTAAGTGAGGCAGAGAAGGCTGTGCTCTCTAAATGCTGTATATTTCATCCATAGTGTACCAAAATGGATAGAAGCTCAAGAAGTCTGCACTTTTACAAGCTCTGGGCATTCCACATTTCTGTACTTTGCATGCTGTGTAGACCAATGTACACAGCAAAAGTATTGAGCCACTTAGCAAAATCACCTGGTGGACCAGCCATCGGCAGAACGTATTTTTATTTAAATGGCAGGTAGTTACATATATGCAGCTTAAAGCCATTTAAAATGTATAGGTTGTTTAACCTTATGGAGGTAACGGGGTTACAATCTTAATATGGCCAATACATTCCCCATTCATACTTGTTGCAGGACTATAAACATCTGGAAAGATATCTGAAACTTCTGTTTCAATTTACTATGCTGCATGTAAAATTACACTTCATTTTATCACAGTATGACTACTTGTGTGAATAACTGTTTACCAGTATGAGCAAAGCATTCACAGAGTAGCCCTTAGTGTTGTAATATGATCATAGGAAAAGAGCTCTCTAAAACGCAACTAGGCATTTGAAACATTCACGGTAGAAAGAGAAGCCTTAAGCTACTTGTTGCTTTGTGTATCTTTGTACAGGGTGCTGCAAGAACCTGATATAGCAAAACAAATCTTTGTAAGGATACAGTTTTAGAGACAGCTCTTATTTCAGTTATATATGCAGCCCCCATTATGTGATATAAATAAGAAGTGTTCAAATCCTTTTTATAGTCCTATTCTGACACAGCTGCTGTGCATGTTTATTTGAAAATGATGTGCAATACTTTGTTTGAATGACATTTTTTTCAGAATTTGTGTTTAACAAAAGCCCTTGAATACATTAGTCATAGACGAATCATAATGTGCCGATGACTAAAATCTAATGTTACATGGTTAAAGCAGGATAGACTCAGTGAAATTGTGTTTTCTGATCTCCTGGGTTTCACTTTATCCAGACCTGGAAGTGCTGTTGTAGAATCCAGCTTGGCAAATGGATGAATGATAAAAGTTTTTGTCTGATCAGGAAGAGTGCTGAGAACATTTTAAGACATGCTGAGCTCCTTCAGTGTAAATTGGAGACTAAGAGTGGTACCTAGTACTTTTCACAATTGGATGTAGGGGGAGAAATTGACTCCTGTATGGAGGACTAGCAGAAGACATTGTGCACTATTTAGGTCCTTAAAGTATGAAGGTAACTTATTGGATCAGCATCTCAGAAAATATTAAGCACCCTTGCATCCTGCTCAGCCTCTCTTTTGAAGACTTACATGGTGCATAGCATGTGCTGGCATTCACCCTACGATTTTTCTTTTCCCCCTTCATATCCAGGTAGTATAGCATTTTCTTAATGAAATCCTGCTGTTGTCCTTTTGGTGATATAATGGTCAGATTCACTCATAATTTAGTAAGATACCACTCCAGCTGTCTTAAGTAACATCCCTTTATATCCAGGGTTGAATTCAGGAGCATAAGACTGGATGGGGCTGCCTGGGTTATTTGCTCTATTACCTCTATTTTGTAGTCCTTCTGTTTCCCCCAATAGCTTACACTTTTTCCTTGTGATATTTACTACTCTCCATCATCGTGGCGTTTCTTGTATTTCCAATCATTTCACTCTCTGTTCCCTTTACTAGCTTTAAGCCAAGCCATCTATGCTTGCCAGTCTCTCTTCTGTTGTTTAGTTTATGCTTCTATGGTGCTAGGGACTGCTGTTTTACGTCTCTCCATTGTGGAATTTGCTCCTCCTTGGTATTTTAAGTGCTTCCTCAGTTAAAATAACAGTTTAAGACTACCTTTTCAGCATTGCTGTCTAAAATTTGATGTAACAGGTTCTCAAGGTGCAGTTTAACTATATTTTCTTTTTTATGGACAACATCCTGAGAGATTTTTATGAGATGGACTCTATAAATAAAAAAGTGTGTATTAGAAAGGTTCTGTGCCCTGAACACTTCTGAAAAAATGTGAACAAATCAATAGCATTCTCGACAAAATTGGAGCAGATAGTGCGTTGGATGCATATGTTTGCAACGTGGAGTAGCATAGATCATTTTGAACAATAAAATATACAGTAAGCAAGCAAGGCCCTTCCTCTTGTACAGAACTTAATGCTAATGGAAAGTGTAAATTCTGTGATGCTTGCTGATTTTCACAATCCTCCAGTGATTCAGAATCTAGCAATTCTTTCTTCTGTCAGGTTGTTCACGTGACTAAGAATTGCTTGCATGAGCTAGTGTTCAAGGAATTGACACCAGAGTACATTGAGTTATCAGTGGTGCTATCATTTTGAGTTTTAGATGCTTCCATTTTGAACATAAATAGCATACCATATTTTCTTATGTATAACCCATACCATTTTCCAAACTCCGTGGCTGGAAAATTGGGGTGTACCTTATAAGCGAGGAAATATGTTGATGATAATGTCCACCATTTAACTTTCTGCTTGGCAAAGTAAAAGTGATTCTGCATGGGGACCAGAGCAATGAGTAACCATGGCTTCCCAAATGCTGTTATTTAGTTATTTTGTACCAGGAAATATCTTTTTTTCTTCATTCTGCCATTCAAAAACAAGACGTGTATCTTATTATGAGGTGTCTAGTATGTGAGAAAATATGGTGGTGTTTGCAAAATCCTTAAAAATTTCAGTGATACTCCTTTTTTTTGTGTTGATCTTTTCTACAGAATTAGAGCCTGGGTTGCCAGAACAACCACGGCATTTTTCTCATAACATTTCATTTTAAAAATTTTCTAAATGCTTCAACTTTCTGATTTAAACTGATCTTTTCTTTTGAAATTTCATTCAAATTTATTTTAAAAACATCATGCAAATGCTTGAAATCTAAATACAAGGTTTAATTTTCAAGCCCAAATAAGATATTCTTGTGAGTGAAAACTTTAAAATATATTTTGAAACTTTTCACTTCAGTTCCACCTGAACGTTGGTTGATTGGTTGGTTGTTGGTTTTCTTTTTTTCTTTCTTTTTTCTGAAACTGCTAGAACGTTGAAAAATGCATTATTATACATGCTTGATTAAAGGCTTCAAACTATGTGTAACCTGGGTACAGCCAAGGGTGTGCCCTATTCTCAATCAGATGGGATGGGTAGGCAGGAAGGGGTGCTGTGAGAGGGATGCCAGAATTTCAAGCAGGTTCCTCTTTCCTCTATAGAGTTAGCCCAAGCCCAAAGTTCTTAATAATATACAATTTATTGCGTTATAATATACATAAACATAAAACTAAATATCATATACATATATTTACACAGTGAACACTAGCCAGTAACCAAGGTCAAACCCTAAATAACACTATTTACAACATCACAATACAACATTTCAATTACAAAATATAAGACGCAAACATGAACAATCTTAATAACATCTATTCCTTAATATAGTCCCTGACCCACGGCAAGAGATAGTCCTCCTTCCAGTGGGGTCCCTTGTGGGGTGGTGTCCAGGAAGCACCAGGAGCCCCTCCCGTTAGGGCCTTGACTGGGGGGGGGGCTACTCACCCAGCCCCTTCTCTGGGTTTGCCCACTCCAAACGTCTTTCCCTTGTGGGACCCAAAGGCCCAATGACTTGCGTTTCCTCAGGTGGTGGTGGTCAGGGCGCAACTCAATAGGGTCTCCTCTGCTAGAGCGCCTCTCCAGGTCTCTCCCATGCCGTTGGGCTCAGCTTCTCTCAGCTGCTGGCTTCTGGGTGCTCGGCCTCATGCTGCAGCACTACTATTTCCCTGTGCCCTGGCTTTGGGACCTAGTGCTCTTTTAGCACAGGCTGGGCCCTACAGGCTCTGTCCGTCCATCTGTCCTCACACCAGATGGCTAACCCAAGCAGCCTCTGCTGCTCCCTTGCTCCCAAGGCTCAGGCCCGTGTACTGCCCTGAACACCATGGGACCTGGCCGCTTGCCGGGAGATGGGGCCTGAGCCGCCTCACTGCAGCCCCAAGGCCTTTGCCCTGTGTGCTGCCCCACACACTGTGTGGCCCGCTGGCCCTGCCAGGGTTGTAGGCTCCAGCCCCTGCCTGTCGCGCTCCCAAAGCCTGGGCTCTGCGTGCTGTGATGGGCCCGAGGAATCTCACACCGCTCCCAGGGCCAGGTCTCCTTGCACCCTCCCCATGCATTGTCAGCAGCCCGAGCAGTCTCACACCAATCCCAGGCTGCTCCTTCAGTGGCGGCTTCTGGAGTCTTGGGCCTATTGTCCACTGGGGGAGAGCTCCCCAGCTTTTCTTGGCTCCGTTCTTCTTGAGTTCCTTAGTGCATCTGCCCAGAGTGCTGAGCACGCTGGGCTTTTATTTACACCGGAGGCCCCGCCCCTGAAGTCTGCCGGACCTGCAAAGTGCAGTCTTCAATCGGATCCAGGGCTCCTCACATCCCCCTCCTCTGAGCAGGGGCAGGGCAAGCCCCTCCCACCTGTTACCTGATTGGTGGAAATGTTCCACCAATCTGAAGCGTCCTTCTCCAAGCCGGGCTTGCAGGCAAAAGCAACGAGCATGCCGCGTATGGTAATTAAAACCCATTAAAGTACCTTCTCCATAGTGTAAGACTTGATAGTATTGCAGCAATGTGCAAGATAAAAGTGGGGTCTTTCAGAATCCAATTCTCCAAAGCCTTGTCTCATCCACAATCAGTGGCACCTGCATCATGTGCGTGACACTTTTTTTCAGATTTGCTATCATTTTTACCTACTTTTTTACAGGTGGCAATGATTGCACAGGGGGCAAAGCAATAAAAAAACAAGTCTATAATCATTAGATAGGATGGATAAAATATTTGTTGGCTATCAGAGAACAATGTGAAAGCTGAAAGATGTGCTAGAGGTAAAGAAGTTATGTAGTGGGAAAAGGTTATTTTATAAGTAGCTACACTGAAAATATAGGTGACAAATTTAATGAGAGGTTCTAGAGTAGTCAAGATTAAAGCTGTGTGAATAACTTTTTTTGGTTTGCTGGCAGTTAAAAATAATATTGGTTGAACAAAATATTTAATTTCTTAAATGCAACTGAAATTACACTTCAAAACAAAATCTTTTTTTTTTTATGTTGAAACAAACTTTTGACTATTTTCAAATTGTTTTGGTCTCTTTTTAACCACAACAATCTGTTAAGATTGAATTTGCAAAATCTTGCAAGTGACCCAATTTTCCAGGGAAAACCTTCAGTGGATAAAAATTGCCATTTTCTAGCCAAGATCCAAGGGCTAAAAGATGAAGTCAGTTTGAAAAGCAAGAAGAGCATCCTATTTTTCTTTTCACAGACCTGATTGCTATGCCCTTTTCTGTCTGCCTTTGTGTTTTCTATAATGCAAACTACAAAAAAAAATAACTGGAAGCATCACTTGATTTTCTCCCAGTCTGCACAATTCAACTGCAGAGAGAGTTTCTATGAATTTCTTTTTTCTTTGTTACCATAGACACAACTTGTACTGTGTTTTTACATTTTTTCATTGTTTCCTTGCACATTTTTTCTCTCTGTTTCTACTCTCCTTAGTGCATCTGGTACCTTCCCCTCTATTTACTTGTTTCTTAAATTGTATTGCTTTTTATATACCAAGGTTTTATTTCTTGTTTAATAATGTGGGTTTCTTGCTCCAGATTCTTTTGTTCAGTAATTGCTTCCTGTTACTCTCTCTGTCTCCCAGGAATTAATTTTGTTTTGCATAGTATTCGTGACTTAATGGCGTTAGGTCGAAGTGTCATATCTGTATTTTCTATTTTCAGGTAATATTGAAGATTCATCTTGCATTCCACTGGAACCTACACAGTGATATAGACAATACACTTTTTTGTCTTTGTTTCTCCCAGAGGCTCTTCTCTTGATTATTCTGTTCTGTTTATAGCAAACACATACACGAGCAGTGACTCAGAAAACACTGGTGTGTAGGCATAAGGTACATGCTCAGCTGTAATCATTAATCACTGCTGTTGGATTTTTTTCTACTGCTGCACAAGGCGAGATAGTTCAATGATTTAATTGCATTGGTTCTGGAATCTGGTGCAGCCATTTTTTTCTCTCTCTCTTTTTTTTTTTTAACCTAGTACAAGGAAACTATTAGGTAGCTCCTTCTTTACATATATAGATATTTGATTCCTAATGTAAAAGCTAACTTTGCCATTTATCATCTCCTTGACTTGCTAAATTTTATAATAGGGATTTCATATTGTAATGCAGTTAAGGGGTTGCCTATATTTATGGCAGGTTTGCTATATATTCCAGTGGAATTCAGATTAGGCCTTTGGTCTTAGTGTGCTAGGTTATTGAATGCTCACCTCAGGAGAAATTCTGGCTCCACTTGAAGTCTTGGCAAACTCCTGTTGACTTCAGTGTGGCCAAGAGCACCTTTGGACTTTTATAGTCTTTTTTTGTTTAGCATCAAGTTATGGTTTCTTGGAGTATTGGGCAGTTATTCTAGGCCAGTGGTTCTCAACCAGGGTGTTGAGGCACCCTTGGGAGGGTTTTGCAGCATGGTGTGATGCCCTGGGTGATGCTGCAGCCCTTCTTGGTCTGACCCCATATGCTCCTCCTGGAGACAGAGGAATGCTGGGTAGGTGGAATTGTCCTGTGGTGAGAGCACATGTTCTGGCCTCAGCCCTTTTGCACTGTCCATCCTGGATGAACCAGCTGGGCTGTAGCAGCTGTGTTCACTGCCCAGCTGAAAGAACTGGGTGTGAGGGCACCCAGGGCAGGTGGGAATACCCTCCTTCCCTCTCCCTACCACATCTCTTCCCCCTTTTTCCTTGCCCAGGGCATAGGGAAGTTTTGCCTACAGCAAAAAAACTCCTCAGTTCTCTGATTCTGCCTGCTTTAGGTTCATCAGAAAATGCTAATACAGGCAGGAACACCCTGATAGAGAAACACTGAGGTAAGAGGCGGCAGTGGTTCTCAACCGGGGGTGACAGCTACAACAGTGGTTCTCAACCAGGGGTCCTGACAAATTCATACAAGTTGTGGAAGGGTGTCCTGGCTCTGAAAAGGTTGAGATCCAGTGTTCTAGCATTTATATTAAATTTGTAATCATTATTTCTGAGCAAGTTCTATTTATGTTTCACTAAAAACATTTTACTTGGCTTCTTTTATTTTTTTGAACTTGGTTGAAATTGTGATGTGTCAGTTTAGGCAATTCCAGATCAATGACTCAAAGGCATATATCATTGCAGAAGGATACATATGCTTCACCGTTTTGGTTATTGTTTTGCGTAAGACTGAAAGGAAGGAGGAAAATGATGTTCACAAACCAACCACTGTTACTGGGCTTTCCAGATGGCTTTGGCAGGGCTACTCTGTGAAAAAAGACTCAGTATTACAGAAAATATTAACAGGAAGTAGAGATTGTAGAGCACATTC
>NW_005841830.1:1781828-1783962 GCF_000455745.1 Alligator sinensis
CTGTGAGCAAAGCAAGCCTCTTTCACCCGTCTCCTTTTTCTTTCCCCCTGTCTTAGGGAGGACCTGTCAGCACCTGATTGCCAGTTGTTAGGTGACAATAATTTGAGATCCAATTATCACAAGTTACATTTTTTTTATCCCTTTTATCTTCAAACCTTATAAGTGTTTCTTTGCCAGTTCTTGTATTTAAATTATTCTCTCTCCTCCTGTCTCTGTCAGGGTGTGGGAAATCAGTTCTTCCCTTAGGAAAATGAGCTCACTAACAATTTTTCCTGTCATCTTTTTTAGTCAGTGTTGTGTAGCCCCATTATTTATTGTGGAATTTGGAATGCAGGGGAAATTGCAATCCTAATACTTGAGGTGTCTACAGTCTAGCCTCATTCTTCCTTTAGCCCAAGGAATGTGAGCTCAAATGATCTCTCTCTCTCTCTCTCTCCATGCAATGCAGCTAGTACAGAGTGCATATTAACATACCTGGTTAGACTCCTTTCTGTCAGTTTTGCCTGTCTTTCCATTGCTTTCAGTAGAGTTATTTCTGATTTGTTTTTGTGCCAGAGAAGAATCAGCTCTCCATCTGTTTTTATTATAAATATGGTTGTGGTGACAGAGGTTGTAGTTTGGAGATGCTCTCTACTTGGACTGCAGAGGCTGGGGATTGGGAGATGGTCTCTCAGGCAGTAACTAGTCAGTCAAAGATGGACAGAGGGTCTGCAAATGGTACACACAGCTCCACAGTTAGAATTTGTTGTTTTAGTCCTTCTAATTTATTGTATGCCTGTATTTACTGACTCCTGTGATCACTACAATGGTCTCTTTTTTAGGAATATGGGTTAGTTCCCTAATGACTTTGCAAAATAGAAACAGAAACAAGATTACTTCTATGCTTTTGAGAGCCATGAGGGTAAATATAGTAGTTTGTGACTTTTGAAGCAATGATCAAAATGCTAATAAGTAGTAACTCACTAGGTGACCTGTTGAGAAGCAGTGTCTGCTGCTGGCTTATCTATCTGCTTACTGAATAAGGTGGGCCACATTCTTCCTTTACTAGTCAGCTGTAACCACCTAAGTATAGACAGAAGTGCAGCTCCCGGGTCTAACTCATGGCAATTCATAGAATGAATTGGGAGGGTGGAGGATCGGCTCCAATTTAGAGCCGATCCAGGGAGAGAGGCTGTGTCGTCCCTTACTTTCCCCTGCGTCTCTTCCCCTTGGCTCCGCCTCCCCTCTTGCAGGTCTGTTGCTGTCCCTGGATGGGAAAGGAAGAAGAGAGGTGATGGAGGTCGTTTTGGGGTTTTCTTAGCCTTGCTGAAGTGGTTGGGGGTAGATTGGATCTCCTGCGAGATGAGGGGCTCCAATCCACTCGCCCTCCATCCCCCTCCTGCAGGGCTGAAAGAACCCCAGAAGGGACCTCCTTCCCATGCCTTCTCCCATTCCAATCCAGCAACAACAAATTGACCTGGGCTGTTGTTGCAGCTGGAGCAGACAGCAATTAATGAAGTAGCTCTACTTAGGAGAAGCTTCATATGAACCCTCATATACAGGTTTCCCTTGATTTATGCTGTACATGCATTCCTAGAGAACAGCACATGAATCGAATTTGCATAAAGTGAACCCACTTTACAATGTAACAAATAGGGATAGGTTCCCATGGTGGGAGTGAGGCTGGGACTAGGGAAGGAGCGGGGGGAGGAGGGGTGACACTCCCAGGGCCGCACAAGGCAGCAAAGCAGAGGGAACAGAGTGGCATTCGCCCCAGCGGCAGTGGCCCCAGGAGTGGGCAGTACAAGCTGCCTGCAACCGCTGGGCTGCACCATGCTCTGCCTGTCCCCACTCACCTCTGCTTCTGGGCTGCACCGTGCCTTGGTGCGGGCAGTTGGTGTTGGCTGCTCCCAGGGCTGCTGCAGCTGGGGCTAGGATGAGTGCTGTGTCCTGTGCCACCTGGGGCTCTGCTGTCTGCACTTACCCAGCCTGTGCTGGAGCAGCCCCAGGAGCAGCTGACACCAGCTGCCTGCACCACAGCATGGTGCAGCCCAGGAGCTGGGTTGAGCCCAGGTGCAGGGGGACAAGCGGAGCACGGTGCAGCCCAGCAGCTGCAGGCAGGTGGGGCTAGCCGCTCCCGGGGGTGCGGCAGGCC
>NW_005841830.1:1783993-1821555 GCF_000455745.1 Alligator sinensis
GGGTGAGTGGGGCCCTCCCCACACAGACTTACCTGCTTGGGCAGAGGGGCATCTATGCTGATCACATAAGAGCGAATTTACCTAGCATATAATGAACTATGGGTCTAAATATGCTCATCACATAAGAGCAAATTCACATATAAAGAACCTGCATAAATGAAGGGAAACCTGTAATGAGAGTGAATTGGTTGCATGATTGGAGGACTCTGCAGCTGTGCTCTTCTGTTTGGGCATGGCTTTAGAATGAATTTGAGGGGCTGATCACAGGACAAATGTCATTTCTGTCTGCACCCCTAATGCTGACCCTCTGAAAATAACCTAGAACCAATAGTTGATGTTGAATTTCTGAATTTCTGCCTATAATTTATTTGAGAGTTATCTTTAATAGATTTCATAGATATTAGGGGCTGGAAGGGACCTCATGAGATCATTGAGTCCAGCCCCCCAGCCATAGGCAGGAAGTCAGTGAAGGAAGTCAGGAAGTCAAGTGACCGCAGCAAGAAAAACATCCACATATTTTGATCCACATGTTGCATGATCCAAAAATCAAAGTATGGTAAATATAGTAGTTTGTGACTTTTGAAGCAATGATCAAAATGTTACTAAGTAGTAACTCACTAGGTGTACTATTATTAGAGTAATTTCAAGTTGAGTAGAATGAATGTGTATCCTTATTAGCAGGCATTGTCTCACCTTGCCGTATAGAATGTCCAAGTTCAGGTAAAGTCTCAATGTACCAGAATCTGATTTCCCTTGTAACACTACAAACAAGGAGTAAGTCCACAGACAGAAATTCTGGAAGTGGTGCAAATGTGATGATTATCATCATGGTCAAAACATCAGGGATTGAATCAGAGACCCCCAGCTCAACATTTGTTATATCTCAAGCAGAACCGCCTCTGCTGTCTAGTTTGCACTGTAACACACTAAAATTATCTGCTGATCAGGAAGCCTCATCACCTGCTTATATACTGTCCAAAAGAAAATACACGTGTGAGTTCTGAATGAGAGAAGATTTTAGTCTTACCTGCATCCTAAACATTCCAGTTACATGGCAATGGACTGTTTGCTAGGTCAATATCCAAAATGTTTCCCCATCAACCCCATTCTCCTCCACCTTCCATAAGTGATAGCTGGTTATTTTCTTCTTATCAGCTTGTCCATAGGGTTGCTTTCCACATGTTCAAATGTGTGTGTTGCTGTTCTGTTTTGATTCTGTGGTTCTGTGCCTGCTGCATAGTCTACCTGTTAGATCTGCTTGCTCTAATCCTCTTTCTTCCTTTTCTACCTGATTAGTATTCACTGCCTTCTAAAATGCACCAATTTTTCTCTCCCCTTGGACCTTTCTTTAAAAGTGTTTACTTCAGATAAAGGAAGGAATGAGACTCTTATGATATGAAATCGTAATAATGCTGCTGGTAGAGTGTATTCTGTCCTATATTTTTACAGAAGAATGTTGAATAAAATTAATGCAGTGATTGGTGTATTAGAAATGCACAGACAGATGGAAGAGACGCATAAAGATAGCTGCCTATGACAGAATATTTAAACAGATATACTAAGGATGCATATAGGGCATTGGTTCTCAACTGGAGTGCTATGGCAGTCCGGGGTGCTACAAGGACATGCCAGGGATGCTGTGATCCCAGCACTGCTGCTGCCTCAGAGGAGTTAAATTGCTCCAAGTTCCTCTGTTTTTAGGAGGCACGTTGGATCTGAACTGAGAAGCAGCTGTAGCAGAAAGGCACGTCTGCTGACATTATGCAAGTTCTTACTGGTTTGGCTCTGACTTGCCCCCTGAAAATAGAGATGCCCTGGACCGTGCAGAATCAGATCAGGAAAGGCTGCAGCAAAAGCAAGCGCTTCCGCCACAGCTGCTTTCCAGTCTGGCTCTGGAGGATATGCATGACATAATTCTACCTGGCCTCAGCAGTGGTGGCAATGGAGTGAATATAGTATAGTATAGTATAGTATAATGATATAATCAATTAATAATTAATCATACTATTGGTATTACAATATTCATAATATATTTGTGTTAATTTTTTACAGGGGTGCAACCACATTTTGACAAGTTTTAGAGGGCTACCTTGAGTCTATAAAGTTTAGGAACCAGTGATATAGTCAAAGGGCCAGAATCTGCTGTCTTTGTTACTGGAGTGACTCCACTGAAGTGAAGGACATTATAAGTAAGATCAGAAATAGACCCTGTGAACTGTATGCAGTGTTTTAAGATACCACATTTAGATATCTAGATAAAACAGAGGTGATGTTAGTGGGCTGGGGAAAGCAACCAAAAGATATGCCAGTAACTAGATCTGACAGAGGGTGTAAATCTGACATTTGTCACTTGTGTTGTAATCTGGATGTATATTGCTGCATGATTCCCATTAATTGTGATAACCCCCTTTTCTTTTTTTCTCCTAGTTCAAAGTGTGTGATCTTTCCTTTTTAATATGTACCTTGCTACTGCAGTGTGTGCTTTTGTTATTTTGGGTTACTGCTGTGCACAACACTTAGAGGTAAGCCTTAAGTCTATTTAGAAACAAAGCCAGCATATAATATAGTAGACCTTTTGCTAGGGTGGGCTTGTTGCTATACGTTACGCTTCATGCTGGTGTTTTGTGATGTGATTTGGCTGCCTGTGGTGTTTGGAGGTTAAGTTACTGGATTTATTTTATAAAGCCGTACATGGCTTGAGACCTGCATAATTGAGAGTCTCTCTTCTTATGCCTTAGCACAGAGACAAGTTCAGAAACTCAGGTAGAAATCCTCTGCATATTAGACAGTGAGCTGTTCTGTTGGGCATTGTTGTGATTGGTTTTGGAACTCCCCTTGGCTGCTTGATAAGGGATAGAAAGATGTATACAGTCTTGGAGAAGTCCATGTTCAGCATGCCAATCGTGCGCCGCCCATCGGCAGCCTGCAGAACCACATGTGTTGCATGGCAGCACAGGGTGGTAGATGGTGGTGGCAGCCACTGTGTGTGAGCTCCCCCTCACCCTTTGCATCCGGCCAGCTGGGCAGCGCCTGTGTGACCCGCAGAGGGAAGCTGCTGCCCTGGGCACCCTCATGGGTCTGCTCCTGGAAGGCAGGGTGGTAGGTGGCAGCCCTCTGTCCCTGCCCACCCGCATGTATCCCCTAGCACAGGGGCGGGCAATTATTTTGGGCAGAGGGCCATTTACTGAGTTTTGCCAAGCCATCGAGGGCCACATGACAGGCAGCCAGGAGCAGATCAATATTAATTTCCTACATTTTTTAGGGGCCCCGTGGGCTGGATAGAATGGCCTGGCAGGCTGCATCTGGCCCGCAGGCCGCATTCTGCCCACCCAAATATCCCCAGGGGTACGCATGCCCCCGGTTGACAACCCCAAACTTAATCCAATCCTTTGATGTACAGATCAGCATCTTTTTAATGCTATCAATTTAATTCTTTGCAACAACTCAACATATGTGATCTTTCCAGTGTGGTCACTATCATGTGACCCTCTCCTCCAAATATGTGTGGATTGTATGCAGATGAAACAAAAACATTTTCAGCTATTCCATTTTTTATACAAAGAATAGGAAGGAGAAAACATGTTGACATTTTGGGGCATAATAACATCTTACTATTGCAGCATTAATGTGGGCTGTTTATAATTATACACCATAATATAATATATTATATACTGTATACTGCACTGCCTTTATAGTGCAGTATACTGCACTATACTATATACTGTGTGTGTGTGTGTGTGTGTGTATGTGTATATATATATATATATATATATATATATATATATATATATATACACACACCAGATCTGCACACTGTATATATAACCAGATCTAAGTGGTGGGCAAAAATGCCTGTAGCCAGGGTTCTATGCAACAGCCATCACTGGCAATGGGTAGCTTGTACAGGGTGTGCCAGGCTGGGCAGTCTTGCTCTGGTATTGCTACCACTAGGTGCCACCTCCAAGTCATATCAGGGTGGGAAGCAAGGACATGGGCATGACACACTGTCCATGTCTACGGTGTCTTCTCAAACCAAGTCAGATCCCATCACTGTTCTCACTGGGCATAAAGAGGGACAGCAGAGTGCTGGGTCTGCCACTCATTGCTGTCCCCACAATGAGAGGGAGAGAGCTTGAGACTGGTTGCTGCATATGTTGGGGGTCAGCATTAGTTTTGTTTTATACTGAGTTGTGCTTTTAGATAGTTGTCCAAGGGCTATTTGTCTCGTCTTATTTTTTATGAATCTTAAAATACATATCCAAATAAAACAAATGTTTTTATCATTTAAGAACTTTATTTTCAGATGTGCACAGCACTTTATTCTAATACAAACTGTCATGTAACATTAGCAGCAACAATGACAGTTGCTGTGTAAACATAACAAATTAGCATCTTTTTATAATGCACTCTTAAGACTGTTAAAATTGGAGGAGAAAAGGAAAAAGAGGAGAAACCATTGATTATCATGCCTGATGTGACAGCTAAAGTATTTGCTTTGGAGGTATACAGAAGACCCAGCAGTGTCTCCTTCCACCTCAACAATTCAAACTGCAACACAGAATAATTTTTAGCATGCTGTCCAAAATTAGTCAATTGAAATATACATTTGGGATCTAGGGCCCTCCATAAACTGAGGAAGGAGGCGGGGTAGAATTAGGGACTGTGTTCCTTGCTGAGGCATTACGCTTCTCCCTAAGCAGAAGCTACACGTAAATTTAATCTGGAATTTGCAGAGTTTATATCCAGCTTAACACTTGAGATAATAAATCTTTTTCCAAATTTGAACTTTCTGTGCATCAGTGACAGTGTAACATACTGAGGCTGGGGCTGATAATGATACCAAGTAATCATCCCTTTTAAAACAGGAATTACTTTAATGAACATTAACAAAGAATATCAGTGTGAGTACAGGGTGTGCTCAGTAACATTTAACATGACCTTCATCTTGATAACAGCTCTAATTAGGTGTTTTTGTACAGCTGGCAGACAGTTGTGATTGCATTCTTATAGTACATGATGGATTCTGTTTGTTTGGGGGTTTGGAAAGTTTCACTTTGCTTGCCTTTTCAGTGCTGACCTCTTACATATCAAGCTTCACGCTTTCAGCAAACTCCCTCCCTGCCCCCACCTCCCCAGATCCACACCACAAAACTTGACATTTGATTATGATCCGATGCTTATGTGGTGGTGGCACTGGAATGGCTCTCATGGGCTTCTCTGTTCCAGCTCTGGCCCTGACCTGCTGTGTAACTTTGAGCAATTCATTTCTTTTCATGTGGGAAAGGGCTTTTTTTTAATTGTGTTTGCTCAGTCGAATTATCTCACATCTGAACAGAGTTCTGTTTTAAGCTAACACATTTGGAGCCACTAGCTACAAATCTTGAGAGTGTTAGTTGGTATCTTAATAGGATTTCTCAGCTGTGTTAACCTAACCTGAAAGAGCTTACATATTTGAAAAGTGCATTCCTTTTTTGCCCTTCAAAACAGGGCAGTAGGGCTAGACTTAAGCCTTCAGGCCTAGTCATAAGTATGAGGTGATATGTAGTTGCATAACTCAAAAGGAGCCCTAGGAAAGAACTGTGATTCTATGTCATAATTCCTTGTTTGCCCATTTTAGCTACAGGGTGAAAGCATGCATCTTGCAACCCCTCATTATGCTTTCCAACATACTGGAATCAGTTCTATTGGCCAGCGTGTAGTGGAGTGGTTATATGAGCCATAATTCTTCTTCCTCTCCCCACCCCCAGCCTTGACCTTTGCTCCTCCCCTTAAAGCAGTATTAGCAGGGTGCATGTGTAAGATGCATTGAAGCTGTGAACCCTGCCTGCCTCCAGGCCTGAACCAGAGCTGTGAATAAAGCAGATTGTCTACAAAACTGAAGTGATTAGAGAATGCAAACATTACCTGCATACCAGAATGAAGGCACACTGAAAATCTACCAAAGCCAAAAACACCCATTACCTGTGGGTGCCCACTTCTCACAAGGCAACTATTCTCTCTCCAGTCTCTTGGTTCGGATCCTCAAAGGGAATTTACAGAACACCTTTTGTAGACGAGCCTATGAAATTCACTTCATAAATCTACTGAATACAAAAAAACATCAACTAAATATAGACATTGGATTTATGGCAATTATAACCTGCCTGCCATCCGATAACCCTAGGTAACCTCTCTGCATTTTATTAACTACATTCTTTCACCAGGTCAACATTCTGGCCACAAGCTGGCCAGGATTTTGCCTCTCCCTAGCCGCCTACTAGTGGAGGAGAGCAACCATGTAACTTGGAATGGCTACACGTGCTGCTTCTGTTTTGATCCAGGTCAAAACCTGGGATCATCAGCAATGTGTCAAATGTAATGTCTATGTATAACTTTTTTTCAGTGTAAACATGGTGTAATGAAGAGGAGAAAAAATACCATACAGTTTGGTTTCCCATATATCTGAAAGCTTACAGGGAATTTCTTAGCAGTTCACCATAGTGCAGACTCAGTATTTTGCATGGCATTAAGTAATCAAGCCTATCTGCTGTTACCAAATCTGCCCATTACTTTGGGGTGTGCTCATTTATTAGGGATAGTTTCTAGGGTCTTGGTGATTCTGTCAATGTGCTGCTTGTGTTACTATACGGAGCTGTATTTCTCCCTTCTGCAAGCCCTCACCCCCAGTGGAGCTATCTTGCAGGACTCAATCTCAATGGGACTGGGTTCCTCCAGTCACCAAATCAGTCATACACACAAACACACACAAATTAACGTGACACGCCTGACCTGGCCGGGCTGATCAGCATGGACAGGCTGACACCCTCATATGCCAAGAATCAGTTCATAAGAGCAACAATAAAATGCAGTCAGACACAAGCACACAGGTAAACAGAATCCCTCTGAATCCGGCTGGGTGTCCAGCTGACACCCTCATGGGCCAGCATTCAGTTCATAAGGGCACGTCTGAGTCAAACTGGGTCAATCAGCCTGTACAAGCTGATCCCCTTATGTGTTTCAAACTCAGCACGTCCCAATCTTTGGCCTCTTGATGAGCAGACCCCACAATAATTTGGGCTTCACAGGGATCTTTAGCATAGGTAAAAGAAGCGTTGCTGCAGAGCACGGGAGGAAAGAGAAGCAGAGAAGGAAAAATATACCCAATTACTACCAGTTTGACTATAAAAGTTATTTATTGCTAAGCATATGAAATATATAATAGTACTAGTAGTAATAGACATGCAAAAGAAAAACAAACACCAACAATGACAATACTACCCTGGTTTCACTAAGTATTTGGGGAAACTTAGCTCAAGCTTAACTGATACAGTTCAGGTTCAGAAGTTTATGCCTAGAAAGAAGACAGAGAACGCTGGGATCTCACCTAGTCCACGGTACTCAGGCTGCAAAGCTGACAGGCACAGTCCGTAGCACAATCCTTGAAGAGAGAGATGATCTGTTCTTCCAGCGTCCCAAGAACGACAGGGGATGGTGTCAGCACAGGGGTTTTCTTCTTCTCCTTCTTTCCTCCTGCTTCTACTTCTTTTCCTTCCTTTTCCTCTTCCTCTTCTCCCTCTAGCAGCACACACACTTACAGATTTTTATACCCTCAGTTCAGCTGCTTCGAAGCACCCTCAGTAGTGTAAATCATTGTCTTTTCTATTGACAAGGGGTTATCTGGTTTGGACCATCTCAGGAAACTGATTGATAATCAGGAAACACTTAAGATTAGGGAGTAACCCAAATACTTGGGAGCCAGCTTGAAATTCCTATGGGTGGCAGATATACTGATGGGATATCTCATGGTTTCTTCAGGAACAATAGATAGCTTGCAGCATCAGGATTTTGGATTTTTACTTGTTGTGCACAAGCCTCAGCTTAGCATGACTTTTCCAGATCTTACTATAGTTTTTTAACAGACTTAAGACAATTATTGGGGTGCTCATAACCTTTTGTGGAGAGGACTCCCACCAGTCGTCTCGGGAAAGATATGACAACACCTGGGATTAGGGCTCCAGCAGGCTGGATGCTGTGATGAACCCTTAACCATTGTTCAAATGTTGCCCATACCCCCTCTGACTCGGTCTCTTGCCTCAGCATTCCCTAACCCGGCAACCGAGTTTTAGTCAATCAAGTTTAAATAGGCCTCCCATAGTGGGACCGCGGAATGTACGGCCCGAGATGCCTATTAAACTTAGAGCTGTGTGTGTGTGTGTCTGGAGGGGGGAAGTCCTTAGTAAATCCAGATTAGAACTGGTCTGATAAATGCTGAGCTGGGTGTGTGTGAACATGGGTTGATTAACATTGGAAGCACAGATTCCCCATCATGCAGCGCTCTCCTGCTTCTCTGGTCCCAGAATTCACTGCAGTCTCTGCTTCAGGCTTTCTGTTTTCCATCTCTCATGTAAATGAGACCTAGGGCAGTTTATTCACTCTTGTCACCCTTATCTGGTGAGGGTCTTAGGTGCGTCTCTCACTGCATCTTAATCAGTTTCGTTTAGGTAGAGGAGGGGAGGGGAGGGGGGGGTGAGTCCTTTGTGAGTCAGACAGACTGTATCCTGCGCCCCGATTGCCCAAGAATACAGAGCTGAGACGTAACACTGCCCATTAGTTTAGTTTGGCTGTTTCTGTCTGATGTTTATAAGGACTTGCTAGTTTTACATGTCACTGAAGGTCATCAACCTGAACATCCCCATTATGGTACTGTCCTTGACTCTGCCAATTTCTTTATCTTTTAAAGAAACAGTCCTTTGTTTGTGTCTTCCAGTTATTGCAGATAAAGTGTGGATATCATACTGCTAAATTTCACATAGTAGCAATAATCCAGTGTTGTGGTTTTTGCCCAGAAGCCAGTTCCAGAATGGCTCCCCAGTGCTTTTTCTCCCAGAAATTTTTTTTTCCCTATTTCAAGGAAATGGTCAGTAGAAGTACTAGGGAGCTCTGTAGACATGTTCAAACAGTAGGGACCAAAGTTTGTAGAAGAGACGACTGAAAGAATAGCTTGCCCTTCTAGTGATGCATCATTTTGTGCTCTGCTTTCTTACTTATGGATACACAAGTTACTAAGACAGGTCACAGATCATAAAACATTATATTCATCACCTTCAAAACTTGTTAATAAAAACTGCAAATTATGGGTTTAGTTTCTGGTACTGACAGATGGTTTTGGATGGCTCCTGATTGTTTGAATGCAAAATTGCACAAGTTGCACTTTTTGTGATTCATGTACAATGGACTGTTTCCTGGTATGCAGCTATAAATCATTTTTATTCCTCCTATCACAACATCTTATAAGGTGAGGTGGCCAAAAACCAGCAGCTCCTTTGCTATTTCCAATGAAATGACTGGTGACATTTAGGAATGCTCTTAAATGTTATGTAGTAATTCTTTAAAGGACATAGTGAGCTGCAAGGATAACAGCTATAGATCCATGATTTTATTTTTTCCCCCAAGAGCAGAGCTCTCTCGTGAAATGGCCCAGTCTCACAGAGTGTGGAATGCTTTTTACAATGTACAACAAGACCAGATAGTTCCAGTTGCTCACTTTCCTAGCTGCAGAAAAAAGCTTGAGAATATAACTTTACAGGCTTAAAATCCAGGTAACGCACGAAACATATTCATAGAAGGCCTTGTTGTAGATTAGACTTTGAATGAAGAGCTCATGAAAGGTTGGAACTATAGCTTGTGACAAACCTTGGCCTGTCTGTTTTAAGCAGATTAATTGCAAACAGGCCCCATGCTACTAAATCTAAGTATTTTTTAGTATATGTTGAGCATAAGAACAGAAAACTGAACTTGTTGATCAAATTAATGCTTCATTTGTGTTTCCTAGGCAAAACTGTGTGTAAGTTTTAGGTCTAAAATTATTAAATTTAATTTCAGGAAGCTAATTGGGAAGATTGGTTCTTTTTAATGAGAAATTCAAATACATGCTTTTTAAAGTATAAAACTGACTTTCAAGAGTCCAAAAGGTGCTATAGCTATTAAAAATAGTAGAAGATGCTTAAATAACTAATTAGGCACCTTTTAAAAAAATAATCTCTTTTTTCTTTGCTTGATATATTCAGTTTAACACAGAATAGAGAACTGCATAATAGAGCATTGAAGACAGGGACCATTGCATTCTTATAGTGAAGTGTGTTTAAGGGTTTCTTTATGCATTTATGAGATAAGATTATTATTCCTATAGTAATTGGTTTTAGACTGAAACTTAGCTTAAAAGACTGACCTGAAATCAAGGCTTATTTTTTTTAGAAATATATTGAGATAATCATTTAAAATGTAGCTGTTTATGTTATACTATATTCCCAGTTAGGGCACAACAACTTTAGCAGAGATTATGTAGCCACATATTTAAGGCTGTTTTCCAGCAAGGTTATCACATTTGTAGCTTTTAAGTAGGAGCTTAATTACAGTGAGCAATAGCATAATTAGGGATGGGTATGTGGGGTACAAGTTAGCCCTTGCACCTTTTTTGCTGCAGAATTTTGGTTTTAAGATCCCCGCTCAATTCACTCTTTAGCAATGGCTTCCACATTAAACCCTGCAGCAGTGGCTTGCCCTCTTACATCTCTGCTGGTCACTGCCCCTGCGCTTTGTGTGTTGCCACTCAAAGAACAGAACTGCCCAGTTTCACCACTGTCCCTGAAATCAATGGGGCTATTCATATGCTGAAAATTAAACATATGTTTTTTATTGTTTTGCTGCATTAGGACCCATTTTTAAAATTTACGCCAAAATGTAACATAATAGGGCAAATTTTATTTGTTTCACATGCCATAACTTTCCACTAAGCCAGATACTTCTACGCGTACTCCTCATACTATGTCTTGTGTCATACAGTGTGCCTAGGTAGAAACACGAAATAGTCTTATGGCAGCAGACATGTCAAACTAGCTGCTTTCACATGTACTGAATTACTTTAAAGATCCTGATTGTCCTGTCACATCAGTTTTACTTTCAGTTAAATCCAATTACTTCAGTTAAGGGTGGAATTACTCCCGATTTGTGCTAAGGCAAGAGTTGTTGTTCTATCCTAAAATAAAACAGTCTCTCTAGACTAGAGAGTTAATTTTGTCTCTACCTCTTTCTGGAGGATGCATGTGTTTAGCATACTTTTTGCTTTTCCCTTTTGGCAGAATTTTATAAGCATTCTAGGCTAGTGTTGAGACATGAGAACTAAACGTACTCCAATGTATTTTCCAAGACAGTATTTTCAAAGTGAGAGGCAAGATGTAGCCATGTGAATAAGATGTTCCTGTTGCATTTAACCTTGAGTGGCTGCAGTTTACTTTATGGCATCAAAATAGAGTTTACAAACAGTTTGTCAAAGGATGTCAAACAGTTAACCACTTACTAGTGAAGGGGAGAGATCCTAGGTAGACATAGTCATGCATGTATACACACGCACAGACACACACATACTCAATATCTACAGATGTAAAGATAGATATGGACTGTGTTTCTAGAATCATTTGTCTTTTTTTTTTTTACTGTTGGAATGTAGGCAAGCTTTTTATGTTATGTATTAATTCTTGCAAATTGCTTGCCAATTTAATACCAGCAGCATCTAAACAGTAAGTAATTGCTTATGTTAATGAGTGCAAACTAATTTACTGGAATATGATAATATTCACAATGCACTTTTAAATAGTAGGCTGTTCCAAAAATGTTGCTCTCTTGTTTAACTGCAGTTTTTGACTGCATTGTTGTTACAAATAACAGGAAAATAATCAAACAGGTAGTTTCTAATTGAATAGTCCTCTTACTGAGGTTCCAGCCTATGCAAGGAAAAAATACTCTCCTCTGAGAACTAAACAGGATATGAACAAAGGCTTTCAGGTTTAAATAATTTATTTTGGTTCCTAATTGATATTTATTAGATGAACACTTACATTAAGACAAAGTGGATGGCTTCTTCCCCTCATGGCTTGTAAAAAATTAAATTAAATTTAAAGTCAAATTATATGCTATCACTTATCTTTTTTAAGCTTTAAGGATTTTCAGTGGATTTAGTGCTAGTACAAGATGCTTGATTTTCATTCCTAGAAATAGAAGTCCTACATGTATCCACAACAGAGCTAGCAATAATGCAAAAGTTCTCACACTGCCCCATCAGTATGACTCAACTGATTAGTGTGAAGTGTATGGTGGCATTCATTCCTGTTCTTTGCTTAGAATTGCTGACATGAATGCCTGGTGGCCTACATTCACTTTTAACTGGACTGCAGCCTCCAAGTGAATACAGTGTAGTCCATTTATCTGATATATGCATATATATGCACAATTCACCTAACTACATAACACAAAGCTGGTCCCAATTTTTTGCCAGTTGCTTACAGTATAAGAAATTTCTGCTTTTTTCATCTTGATTAAGCTCATAAACCACTTCAGTTCATAGGAACTCTTCAGCCCCACTATCTGTGGCTGCCTATACACATAGTTGAGGGGCATTTTAATTGGAGTGGTTCCCTGAGAACTGCTCTAATTAAAGCACTTCACTGTCACGTTCATTAAGCCCCCACGAGTTTAAAAATGGCTGTGGGATGGTTGATCTAAACCTCATTCGATGAGGTTTAGATAAAGCGCCCCAGCAGCCATTTTTAAACATACGAGGGCTTATACATGTGATAGTGAGGCCACGCTGGAACGTTCTAATTGGAATACAAACCAGCACATGTATAGGCAGCCCTTGTTTTAACATATTTTGCTGCATTTAATTGCACAATGGTGAAGCTGATGAAAAGGCATCAATTTTAAGTCTTCTAAAATAGTCCTGAATGAACTTGGTATCCTGTTGCTGTCAAGATTTAGGACTGTGCAAGGCTTCAGACAGAACTTTGGATCCGGAGAAGCTCTGGATGCTTTGGGGTCCGAAGCAGCATGTCCAGGTCGAAGTGCTGGCCTCGTTTGGCTTCCTGAAGTGGTTGAGAGCTTCCAAAGAGCTACGGAGCTGCCTCGGAGATCCGGCCATAGGGTATAACGGGGAAACAATAAAATATCTATAGCTTTGTTGTTTTTTCTCCAATTTGGATGAAATTTCCAGGGGTGGTAGACTCTGCAGAGAGGATGAAGCTTGCCAAGTTTCAAGAAGATCAGTGTAGGGGTTTGGGAGGAACGGTGCCCCAAATTCTTGAAAGCAAAGCTCCTGCCATGTCTATGTGTTACAACACAGGGGGGGTCACAACTGCAGGGGTGGTAGCTCTTCCTGAGGCCACAAAGCCTGCCAAGTTTCAAGAAGATTGGTGAAGGGTTTGGGGGGAACTGCCCTTCAAGCTGCGGACAAGCAAAACTCGTGCCATGGGTGACACTGCATGTGTTAAGGCTCAGCGGGGTGACAGCTGCAGGGATGGTGGCCCCTGCTGCAGTCACGACACCTGCCAGCTGTCGAGGAGATCGGTGCAGGGGGGGTCTGGGGCCCTGCACCCCTAGCTGCTGACAGGCAAAACTGGTGCCATGGGTACTTGTGGGACTGATTGTCTCTGTCTTGGGGTGTGGGAGCCACTACTGCAGGCCTGGCTGCTAAGCTACTGTGTTACCAGTCACCAATCAATCATGATTCACTTAGGGACCAGGGACTCAAGGACTAGCTTAATACATAGGACCTAGCTACTACATAACAACTTAACGAACATCAATTAGCACCTACAAAACTAGGCTAAGGAGAGGAAAGAATCAATACAGATAATCAACTCCCCCTGCAGCTGTCACCCTGCTACGCCTTAACACACGCAGTGTCACCCATCGCATGAGTTTTGCTTGTCCGCAGCTTGAGGTGCAGTTCTCCCCAAGCCTCTGCACGTATCTTCTTGAAACTTGGCAGGCTTTGTTGCCTCAGTAAAAGCTACCCCTGCCGTTTTGACCCCCCCCCCCCCCCCATGTTGTAACACATAGATGTGGCAGGAGTTTGGCTTTCAAGAATTTGGGATACAGTTCCCCCCAAAACCCTGCACTGATCTTCTTGAAACTTGGCAGATTTCATGCTCTCAATAGAGGCTACCATCCCTGCAAGTTTCATCCAAATGGGACAAAAAACAACAAAAGTTACAGATATTTCATTGATTCCCCATTATACCCTATGGCTGGATCTCTAAAGCAGCTCCAAATCTTCAGAGTCGTTTCGGCTGGATCGAGGCGGAAACCCGGTCCAGAGCTCCGGATCAGATCGTGGCCATCTGAAGTGGGCGGATCCAAAGCTGGATCGGATTGCTGCCGACTCGCACAGGCTTATCAAGGTTTCTACTAGAGTCATAAGACACTCTTAGAAGCAAGGCTATCAGCCTTAAGGAGGCGTAGAAAAGATTGCTTCTGTAGTTCGTAAGTATTGCTTGCATGGACTTAAGGTAAATCCATACTCTGGGTAAATCCCAAGGCTATGCACTTAAAATATATCATAGCATTATTTCATGAGTTCTGTATGCCGACAGTCATTATTACTAATAATTATGGCATATTTGGTGGTTTGTCCATTTTTCAACAAAAGGTATCTGTTTAACCTGTTGCTCATTTAAGATGAATACATGGTTCACACCTCAGCTGTTGGTTCAGACCCTCTGCAGTTGTTGTTGCATGTATTATCAGTATCATAACTAGAGGTGGGTGAGTGGGGGGAGGGGGACACTCAACCCAGATGCCAAGGTGAGAGGGATTTGCTCCTCAACCCTGTAGCGTCTGCACCCTAGCAGCAAGAGCAGACCCACAGTTTACCTATGTCAGGAACTCCTAAACAGTCACCAGCTGCTAAGAGTCACAGCCATGGCAGACAGAGCAAATAAGAGCAGCAGCAGCAGGTCAACCCAGAACTGTTTAGGAGTTCTTCACATGTGCCTTTCTGATCCCACTTTCAGAGCTTGTGACCCCCTGCTGTCAGAAGCACGCTCACTCCTCCACCTGCTCTTCACAGTGTTTGCCCACGACACTAACTCTGCTTGTTACACCTCTGTTACACTGCTTTGTTTTTTCCATCCGAGCAATGCAAATTAGCTGTATATGTTAGACTAAAATGAAATTAATTGTCAAACAGCAGTATTTGTATAGTTGAAATGCATAATGTGTTGGTGAGACTGAAGATTGGTCCTACTTCCAAAGGTTCAGGTTGTATATCACTCACTTGGTTTCCTACTGATAAATCATCTAGGTACAGAGGAGTGATGACAGTACATATCAATTCTGATGTTAACAGAAATGCTATTTGAATTTAAGTTTAAACCATTATTGGCTTCAGTGGTTAAACCATGCTCCCTAATTACCAGAACTATGTTAAACAAATAGTTGAAAGTATAATATGCTCATTTGTCACTACCAGCTCCCTTTTCCTTGAATCTGGCAGTAAACTGTTGCTCACAAACAGCAGCATAAGGGCTTTCCAAAGAAGAATGATAGCAATCATCATAATGACAAAGCATGTCACATTTTTGTGCCAGACCACAGTGTGAAATCCATTATATGGTAGGACAAGAACAGGAGGAATTATTCCTCGGAAGGAAAAAAAGTAAATTGGCCCAAACTACTTGGCCTCCTGTAGTTTCCATGCTGATGGTCCAGTCACACAAGAAATCCAGATAACAGTGAAAACAGATTTACTGGTAACCTCTGTTTGTTTTATGTTCAATTTTGGTTCCATAAGCATATGCTGAGGTCCAAAAATCAATCCTTGACATAATCACCTGGAAGTCTTTCCAGGTAGGGGATCATTTATAGCTACTTGTCCTTTTTTATTTCTGAATTTGATTTGGATCCAACCAGACATTTTTGCATCATGCTTAGCTTCTTAACTAGTAATTTTCTATGTCATTTTCCCCCCACAATGCTGATAAGATATTTTTGCTTGGTAAATTTAGAGACTCTTATTTCCTCAGGTGGTACTCTGAAAATCAGATGATTTGTGAAAGGTTAAGCATGCTTGCACTTGTATCAGGCAAGTAATATAGTGCTCTTAAACAGCAATTAAAAATTCATTTAGTCAACCTGATAGTTAATAGAGGTGACAAGTTAAGTGCCATAGTTAAATATTCCAACTATAGTCTCATAGGATGGCTTGCATTGTTTTTGGAAAATGGAATTTGGATTTTCAGCAAAGAAAATATGAGCCGATTGCTGCGTTGTTCATTTGACATATGCAATCTATTTAGTGCCTTTGTGTTTACGTTTAAATGTGAAATTCATTTTACCCAAACAAATATAGAATAAATGGAATTTGTGCAGGTTATTGCATGTTTATTGCAAGTTGCACAGAGCTAAAACACACAAGAGAGTCACTGCAGTTATGGGGCAAGAATTGCAGCTACGTTCTCTTACTGTAGGTTCCTTAAGTTCTTAAGAGTCATTGGATTTATATAACTGCAGATCTTTTTAGCCAGTTTTTCAGTGCTGCCTCCTATCATGTGATGCAAATCAGCTATTATGGTCCCTTTAGTAGCTCTACAGTTGTTTGCTATTTTCCTGGTAGATCCAGGTGTTTCCCATCGAGGAGTCTTAAGTGATACACTGGGTCTAAAAATTGACACCCCTGCTAGTTAACATTTATTTAGGTTGGAATATTCCCCTTTTCAGGTTATAACGGGCAATAACTTCACACTTCTGTTTCTCTCTTTAGATTTGGTTGTGCATCTACTTGAAAAGGTTCAGAATTGTTGTTCAGCTGCCAAACCCATTTCATCTGTTACCTGTATGATTAATGGCTGTTATTTAAAGGAGGGTATAGCACCCTATTGAACAGAGGATTGTGCAGGTACATTGCTTGCATACTCACTAGAGAGCAACCCCAGTTTTCAATGTACTTTGTAAAACTAGCACCACAAGTGATAGATTAATCTCAGCAAACATTCTGAGCTGAATCATTGCCATGTTACATATGTAATGGTAGTGTTACTTGATCTTGAACCAGCAGTTGACTCTTGTGCTATATTTGCAGTGTTGCTTTTGGCAGAGTTAACAGACTTGCATTTCATAGATTTCATAGACATCAGGGCTGGAAGGGACCTCGGAAGATCATCGAGTCCAGCCCCCCGCCCAAAGGGCAGGAAGTCAGCTGGGGTCATAGGATCCCAGCAAGATAAGCATCCAGTTTCATCTTGAAGGTGTTCAATGAAGGCGCTTGAACCACCTCCGGTGGCAGGCTGTTCCAGACCTTGGGGGCTCGGACAGTAAAGAAATTCTTCCTTATGTCCAGCCTGAAACGATCTTGAAGTAGTTTGTGACCATTCGACCTCGTCATCCCTTGGGGCGCTCTGGTGAACAAACGTTCCCCCAGATGCTGGTGGTCACCCCTGATAAACTTGTAGGTGGCCATCAGATCACCCCTGAGCCTGCGCTTTTTCAGGCTAAAGAGCCCCAGGGCTCTCAGCCTGTCATCATAGGGTCTGCTTCCCTGACCTCTGATCATGCGCGTGGCTCTTCTCTGGACTCTCTCAAGCTTCTCCACATCCTTTTTGAATTGTGGAGCCCAAAACCGGACACAGTACTCCAGCTGCGGCCTCACTAAGGCCAAGTACAGGGGGAGAATGACGTCCCAGGATTTGCTTGAGAAGCATCTATGGATGCAAGCCAGCGTTTTGGTCGCTTTACTAGCCACTGCATCGCATTGCAGGCTCATGTTCATCTTGTGGTCAATGATGACCCCCAAGTCTCTTTCTTCCATAGTGCTAGCCAACATAGCACTGCCGAGCCTATAAGGATGCTGCGGGGTTTTTTTCCCAAGGTGGAGAACCTTGCATTTATCGGCGTTGAACACCATCAGATTCTCGTCCGCCCACTTGCTGAGCCTGTCCAGTTAAGTGCATTAACTAGCACTTTCATTTTTCAACTTGCACATTACAACCTTCCACCAAAAGAAGTACCACTTTTGAGAGCCCTCTAAAATAATATACTTTGGAGGCATAAAATATGGGAAGCACTTATACATTTTAGCAGGGAAGATGATACAAATGGTGTTAGAAATATGCAATTAGATGAAATAAGATAGCCATGTTACTAACAATAAAAGGATGTGTATTTCCAAACAGAAGAGAAATTGGGTCAGACCTTATCTTTAAAATATATAGACACTTTAAATGAGAAGAACCTCTTTAAAAAATTAGATTAAATACACTAACATCAGTATTGTCTGATGCCACAAGTTAAGCACCAATTTTGCTCTTTAGGAAAATAGGAAGTTTGCTTTGCAGGGTGCTGAGCACTCACTGGCTCCCATTTAGTGTCAGTAACAGTTACTAGGTGCTCAACACCTTTGAAAATTAGGATACTTGTTTAGGCACTTAAATAAGAACATCCTAACCTAACTTTATAGTCACTCTTTTTTTGTAGTAGGGTTGGAATGTTTCCATGGTTGTGATGCTCTAAGATGCACACAAGAAGAAAGGGTTTTTCTGGTGATTATCTTTTATTGGACCAGCTTTGTGCCTCAGAGCTGGTCTGACAGCTCTCTCACGTATAGTTAGTCCAATAAAAGAGATGACTAAAAAAATCCTTACTTTGCTTATTTTTTTAGAAATACTGGCCTGCATCTTTTGTTTATCCGTATAACATAATGCACATTTCTAATGGTATATAAATATATACATAAAAAAGAACAACATGAAAACTGAAGTTCAGATTTTCTTTTACTGATTCTCAGGTACAGGCTTTTTGATGTTTATTAGTTATGTGCAGAACTTTTGTTGCATAATAAGCTTAGCTAAAATGTGACACCTACATAATTCTTTTGCCACTTACAAGTTTTCCCAGTTTTGCCAGTGGAGCTGAAATGTTCTCTGACCTAGAGATATTTGGCTTACAAAATTTCCAGGTTTTGCCAGGTGTGTCCGTGGAGCTTCCAAACTACCTCAACTGGAACCACTGACTCATTTCACATAGCCCACCAACAGATGGTAACAACATTTGGTGTCTATTAACCTGGGTCGTATTTGAACTGATGTTCTAGTTTCTGCATCCTGTTACAAATCCCTTTAGCTCTCCAGTCCTTTAACTACCTTTCTTATGCATATTGGAAAAAACTGTAGTGAGAAATAAACCAGCTAACTTTATATTCTCCTGATCCCACAAATGCAAAACATTTTTTATTAATGGAGTTTACTGTGACAAGGGGTGAAAATGCAACATTAGTCTCTAATATTTTCTAATGCAAGGAGAATGTTGGGCCATAACATCCCTATTTGTCTTTTAAAGAGTATTTGATTTCATCCTTGAATATGATAGATGCTTTTACATGCTATTTTTTGACTCACAGCCTGATCATTAACTTTTCCCCAAAGCACAATTTTCACTTCTCTAGAAACTGTTCAAGAAATGTATCCTTAACTATATGTTGACAAGGTTGTAGGAGGAATAAAATCTTCTCTTATTTATAGATGTTTGACTTTTAATTTCCATCTGACTGCTTGGCAAGCTTTCAAAGAAAGACATGTTGCATTCTTGCTACCTTTAATAGAATTATAATAGACTAGAATTTTTCATGTTGGCTGCAGTGTGGCATTTAAAACAGCCTCTGATTTTAGAAATGCACCATTTTTAACAAACATATTGCATATAAATAACCGTTCAAGGCAATATTTTGTGGAATTACCTTACTTCTCTTAAGGAAATCTAAATTTACCTAGAGTAACTACTCATACTAAGGACTCATGGTTTTTCACCAATCTGTTTTGGATGCACTTACAAAAAGACTATGTTCTTTTACAAGGGAAATCATACCTTTTGAAAAAGTAAAGAAGGTAATGGGCCAAAAATAATACCTTTCTACTGTGAAAAGCACAAAACTTAAATATTTTTGTAGTGATACATAACAACTGGGCATTAAGAAATTAGTGCCTAAATGAGTGGGGGGGTTCATTTTTTAAGAGTGTAAAATAAGTTGGCATACTCTGACTTTTAACATGAGTTTTGTTAATGAGTCAGATGTAGTTTTCTATCCTTTATTTTTTCAAACAATTTAAAGTCCATAGTCTGATATTGTAAACTGATATTGTAGTCTGATATTGTAAAAAATTATACTTTATTCAAGTGCCCCCACTCAAATCAGTTGGGCCATTCATAGAGAAAGATACTACTTGATTCAAGTTTCCCTAGCTGTATCAGAGTCTTTAGTTGAAAAATCTTTTAAGACTTTGGCTTTACCTTTTGTACTATTTAAATGTATAACACAGATGAGAGGCCATGTGGTATCGACCAATTATATATATAGAAAAGTGCACAATTGTACAAATTAAGGGCTGTGTACCATCCTTGCTCATGATGATTAGTACTTCACACTAAGGTAGTCCTGGTGAAATTGGTAAGACTGCATGTACAATGCTTTTCATTGTGAGTATGATATACTGTACCTCTAAATGCAAATCTGTAAGTAAACAACATTAAGGCTTCATATTTGAAATACACCAGTTAAAGTTACAAGAGTAGGATTAATTTGCTCCATTGGCGATCATGTATATATTATGGCATACTGTGTACAGTATTTACAGTAAGATATAAACTTAGGGACAGAAATGCATTTTATGGAAAGGATTTGAGTTTATATAGCCACTTCACTATTTAAGAGGTCTAACAGAAGCTGTGATATTTAGCTCCCACCATTACTACCCCTGATGTTTGGACTGAGAGAAAACAAAACAAAAGAAAAAGTGCAATTTTCTAACCAGGTGACAAAGAAAGTGAGATTTTATGGCCTCTGCCAGTTTGGCATAGAAGGTTTTTTGGTACGTTAGTTCTAACAAGAACTTATACTTGGATCATGTCAATTTCAGCCAATCACAGTCAAGGTACACTTTCGGCAGCAGAAGCTGTTGGTCAGCATCACATTCAGTTCATCCTTCAAGTAAGGAAAGGTCCAGATCGCAGTCTGTAAAATGAAATTTGGGGAACCAGCAGGTGTTTGCATAACATTACCCCTGAATTGCTGAAAATAGGTGAGCCTATTAATGCACGTTGGCTACAAACTTTCTTCCAGACCCTCTAGCAATAAAATCATTCCAAATAATTGGAATAAAGGTGTTACTTTACCCTTTTTCCAAAACGGCAGTGTTGCTGAATGTAGTAACTACACAGGTACTTTGCTGCTTCTTCATTACTGCCTTGATGGCTGATTAACTTCTGCAACAAATGCTGGAATATTTGGCATGGCTTCAGGCCTGGTCATTCCACTGTCAACCAGATCTTTGAATTCAGGCAGTTGTTTGAGAAGATGTCTAAATTTAATAAGCCATGCACCACACTTTTTTATAGAGTTCTATTGAGCTTTGATTTGGTGTGCTTAGGAAGCTTATGGGTAGGGAGTCAGAGTTCCTAGAAGAAGAGTTATATAATGGAAAGGCAAACTGTGTTTGAGTTAATGGTAAACATATGCCATGGACTCCTTTTTACCAAGGGACTTTGCAATCAACCTTGATTGTATTATGGATCATATGGAAGAAGTAACTGTTGACATTTAGTTAAATACCATTCTGCTTTGAAACTTAAAATATGCTGTGTGGCTCATTTTGGTGAAACATTGCAGTTGACGGTCAAGAAAGAAGCAGTGTGTGTTGGTTTTCTGTCTGGACAAAACTAATTCCTCACCCATAAGAGTGAGGCAACTTTCAAATCTAGATGGCAACCAGTTCAATATTAATGTGTCCCCAGTTCAACATTAAAGGATATTAAACAGATGGCAACTGTCAAATGCCTGGGTTAGCAGCATAGACACTTCTGGAGGATGTTCAAAAAAAGTTTGTGTAAGCAGCAGCATTTGTCTCATGTTTCAAGCCTTCCAGTCACTTCTATGAAGATGCCATAACCTCTTGAGTGTCTGCAAAGCTGCAGACCTGCAGAGGCACAAATATATCAATTTAGTTTTATAGCAGTAAAATACGGGGACTGAGGAAGACTGAAGTGGGATCAATTTGACATTTTGGGTGGTGGTTATGGGTGTTTGTAAGATGCTCCATATTAAATGGCAAGATGAGGATGTTTGTGGCTGAATCCAACTATGGTTTCCACCAGCACTAGTTCAGTTCTAGTGGCTTTTGTAGCACAGAGCTATTATGAAGCATGCTAACTGAGGAATACTGCTATACTGTTGGTGTTCGTGTGCCTGTCAAAAGCTTTATTGGAAAGATAAAATCACAAATGACAGACATGGATTGAACATCCAGCCAACCTGCCTTCAAGGACCTAGCTAGAGACTGATGTGGAGGTAGCATTCAGCTCAAGGAGGCTATGCATCATGATGATGATGATGATGATACGATTGAACTTTATCATGCAGAATATGAGCAGCATCTTAACTGCTATGTGGTATTATTCTGCCCTTAAAAGAGCTTAGAAAAGAGCCTGCCTCAGGAAAGCTAAATTTCTCTTCAAAGTTTTTGGCCCACGTGAATTTTATCCATTGCATATAGCATATCATATGCCTATGCGGCATACCTTAATTTTTTTTTTTTTTGAGTACCATTATGGAGAAATATAAAGCAATGGAATGTTTTGAAAAATAGTGTCACCCCTCACCCCACAAGGGTATGTATATTTCCACCCTCTGGCTGCATCCAGACAAGCGTGGCTGTGTGGTATGTGGTGCTGCACACCTGTCTGCAGTGCCACACACCACACAGTCAGGCATTCCCCATGCTGCAAGGTAGCAGCACACAGTTTATTTTTTACCCCAAGAGATTCCGGGGTAAAAATAAACTCACATGAAAAAAAGGGGGAGCAGCGCATGTGGGGACAGGGCATGCCACCCAAACCTGGAGCCTTGCTGCCCAAAGCCACACTTCAATGGGCAGTCAGGCTCTGAACAGCAGGATTGCTGCAGTTGCAGCTCCCCAAGGCCCCAGGACCCTAGGTAAGGCTGCTGGGACCAGCACAGTTGTTGGCCTCAGCCTCTCCTACCCGACCTGGGGTAACCTGATGTGCACCAGAGGTGCGTGGCACAGGCGTTCCCTAGGGACAAGTAGCAGCAGCATAAAGTGTGCCACTGCTTCTTGTCCCTGGGGAAACAAATGTCCGTGCTCGTGCGGACATGTCCAGGGGAAGAGATTTGTTTGCAGTCTCTTCCATGCAAATTCTCCCGGCATCTTGAGATGAAAAATCCCTGTCTATGTTCAAGCTGCTGTTCAGACCAGGCAGAGAAAATGTGGCAATGTGACATCAAGAAGGAGCAGTTCATTTGAGCCCAGATTCCTTTATCCCATCCTTACAATTAATTTTTTTTCCCAAGTTATTATCTTCTCAGTGATAAATCCTCATGACTGTTCCGTTATGACAACGAGCCAAATCCACATCTTTTCTTGTCTTGCGTATATTTATCTTGTAAAGTGCTCATCAGATTGTGGGTGGTGCCAGGGGCCCCAAGTTCCCTTTGGGTCAGATCTTGAGTTTTTTATTCAGGCGTTGGCCAACAAATTTACACTGATTTCACCAACTTCTTTGGGAGCGGACTTGAGTAATGACTGTATAAAAGCTAAGTAAAGGTCTTAAAGTTTAACTTATTGTTTCCCCTGGTAATTATGCAGTGTTGAGCACTCAGCATTTTGCAGGCTTTAATGCTTGGTCACTGGGGCTCTGAAAAGGACCTTTTATGTATTTAGTCAAAGAAACAAAGTGTAAAAAGAAAGTGAGACTTTAGTCTCTAATTCACAGTGCAAATTTTCAGTTCCATGTAAATAATAATTCAGATCTCTTAATGCTGTAGTCATGGGTACATATTGAATATGATAAAAAGAGATTTTTTTTTACTTAAGTTTATTTTAAAATTCATGCCTCTACAACAAAGTCCCTCACTGACAACTGGACCCAAATCAAGTTGAAGCTTCTGACCTCAGCTAGACTTATGATTGAAAATGTTAGGGTATATGTAAGTGGAGAAAGTATGAAGATAATATGAAAACATGGAAAAGGTGTTGATGTTTTGTATGATGTTTTCAATGTAGATGGCGAAATTAATGCCTGCAGTTATCCATGTATAAATAAATATATTTATATTGATCCATATTATAAATGCTTTACCCTCATTAATGAACAACAATTTGTACAAACAGTCTCGTTGGATTCAATGGGACTGCTCATGCAAGTAATTACTCACCAGTGGGAGCAAGGAATTTATAGTCGAGCCTGATGTAATATAAAGTATTGTTCAAATGTAGCCCTGGAGGAGACTGGTTACTAACACTTTGTTTCTGCTAAAATATCTGACTTTTTATACAAGTTAAAAAAAGCACTTCACTTTTATTAAAAGGGCAGATTTTATTTTTGAGTTTTCTGTATTTTCAGGCTTTAGGTTGTTTGTATATTAGAATATATAGCTCTATAAAACCACCACTTAGTGCTGTTAAACATCCAATGCACTGCCTTTTTCATAGTGAAAATAATGTGTGTAATATGTTAACACAATATTGAGATGAACATGGTCAAAATATAAAGTAGTTGGTACATTGTTTGCTTTGAGTGAACCATTAAAATGTATCATATTTGACTTCCAAGTCATAAATATTGAAAAGCTTTGCAGTGAGACACAATAATAGATAGACTAAATGGGTACTAAGCAAAATATTTATCTGTTTAATACTATATGGGTAAGCAGATGTCCTTGAGTTGCTGCCAGGCTGTACTAAAATGAACACAGTATATCAGAAAGATGAATTTTACAAACAAGTAGGACTTGAGAGACTTAAGCCATTAAAAACCATTACTGTATCTTGACCACTAGCACTTTATTACCGTAAGAGCCACATTTTCAAGGTTAAGAATTTCAAAGGACTGAATGGACTTTTTTCACCCTAAACATTATGCATCTTTATGGAGTACATAAAAAAATGTAGTAAAGTATGCAGCTAAGGGGTGCAAAGTGCTTGTTCCAGAACTTAATTCAATCTATGAGTAGTATAGTGAAGGTATCGATAGTCTAATTTCATTGCTTTTAATTTAGTGGAAGTGATGATATGTTCCAAACAAAGCAATGCCATAAACTAGAAAGAAAAGGAAGATGACTATTTTTCAGTGACACCGTGCTGAAAGAATAGCAAAGATGCTGTAAAATTTGTCAGAGAATATAAAAGCCTTTGTGAAGTAGGTGAATTAGTTTTCTTCTGTTGCTGCTTAGCAGATCTGAAACTGATATCAAGCAGGATGGTTTTGAACAATCACATAGGTGGTTTATGGGCTTTAATAGTTAATGGAGGAGGTTGGACAATAAGCTAGTATCAATCGTTGTGTAATGAATATTACATTATTATATTTGTCTTCCTTGAAATATAAACATTAAATGTCCTATTCTCCAATGGCTTTTGACCCATTTTTTCATAATTAACACAGGAAATTTAAAAAGTGACTCTTTGTAGTTTAGACAAAGGCAGTTCTGTATTCATCAATACAGATTAATTAGCCTTTTTATCAGATGCTCACCTGGTATGTGCGGTCACAAAAGGGATAGGCAGTAAGGCAAAAGGGGAGTATCTGCTAGGCAAGCCATGTGCCCAGTTAATTAAAAAGAAGTCAAATTTGTAAATTTAGTTTCATCTAAGCGGTGTCATGAATATACCTTGATTTATTGTGCTTCTCATATTCTGATTTTGGTATCATTGCCGCAGAAGTATACAGTAGTGTAGTATAACTAGCAGTGGGCAGCTGGGGCATGAGTCCCAGTTGCCAAGGTAAGGGAAGTGCTGGCAAAAGGAGTCAGAGTAACACTTGGGGAGAGGCTCGGTAGTGACCACAGGGATGGGGCACAGAAGTTGCTTCCAACCTTATCTATTCCTCCTAGGAGACATGACTGCTATGGGGGAAGTGCTGCTGAATTCAGTGTTGTGGCATCCCAGTGGTAACAGGATTTGGCACTGACTGCTGCAGTGACCCCGGAGATGGTTCCTGCATTTAACCCCCTGGCTGCTGGCCATGCTGATAACTTCCCCTTCTCCACCCCTCCATAGCAGTGTCTCCTGTGGGTGGGTGGGGAGCCAGTGTGAGGTTGATGAGGGGGGACAGGGGTTACTGGTGTTTGTGTTCACATTCAGATCTTACTTGTAATGCCTACAGCCATGCAAGATGAATGGCTCTTCAGTTTATTGGATGGACAATATTTTAAGAAGAGTATATTTTTTTTCAAAGAACATCAACAGAGTCTGTGGCTCATTAGATTTGGGGACTTAATTTTGAAGCATTATAGGCATTAAGACTTTTTATCATCACTTAGCTGGTTATCTTTTTCTGCATTTTTCTGCTCAACAAACACATCTGTTACATGAAGAAAAGGCAGATTTTAATCTTCATGTATGTTTTGTACTGTTCTAAAAGTGTCTTCTGTAGTGCTGAATTTGCACATAGAATTATTTACCTATATATTTTCTTAAAGTCTTATTCAGGGCGTGATCTAATGCCAGTGAAGGAGTCAATAGATAGACTCCACTGACTCCAATGAGCTTTGGGTCAGGCCTTTAGTCCTATAGTACCATAGCAGCTATCATTTGGGGAATTAATGGTGCATATTCCATATGAAAATCCAAAATGTTTTACACTCTATATTGTTTATATTGTTGGAGTTATGAAGTAATACCAGTACCAAACTGCAGAAGTGTCTGTACTGTCAAGAGTAGCATTAGCTCATTAATGTTAACTTCATCATTCCATTGTGGTGATTCAGCCAATGTTATGCAACACTTTATAGTTGCAAAGGAATGCACTTGGTAGAAAATGACCTTTCACTGTTTGCCACACCGATGACAACCTGCGTCTGTGTCCATCAGCAACTGCTTTTATGACACAGTCTATGACATCAGTATTTCACATACTCAGGAATACCGTGAAGCAAAATTCTGGTGTCTTATAATTTAAACAGAACCTTAGGTACTAGGGCTACAACTCAAACTTCTTTAGTTTGTCCTCCTAGAGAACATTTGCAGTACAAGTTTCTTTGCAATGGCTACAAGTTGGCAGTTTGCCATCAAGAGACTTTGAACTACATTTTAGGAGTTCTGTTATAAAACAAGTGTTACAGTTTTATCAAGGCCATTGCATGCAACAAAACCATTATGATAAAACAGGCTTTAAGACAACCCCCATCTCTTAAAAAAAAAAAAAAAAAAAAAAAAAAAAGCCATTACAGGTGAAGTTATACATTACACCTAGACCAGGGGTTGTCAACCAGGGGTACGTCTACCCCTGGAGGTACTTTGAAAGGTCCTGAGGGCTATGCCGGTGCAGGGGTGGACAGAGCGCAGCCACCCTGCACCAGTACCTTGCAGGTTATGTGGGGGCAGGGCTGGGGCAGGGTGAGAGCAGGGCTGCACAGATGCTGCGCTGGTGCTGGTGCTGCTCACCATGCCCCCGGCTCCGCATTTGGCCGCTTGCCACCCTCCCCCCCCCCCCCCCGAGGGTACACTTACAAAAAGGGGTCTGCTGGGGTATACTTATTAAAAAAGGTTGAAAACCCCTGACCTAGACCATACTAAAAGCTCTTAAAGTATGAGTGTCTGCAGATTAGAGCCTGTTAATTGGTGCTAAGTGCCTTCTGAGCATTGCAAAGTTATGCAGCTTCAGGTGAGGGTAAGTGCATATTTAAAATTAGAAACAATATGTGAAGTTTTTTGTTATTGGAAGCTCTTATAATTTTGAGAACTTTATGCATTATGAGTTAGGCAAATAAAACACCACTTGTGTAGACTACTTCTATTATCTGTTGTGTCCTGAAAAGATGAGTGAGCCATGCTGTTTTGCTTTCATTTGTTATCACTCATGTGATAAGAGGGTAAACCTTATACTTGTTTAAAAAAAAAAAAGTTGTCTTGCTATGCTTTGTATGTTTGGCTTAACTATGCAGAATGACCCATTGTGTCTTGCATAGCATTTTCATCACAAGGTTAAAAAATGGGGCTTCATCTTGAGTATGGAGCTTCATCTTGAAATAAATTGGGTTACATTATTTGTTTCCCACATGGGTCTGATTCAGAAATGCAGTTATATGTGTGTTGTGTTTCCATCTCTGTTTAACAGATTATATTACCATAAGCTTATTGTATTCTTCCTAGAATGGAGATGCATTTCAAAATTATGATTGGGGACCTACTGAATTTGTGACTTTGCAGATTCTGTAAAATACGACATTGCCTGCAAATCTGTGGAATCCTGCCCTTCACCGCTACTTGGCTGTGAGGGCTGCCTATTATGTGGCCCTGCCCCTCTCCACCAGTCAGTGGTGAGGGATGGGGCTGCATGATGGATAGCCCTTGCTGCCAATCAGTGGTGAGGGGCAGGGCCACCAGGGCCCCACCAGGGTCCAATCAGAGGCATGGGGGCCCTGCCATGCTGCACCCATGAAATGGCTGCCTGAGCTCACATTCTGCCTGTGAAATTGGGGGGCAGCCCCCCTGAATTAGGTAGGTCCCTGGTTACGACCCTTAAAAGCTCTGGGAAAGTATGTGCGATTATATTGGCTCCGTTCAATAAAAAGGCACCAATGTTAGGTTGCTCCAATGTTTAGTTTGGAAACAAATTTATGACACCTTGAAGATGAAATATAGCTTTGTTTCATTTTAGCAATTTAGTTGCTTTAAAAAGAATATTGATTCATGTAGAGCACACATTTTGTCATGTGGTTTGCCACTGGTACAAGTGAACTAATTGGCTTTATTTTCTGTTTTACAGCGGGAACAACATATATCTTTAGCAAAGGTGGTGGACAGATCACTTATACGTGGCCTCCGAATGATCGGCCAAGCACTCGTGCAGACAGACTGGCAATAGGGTTTAGCACTGTTCAAAAAGAAGCTGTTTTGGTACGAGTGGACAGTACTAGTGGGCTTGGAGACTATTTAGAGCTTCATATCGTAAGTATTATCAGCAAATACAAGTTATTTCTATGTATGTCTTGATTGATTCTACACTTTTTCATTCTATTACAGTTGATCAGATATGTAAAGTTTACACAATTATAGGGTCAATAATTAATTAAAGGATAATGAGTTATAGCAAGCGTGGCCAACCTGTTGCATGCATACCGCAAGTGGCATAGGCAACTTTTGTGTAGTATGTAGCAGGTCAGGGAAGGGACAAGTAGCACAGTGGAGATAGGGCAGAAAGCAGAGCAGCAGGTCAGGCAGGGGAAGGGGACTGCAGTGGTATTTAGGGGAATCTGTGGCTCATTTGTGGCATGCCTTCCAAAAAGGTTGTTCCCCACTCTCTTATTATGTATAGCAGTGTATAGAAACTTCAGAAAGATTCAAAATACCTAGTGCTTTATGTAGCTGTTTCAATTAAAAAGTTGCACTGTAACATCTGCATAAATATAGCAGTTTTTTGGCAATCTAATTATATGAAACAGGACTTTGCAATGTCATAGGAAGGTACTTTAGTCTTGGAGGATTTCAGCTGAAATCTGTTGGGGGAATTACAGTGATCACAATTGAATGTACTCATTGCTGATAATGAAAGGAGTCAACTGGTTTCATCGTTGCTGTGTAGTGATAAATTTTCAGTAGAAAACACAGTTGTCACACTAGGAAATCTAAAAAATAATTTTAGTTGCCTTAAAGCAAATAAGTAGCAATCAAAACTGAAGGCATCTGGGTTTTATGGCAACATAAATAAATGATCAGTTGAGATAGTTAACTAGGGCAGTATAAAATTTTGTTGTTTAGATTAATCTCAACTTTGCTTGATTTTGATTTAAGAGCCTTGCTACTTCTAGGAACAAGATTAGTTCCTCTTGAAAGAAATTACTTATTGATCTATATCCAATTATACTTTTACCCTCCAAAAACATTCTGCAGTGATCATTTCCAAATCATACAGGGCAGTGCTACTAAATTACAGGGACTACAACATTCAATCTTCCCCCTCACCTGCTGGATTTCTGTAAAGGCTTTTTCACATTCTGGACTGAGATTTCTTTCATTTACTGTTTGAATTAAATAAATGAAGAATGAAACCCTTAAATGAAATGTTATGGTTTTCCAAAGCCCTTTCTTACTGACCAACTCATTTATCCAATTGTTTGAACGTGTACTGCAATCTTGGTTTCAAAATGTGAGTAAATAGACTCTGAAATGCCAAAAGGGCCAAGCTTTAAGGTGTTTCAAATCAAGCTCTGCGTTGCTAACGAGAATCAAGAAGTTTGTCTTCCAGTTCCAAAGTTGTCATCAGGTGCCCATACTCCTCTTCCCTTTAAAGTTATTAGCAAAACTTCCATTGACTTAAGAAGGATATTGTTACAACTAGCTTCTATTGCATTCCAGTCTGAAACAGGATTTCCAGGGTGTCCATTGCTTTCTAATCACTGTATTGTCTTTTTCAGTATTAGAATAGGAACTACAGTTATTGCAAATTCTGCTAAAGTCCTAAAACATCAGTCTTCCAAGTACAAAGCATAAATAGTCTTTGTCAATCATGAGTAATATTTAAAAAATACATTGAAGTTGCAAATAATGTTGCCTCCAAAGTAACTAATTTTCTAATGCTTATCTTATTTTAACACATGATTATAAGAAAGCAAATGAGCATTTTGCTAGAGATCAAAAATTTTAACTATGCTGTACAAATGTGTTGGTATGCCAGTCAGTGGTGTAGTAAAACATATGACATACGAGCTGAAGTTGGATATTTATGATTCCATGAAATCAGTGCAATAAAACCATATATATTATCATGTTCATTAGTTAAACCAGCCTCAGTGAAAAAAAAAAAAACAACCTAGAAATATCAAGCAACACAAAGCACCCTTAGTAGTTGGTAGCATTGAGTTTTATAGTTTTTTAAATATGTCAGGTGTATGTAAATTAAATAAGTGTGCTTTCAGTATTTGCTGTTACTTCCTTGTGCTTGCTTTAGGACATAACTAGAGGAGTAGAAAAATTGAACCTAAGTACAAATCTGTTTTTGGCCTTCATTGATAAATTATCAATGGGAAGATCTATCCCTTTTGCATAGAATGAGGCTTTATGTTATGGCTTCGTTCCTCCTTACTCCCAACTCAGTGAAGAGTGCTGCTCGGATTCAGGGCAGCATATTGAGGAAATGGATAAGCTAAGAGGAGCTTGGGATAGAAAAAAAAAACCCCAGCCTCTTGAAACTTAGAGCAAAATTCTTATGCAGTCAGCATATTCTCCTTCATTTTGGGGAGTCCCCAAAGGATGCTGTCAGATGCAGAAATTCTGTTAGCACAGGTCCATTAAATGTTTCTAGCCTCCTTCTTATCTCCTTCAGATTTGTGTCTTTGGGAGCCCCTGTACAGACTGTTCTATGTGATTGCAAAAGCTGTGGGGTAGACCTTGCTCAGATATCCACCTCTTTAACCCATTTTGTGGGGAAAGTACTCAATTACTTCTTGCAGTTGACAAGTTTTTAAGAACCGTTGTACCATTGAATAATTTTAGAGGAAGGTTAAAATCCTACTGGGTTATCATTACCTGCTACCTGATAGAAATCAGTATACATTTAAAAAAAACTTTGCATACAGTGGTTTCAGAAGCACCCTGGAAAACTAGAAAGTCAATAGGACTCAGGCACTTTGGACATAGTCACACATTCACTTCCAGCGTTTGCAATTCATTGCAATATTGGGATGTATTAAAGTTAGCATGTTTCAGGAGGCCTAATTCCTTGTATGAGCTCAAGATAATCCTTGCCTGGAAGGGACCAGGTGCTCTGAAGTGCTACAGTAGCAATTAATTTGCACTAAACTCTCTGAACATGCATTTGCTCATGTTTTACCTGCATAATGTGTTAAGTTGAACATGTGGCACCACCCTTTAGAAAACTTGAGTACTACTTCAGTTCACTCTGGTATTAGGAAATGTTCATGATTATAAAAATGTGTGCATAAAAAGTGTGTATGCACCTTATCTTTCATACATACATTATATTTGAATTAGAGCTTTGTTCAGCCTATTGTTACAGTCATACTGAAAGATAAATCATCTGCAATGGTGGCAGAATGAGGGCCTTATGCTATTTAAAGTTCTGTCTTGCACTGAGGTTGAGACACCTATAAGAAAATTGAAATGTTTAATAATCAAGTAAAATGCACATGGGGGACAGAAGAGTTCAATGCTCTGCATAACTTTGTACAAGTACCACCTGATATGTTACCATAGGTATGTACAGCAAATAAAATTGGGCCTAAAATAGATTAAACCTAAGGATAATAGATTTGCATGAGTATTTGATTAAATGCCTGCATTATTATTAGAGGCATAAATATACATAGATCTCTAGCTCTTTTTTTATACCAAGTATATTGCTGTAACACAGTAATCTTCTTATATTTAATGCCTCAAGTTCAAAATTTAAAGCAATGTGGTTTTTGTGTCTTGTATCGATCAGAATTTTATCGAGTAGAGTGTTAGCGTTTATGAGCCACCCTAATGACAAATTACTAGATGTATTTGGAGTTTAGCACAAAAATAGGTAAGGAGATTTGGAACTATGGCTTTTAGTAAAAAATGTTAATGTCAAGTTCGTGAAATAGGTTAGACTAATATGCCAGAGAGTGGCACTTGACATGTAACATTTCAGAATGGAAGATGATTAAATAAGTGCTTTTAAAACTTTTAATTCTGATATCCGCAGAGGAGCATTATAAGTCTTATTAGGGAAATTTAGTTTGTGTTTGCCCTGCATATTATTTTGTTTACTTTAAGATGTTGTAAACCTAATAATGAAACCAAGCTCATAAGAGAGTCTGATTTAGAAAATTGCTACTTATCTGAATCAAGGTTCATTATTAAGATAAAAACACAATTTTTAAAAAGTAATAATTTCACCTACCAAAATAACCATTGTTAATGCAGTTAATATTTCAAATATACAGTCTCTGACTCCTCTTTCTCCCTGTGCCCCATATTTAATAGTTTCAAGCTAAATATTTTAAACTTCATTCCTACTTCAGGCAAGTTATGCAATCTGTGTACATTTTTGCACCTTGATTTTAAAGGAAAGCATATTAACGTGACGAAAAGAACAGCAGTCACTTTCACACATGCAAAGTGAAGTGGAGCACCTGCACAGTCTTTACTGGGAGCTTAGGTCTGAAGTGCCAGAAAAAGCAGGTGTCATGTACATACCTCAGACTCTCTCTGTTCATTTCCCTGTGGTCACTTCCTTTACCTGTTCCCAGAATAAAGTGCTTCCAGCCCTGGGCTTCATTACAGTTGCTTGGGCTTCAGTGTAGTTCCTTTTTTTTTTTCTCTATTTAGAATTATCTGTATCGACCTATTCAGCTGAAGAAAACCATCCCTCTTTTGTATATTAGCCTCTCCATCTAAGTAAAGTTAGATATTCAAAAACAAAACCTCCTCTTCCTTGAATTGCGTTTCAGAGTTACTCAGCTGTTGTCCACAGCCCTTGCTGATAGCTCCTGTTTTTCTCCAGGTGCTCTATCTGAATAAATTAGTAAGTCCTTGTCTTTTTCTGTCCAGGCCTCCTTCACCACTAACAGGGAAGGTAGATGTTGATGCACTCTATCTCCCTTACCAACATCTCTTGCTGTGACATCCTACAGTTCTGAGTTTTTGCCTCGACAATTTTCCCGTAGCATACTGAGAGCTTAGTAGCAAAGTAGCACTAGACTAAGATGTTGCCTTAAAGGGCTACCTATTACTATGGCCTATGTGACAGTGTTGCTGACATAGTAATGTGCCATTCTCCAGTGTGAAGCATCGCTGCTACTTGTGAAGGAAAAAAAATAAAAACAGATTTCCAATAACAAGATTAATCTGTATGTCTACATTGCTTTCAGTAACATTTATGTGACCTTTTATACATAAGGGAGGTGAAAACTATACCAAAAGCTGTATACCAAAAAAAAAGCATTCCCTGTACAAGATAGATTCCAAGAAGGACAGAGTTAGAAGTCTTGCATCTTCTTTTGCTAATCGTTACTTTTGTAGGTGTCTGAATACACTGAGAGAGACAGGCAAATATTATATGATAATCTCAAATTCTACAAATGGTAATGCATAACTTATTTGGAAAGAGAAAAGATAGAATATTTTAGTATTCTACCTTTTTTTATGGAAAATGATGGTCTTTTAGAAATACGGAGTAAAGTGATACATAAAAAACCCAAATTCTAATGGGTGTTGTTGATGTGCTTCAAGTAGGTAAAATATTATTCCCTGATAATAATCAGACACAAATTCTAAAGTACAAATTCTAAGTGCTCAGTATTAATCTAATTACTCTTTAAGTTGAAATAAATGATTTGACTGATTTTATTGGGAGCAAGGTGAGGACAGCGCTGCATGCTTTTGAAAAGCACACCCTAAGCTCAGGAACAAACATTTTTAAAATGCATCTAGATTCAAGGGAGATTACTGGGGACTGTAAAGTAGTATTATTTCTCTCTCATTTTAAAAAAAAGATTAAGAAAATGATTTTTAGAAAGATATGGATCAATAAGATTAATGATGTACGCTAAGAAGTCTTGGAAGCTATATTAAGGGATGTGGTGGCATGTTGTGTGGAAAAATGTGGTTTAATTAAGGACTGCCAATATGGATATAAGCAAGGGAAGTCATGCTTAATTAACCTGAAATTCTCTAAAGATGTAGCTTTACTGGCATGATAGAAATTCAGCATAATGTTTATATTTTCAGAAAGCATTTAACAAAGCTTCACGTCAGGGATTGATGACTAAGGGAAATAGTCACATAAGAGGAAGAATAGTACTCTGACACATGTTCTTTACTTGTGAATGAACTGGTTGTTTTCTCTTTCTATGTAGGTGCACACACGTATTTATGTACATATGTATGTATGTATAAATGAGGGAGAGGAGTAAACTGTAGCACTTTCATCAAAGAATCTAGATACAGGTTGCCTGACACATTTTGTGCTTTTTGTGTCATTTCTGGTGAATTAATTAGTTTGAAACACATGTGGAGTCAAGCAAAGCTTTTGTATGGACATAAAATATTTTTAAACACTTTAATTCACCAACATTTTTGAGAGAAATATATATTTCTGGTCTGCCCAAATCATTTTGTGTTTCAATTCTTTGAACTGCCATCAAATGAAAAAGGCAGTTATTAGCAGTTATATATCTTTCCAGTCTTTCTCTCTCACTCTCTCTCCTTCTCTTGCGTGTGCGTAAACACAAACATACACACATCCCCTAAACTGCTCCAACAACGTTTCCATAAATTCATTTGAGAATGAGTTTCTGTATACATATTATATATAACATTAATTCTGTTTTTATTTACATTAAGATAAATACCCTTCACAGCAGTGGTGATGTACTAGAAGTCTCTGTGTTTTTCATGTGTGCATGTGTCCATCCAGATGAACAGAGATGTGGGTTTTCTGGAAAATTTTGAATTGGGAAATTTTTCCAATGCCTCAAATAGAGCGTTATCTGATTTAGCATGTTTATTTGACTTACATTTAGTAAACAAAACTAAAAAAGTACCCCCATGTTAATGTCATGTCCTGATAGCCACAAGTATTTGAACTGAAATATTTGATTAGGAAAAAAATGAAATACAGCACACTTAATGTGGTTTAAATGTTATATTCAAACAAATCAAAGGCTTATGTGGAAAGAAATTATTTTTATTAGAATACTTGTAAAAACGTAAAGACTATACACAATATCATGTACTTCCCTTACATTGTTTAAATTTTTGGAAAAAAACAAAGGCACTGAAAACTGTTGACACTAATTTTAACACACCCAAAGAACTGTGCATGATATGCCGTGGTTGTCCATTCATCTACTTCAACAGAGCTTAATTCTCTCCCGCTGAGGTCGTTCCGGCACCTCCAGTTTCACTGTCACTGTCTGTAGAATCCCTTGCACTACTTACTAGTTCAGTTTCAGAACCAGATAGAGGCAAATCTGATTCAGAGCTACTTGAACCACATTCTCTTTCACTAAAGGATGGTTTTACCAATGGGTCTATCAATGGGCAACTTATCATCACGCTGCATCTTCTTCACTAATTGTGCTTCTGCCTGATTCTCCAGAAGCAAGAGATTTTGAGAAATAGAAACAAACTTAGCAGTGCATTCATTTGTTAGTCTGTTCCTCCTTTTTTGTCTCAATTGTGCTGAAAGCCTTCCAGTTCCGTTCACAAGAAGCTGCTGTTGGTGGAATGCTTCGGATCCTTAGAGCAATCCTGGACAACAGTCAGGTTACAGTATCCCTTCTACCTTGTGAGAGGAGACATGTTCTCTGCTGCCTGCCAAATGATGTCTTTGCTCCAAAGTTTTCTTTTGTGCAGTACTCGGCAATGTCTGTCATCACGGCTATTTTGTCGATGTTGGGGACATTCTTAGCTACTTCCATAATTGTATCGAGAGCAGTAGATCATTCATCTTCTGATAAATGTTGTCTTCTGTGTTGAGGACCCAAAAGGTTTGCTGCCAGATGAACTGGATGAGATCAAAACTCAGATCTCTTAGTAAATATTTGTTTTACTTCTTTGTTGGATAGAGGTGAAGAAGGCAAAAGCTCAATTTGATCTTCATTCAGTTGTCTGAATATCTCTGGAATAGTTGGTGTATCTCCTTCAAGTTTCTTGATAGCCACTGAAACTGGTAGTAGCAAATTGAATGGTCCTTGAACTCAAACCCAGAATGCATCGTTGTCGAGAATCTGCTTCCGAACGTTCACAGGAGTAATCAGAGATACTTTATCATCTATTGATGCACACTGCAAGCAGTTCTTTGTGCGCAGCAAACTATGTAAACACTTTGTAGCCAAGCCCCACCTAGTTTCTCATGGCAATAAAAGTGCATTTTCCTTCCCTTGCTTCTCTTTCTGTAATTTCTTGAAAGTCAGATTAGCAACATGATGATTGTTGAATACCTTCACAATCACTTTGCAGCTTGCCAGTATTGCCTTTATTGTATTCACACTTACTATGTCCTTTGCCAGGAGATTCAACCCATGAGCAAGACAGCCAAATATTATTAAACGAGGATACTTTGCCTTTAATATTTGCCATGCAGCATTCTTGTTACTCACATTATCAGTTACAAGGGCTTGTACCCTAGAGGGATCTGCACTTTCAATCTCTTCACTTAGGAATTTGGCAATGTATTAACCTGTATAACATGAAGATTTGGTAGCAATTGCTTTCAGGAATATTGGTTCGGGAGTTGCTAACATAGTGTTCAATAAAAGATTTCCTTGTATATCAGTCCATCCATCTGACATCAGAGTCAGTGATTCAGCTTGACCATCCTTTGAATAACCTTTGTTTGAACGCTGTCATATTCTCTATCTAAGAGAGAATGTGATAAGTGATAACATGACGGTAACTTATATGATGGGTGAATTAGTTTGTAATGTTCCTTCCAGTATTGATTTTCAGTTATAGAAAGAGGTGTACCACTTGCAAATATAGTTCGAGCTAATGTCTCATCTGCTGTTTCTTGATCTTCTTTTGACATTTTGTCCACAAAGCTTGATTAAAAAGTGTGACTGTCTTGATCAGCTACTCATGGTGGATCACATATCTAGTGACAGTGATCGTGAAAGTGAGGATCCTGTTTCTTCTTGGCCCCAGACCTGGCAGCTCAACATTTTCCTTTTCCTTTTCTTGCAAATCTGTTGTTTCACTCGAGCTACCAAGTTCTTGCAACAAAAGGGGGAAAATATTTTTATTTTAGCCTATTCTAGT
>NW_005841830.1:1821659-1826675 GCF_000455745.1 Alligator sinensis
CCTGCCGAGCCAAAGGGAAGTATAGTCTGGCTTCTGCCATTGGGAAGAGGACTAAGCTCACTATGCTGGCTTGAAATAGTTTGCTATTTATCTATTATGTAATTAAAAAAATATATATTGTTAAGCCTAAGCCACTTTGGGTGCTTAGTGCAAGCAGAAAAGCAGGATACAAATATTTAAAATAACTAAATAAATAATAGTCCAGAGTTGCATTAACAACTTTTAAAATTATAATATTTTAAAACAATATAGATGCTAGTCTATACTGTGTGGTGTTTAACATATTAATTTGTTTACTTACATAGGATTCCTGAAGTAGACTTTTCTCAGATGATGGTGTTCCACCACTTTGTTGTATTAGCTTTCTGTATATGGCTTATACTCTTTCAGGACAGTTTCTATATGTTATTAAAAGTTTCTTCATTCTTGTTGCATTGTTAGTATACTCCTACCCACAATACTTACATCCACCAACTTTCTTCCTTCCTTCAGTGGCTTGAACTTCACTATAATGATGCCACACACTAGTTTTTTCTGAGTAGGCATTGTTATCTACTTCAGACCAAAAGCACTAAAAAACTAACAAATCTTATGCAAACACTTCTAACTTCCCCAACTCAAGAAAAGAAAAGGGGCACTGCTCTGTGTGTGTGCTGAACTGAAAGTGAAACAAAAGTTAATCACAGTTTTTTAGTTTTGGTTTTGCTTTCACTTGCATTCTGAGATGAAATAAGAATTTTAGCTTTGATTTTGATTTGGCCTGCACAGCCAATTAAGTGAATTCATAACTTGATTTTTGGTTGGCATTATTATGTGAGTGTATTTATTCTCCTGTTTACAAATCAGTAAAACATACATGTACTCTCTCACACACTTCCTAGGGATAATCACATGAAAAACATTAATTACAACTTAGAAACTGCCAAGCTTGCCTAATATTGTATTGGCATCCATTCATTGTTACTAATGAACTTTTAGAAATGGAAAATTTCCCATGGAAAAATAAAGCACTGGAAATTTTTCTGTCCCACATCTCTGCACATGAAACTGTAGAACGCTATGATAAATGAATTTCTCACTATTTTTAACCATTTCATTTTGCTGCTGAGGAAGGGTCTGATCAAAAAACCCTTGGAAAGATTCTCATTGATTAAAGTCTGTTGGAATATAAGTGTCTAAAGACTTACATTTCCATTAATTGAAGAGAATGGCAAAATTATTGTTGACTTAAGGGTGCACTATCAGGGCCCAATTCATTTCTTCACAAATATTTTTACAGTCTAAACTATAAATACACACTGATGTGAAAGGAAGAAAAAATAATACTAGACAGATGTTTTTATGTCCTTCCAAATATAAAATTCTTGCTGCCAAAATTAGAGATGCTAAGGTTTAGCTTTGTGTCAGTGGGAGCTCGTGTGTGTGTGTGTATTTATGCATGTATGTATATATGATCATGATTTTAAAGTTCAAATACAATCTTGCAAAGCCAAAGAAATGGGAACGGTGGGCTTTATGGATCGAATATTTTAGTAGTACTGAGCATTTACAGTTCCAGCAGAAATCATTGGGAACTCAGCCCTTTTGAAAACCCTGTTCTATACCATTGGAAAGAAAAAATAATCCTAGCTTCCTAATGGGCCCAGCACTTATACATAGCCTCTAGAAAAGACTAAAAATGATAATGTTTAAAATTGCTATTTTTATTCATAGGAAAATGGTGTTAAAGTGACTGTTAGAGATTCCATACAGAGCCATACTAATGTGTAACGTGTGAGAATAAATATTGTATGCATATGTATACCATGTAATTTTTTATTTTCCTTATATGAAAATAGGAAATACCACTGGAAATGTAACTCTTTTTGGCAGTAAATGGCTTGCCCTTTGTTTTTAACAGCCCTTAGCCTGTGTTACATGAAAATGATGTGGATAAAAATACTGTAAAAGAGAGACTCCAGGATTGCACATGATTCTAAGTAATAAAAAGCAAAGCAATCACAATAAGACTGGACAGGCAGGTGAGAAGTACACAATATTTACTCAAATACAAGATGACCCTGATTATAAGAAAACCGCCCAGCAATTAGATTCAATACCTGGAATATTTAGAAATGTGTTGTAATTTTCCAGGTATAGAATCTAGTTATTGGAGATTGACCTTGTATCTGTCCCCCTCACGCTGCTACATCAGAGAAAATAAATCTGGGGGTAAAAGGGGCTAGGTAGCTCTTTTGCTCTCTGCTTCCCTGCAGTGTTTTTTTCATGGCAGCCCCTCCCCCCTCTCCTTGCTGTCAGACCCTGCTCTCCCTAAGTACATGGAAATGAGTAGCAAATTTGGAAACAAAAACCTTGAAATTAAACATAGCTGTAGCAATTTACATACTCTTAGTTCATCCAAATTTGGTGCATGTTACCTTTTTTTGAAACTGCTGTGAAGTTTTAACACAGGTACTTCATAAACACACCTTCAAACAGAACTTCGGCACCTACTTTATATATAGTACCAATTTTGCATGCTATAAGTCCAAAGACAGAGTCTCATGATGTACTGTATAGATCATTGGGCTGGACCTCACCACAGTCAACAGCATTTCAATCCCTGTTGACCCCACAGCTTAGCACTGCTCAGTGTGTGTGTGTGTGTGTGTGTGTGTGTGCGCGCGCGCACGCACGTGCTCCAGATGCCCCTCACAAAAAGGATCCATGTGCTAATTAGCCTCCATTTATGACTAGAACTAGGTGTTCTTGTCAAAAGTCCTAGGATACTCCAGAAATGTATACGCAGATAAGGTGCAGGACAACCTGGTCTGGCTTCACATCCTGGAAGGTAGGGCCACACTTATCATACCTGCCAGGCTGAGAGAGGGAGCAACAAAAGGATTCTGGGTGAACTGTTTGGATCCCACTTAGTTATCTTTGCTAGACATTTAATGCTGATGTAGAAACAAGAATAGCTAGAAATGGGAAAGAAAGTTTTAGCTTTGGAAGTGAAGAAGAAATAAAAATGTATACAATGCCATGGCTCACCATGACTTTAAAAAGAGTCAGCAGTGAAGGTGACAGCGCTTAATGGGCATTACAATGTATCTTATTCAGTTGTGCTACACCAACCTATTCTTGTGTAGATTCCCATCAGCATGTTTGTCCAGTGTGGCCCCTGTGTTTTATAGTCATGTTTAATGTTGACTGCCTTTAATCAACTTTGTAGTTGGTTTCCAGTGCTGAGCACATGATGCAGTTTAACGATAGGCATTGTATTTAATGAGATTTTCTTGTATACAGTTATAAAATGAGGGACTTTTCCCCCATGCTAACTGGGGGAGGGGAAAACTCATTTTATATTTGAGTAAATATGATGGTATGGGAAGAATTAATTAATTCAGCAGGTACTCACCCTTCAGACCCCATGGGCCAGATGAGTTGTGTGGGACCATTCATAGGCTGGATCTGGCATATGTGGTCAGTGCAATCAGGCATGCTGGCCTGGCCACATGCACTGGCCCAGTTCTGTGTGTCTGATCCAGCCATGAGCTGGCACCACCACAGTCCAGTGTGATCTATATGTGTGGCTCCACTACAGAAATAGGGAGATATCTGTGCATCTCTGGAGGCTGCTCATTTTCGTATGATGGGGGAATGGGTAATGGAATCGTTCTTACCAAGTAGTCAGGTAACTTGGAGTTAGTCTCAGGGTGCACTTTGGTCACCCACTGTGTGAAATACAATTCTGCCGTAAGTGTACAGACAGTGATCTACTTACCTCTTCATGATAGTGTTCTAGCCCTCAGTACTGGCAGGGCTCAAGGGGTTGGGTGAGTGAGCAGATTTGAGGCGAACACCATAATTAAGCTCATTCATCATTAGCAGTTCTTAGGGCCTGATCCTTTCCCTTTGAATTTAATGAAGGAACCTCCATTGAATTTGGTGATGCATGTTCAGGGCTTCCACTCCAGCAAAAAGTGAGAGCTATGAGCACAAGACCCTCTGCTTCCTATACGGGTAGGGAATTCAGAAACTTGTAAACCTAAATGTTAATCAAGAAATTAAAGACTACAGAGGGGACTTGGCCCAAATCATTCTATAATTGTTATAATAAATATAAGTTGCTGGAGAAGTTAAAAAAAATACTGATTATGTCATTAACTCAATCAAACAAGAAACCTTGGTTTGTTTTTGGAGCAGGAGACTACCACAGTGACAAGGCAGATATAAGAGTAGGGAGATGTAATTAAGTAAAATCTAAAATGGGCTTTACTTTTAGCCTTACTTTACTTCTTAAGTAAACTCTAGTTTTAACACTGCCTCTTGTACAATTCTGAATTATCATGTGGATCCAATTTTAAGTGCCAAACAACCATGGATTCTTGTTCTTTGTTTCCTTCTCCCTGTTTCCATCTTCCCTCATCTAAGTAATTTTCTTATTATGTTCACAAGCACAAATTCACTGACATTGTAAGCATTTGGTATGGTGTGTAGTAGAAGCTGAAATCCTGATGCATCTTGATGAAAGCAGGTGGTAACCTCCAGGGGTCTGTCAGTTACAATATACTGATTTTTCCCTATAGAATGAGGCCTGCTGTGTAGTATGTCACATAGCTAAAGGAATGACGAATTCAATATAAAAATATTTATTGCATGGTATACTCAAATGAAAGACACTTCCCATGCAGGATTATTGATTTAATTAGTGGGGGGAAAATCTATGAAGTATGCGGTTTTTAGTAAGGCCTCCTCTACACATTACACTTAAGGTGTGATTAACTGGGAAATCATGCCTTAAGTCGCAACCCAGCTACATGTTCACCCAATTAATGGCATGATAAAATAAGCCTTTAATTTGAACGTGTGGCCAGCTGCTCCCCTGTGGAGCCCTGTCCACTGACAAGGCTCACAATGGTGGCAGTGTTGTCAGCTGTGGGGCTCACAGCGGGGAGAACGCTGTCCTCCCTCCAAGCCTTCTTAGCTGTGGGACTCTCAGCAAGGGCAGTATCTTCAGCTGTGACAGTCACAGCA
>NW_005841830.1:1826706-1849779 GCF_000455745.1 Alligator sinensis
AACACTTCTGCCACTGCAAGTGCAGCAGCGATGTGGGCTCTGCGGCTCACGAAAGTGTTCTCCATGCTGCTACTGCTGGGAACCACACACTTCAGGATGCTCAAAGCAGGGGCAGTGTTCTTCCTGCTCCTTCTGCTGCAAGCCCCACAGCCAACAATGCTTGCAAAAGGGGCACCATTCGCAGCATTGCCCCTGCTGTGACCCCCACTGAGCCCCATCAACTGTGAAGCTTGCAGCTGTGGGAGCCAGTGCAGGGGGAGCCTGGCATCATGATGCTAGACTCTGCACTGGAGATAAGGTGTGATGGAATCTAATGCATGATCCCACAAGTGTGCCTCCTGCCATGCATATAGGGCATAGCAGGAGGCGCAGTTGTGTGGATTGTGCATCCCGTTACCCCTTTACCTGCACGTATAGAGGGGTACTAAGAAACTTACCCTGGAGCTGCAGCCAGGGAGCAGAGGGGAGGGGCCAGCCTTGCTGTGGAGCAGAGAGCCCTGCCCAGCTCAGAGAGCATGCGGGGATGCTGCGAGAGTTTAATTTATCTTATACCAGCAAGGGGTCTGGGACAGACATTGCGTAAACTGGTTTGAGCCAATAAGTTAAGTCTGACACTACATTCAATCAGGCTCATCTCAAACCGGTTTCAGCCACTTTCAGACTGGTTTATGTGCACTAAACATCTGTTCTGTTACAGGTTTAAACCAGTTTCTGATCACTTAAACCAGTTTATGTGTAATGTCTGTCCCTAGCCCAAGAGGAAAATCTTAAAACATGGTTAGCACCTCCCTACTTTGCCCCAAACTGACTATATTCCTTCTGGTTCCAACCACATACATGTCTTCTGCTTTACACCCCAGACGTCTTTTCACTGGCTTCCATGCTCTCCTTTGATACAAAAGATGCAGCTATTTAAAATGCATCAAATCAATTTGTCAGCACTAGCTTCCTATAGATCTTTTTTTCTGTGCATAAATGGAGTTAATGCAAAACATAAATGATCATTTTAGCCATGATACCAAATTTTAAAAACTATTTGTCTAGTTGTAACAGCAAAATCATTTTGTAATTAACCACCTGAAATGGAAACCAGAGTCTTGGAAATTATTTGACCATATATTCATAAGATGTTTTGAGAAATGAGAAGTTTTGTATGGTCAAAAGCAAGTTTCAGATGAGCTAGACTGATGGTTGTGGTCTCTACACATGTGAGCTATGTGGGTTAGTCACCCTTCTCTGTTTATTCTGGCAAGTCATGTAAGAAGTCAGTCCTGATAATGTATCTTTGAAATTGCCACTGTCTAGTTCCTGTCCAGTCTGCAGAAACATATACAAACAACCCCCTGGCTGTATGGATGTCAATGATTTCTAGCTTGTCAGCCTGTTCTAAAGCGAGAGAGATGTGTGCGTATGTAATGGATTCGAGTCCATTATTTTGAAGTTTTTGACTTTTTTTTACTCACCATAAGTAGTGGAAAGTATCAGCTACACTGCCATATGATAACTGCTTTTCTAGCTCGGAGCATCTAGAATCTTAAATAAGCTGGACTGTAGGTGTCAGACTGCTGAGACCTATTGCAGTGGACCTGTGCCTGCACAGAACCATGACAGGACAAGATTACGGCCCATACTTTATGTAGATCAAGCCAACTCCAGGATCTGGTCCATTAACTCTGTATCTTCTACATTTATAAACTCTAACTGGAGACAAGGATATTGTATGAGCAGCAGCAGGAAGTGCTAGCATAGCATTTTTGGGGAGAGCATACTGTATTAATGATATCGTTTTTAATATCATCTAGAAAGATTAGCTTATTGGTGCAGAACTGGCACAGGTGGAAGAACACTAGTTACAGACTCTGTAGCCTCAAATGATTCTGATTCCAGTCACCAGTGTTACTCTAGGGCAGCCAGTGGAGTGTTTAATGAGTGTAAATGAGATCTGAATCGGGCCCAAAGCCTCTCAGTTGGAAAGTGAGAGGTGCACAGGCAGTCTGACAAAACCCACTGCGTTTCTTGAAGAATTTAAGTAAGCATTGCTATTACTGTTAATCATATTGTGCTAGTAAGGAAAACTTGTTTTAATACTGTTCTTTCTTTATGATATACCTCCATAATTGTAATTCACAATTAGTTAACTGAATTGCTTATTTATAGGGAACTGCTTAACTAGCAGTGAGAGAGCCATTTTTGTGGCTTTGTCCCAGCACGAAGAGCCCATTTCGTGGAAAGGTCCCACCCCTCAGCACCAATTGGTGGAGAGTTCCCCAGGGGGAGAAGGAAGGAGGAGGCAGCTGTCATCTCGGCTGCTGGCTGCCATTTGTCTGATTCTTGCCTTCAGCACTGATTGATGGAGAGACCCTGTAGGAGGGCAGGACAGCCACCATCTTGTCTGCTGCCCCCTTCATACCGCTCCACCAGCCAGTGCCTTCCCCCTCAGGTGGGCTGTGAGGGGAAGACTTAATAAAAACTTGTTTTTATTAATTTGTTTTCCATGGATTTTGTGAGCAGTCCTGTATTTTTCAGGCCACCCCAGATTTCATGGTCTCTGCGAAACCGATGAAACTGCAATTTAGGTTATTTGATTCACATTTTGCTCTGTGCTACTTTGCTGCCCTCACCAAACTAGAAACACCTTTTAAAATTCAGCTAATACATATTTTCTAGCTGCAGCAGTCTGTCAAGTTTCCTTTTAAACAATCCGAGCCTCACTCTTCTCTTACTTATAACATTGTGCAAATTAGGAATATCTCCTCTGATGTCCTTGAATTTAAACTTCGGCAACTGAGAGCAGGATTAAAGACCTCAGGATGATTCTCTTCCTATTTATCTAAAGTATTTATGTGGTCTGCATTACCATAGTATTAGAGTTATATAATGTATTTTTCTTCAATGCTTGGGAAGTGCTCTTATTAGAAAATGCCAAGGAAAGAGGAAGGCATTGCATCCTGTTTCCTAGAAAGTTTTTCAAAGTCTCTAGAGTGGTGTCCCAAGGTGTCTACTTGGGACCCTCTGCCAGAAATTGTTCATGCAGCTAGCCATCGGCTTCCTTTTTGGAAAAGAACTGAATAGGGCTACCTTTGCTGCTGTTGGTGGTGAGACGTATTTTACATTAAACCATCTTTAGATAAAATATGGCACAGGCTTTGCCCAAGGAGCCAGAATGCAAGTCAGCCCTGTGCAAAAGTGAATGCCTGAGCCATTAGGCTGCAGTGTCAGACTTCTTGTATACTTACTCAGGCCTCACGAATCATGAATTCTTTTGTGCACAAATAATGTTTGAACAGGAGGGGTACACAGTTATCCTGCCACTTGCCAGAATAACCTACAGGCCATTGACTAGGGCACTACCTGGCGGTAGCTAAAGTAGGTTGATACCTGTCAGACAGTTCCCTATTTTCTAAGCACTTGGTCAGGGATGTCTGACTCAACTTGTGGACTAGACTGGATCTGGACTCTGCGGCTCTTTGCTGGCTGGATCCAGTTCTGGGTATGGTGTGGTTCCAGCTCTGGGCACGCAGTTTGGGCTTTGGCTCAGGTTTCAACTTGAGCCATGTGGCAACAGCAACAGCAACTCTGGCTCTGGCATGAGGTACACGGGGTAGTTGTGGCTCCTTCTGCATGCCCCATGCCAGAGCTGGAGTTGTTGCCATTGCCACATGCCGTATGCCATGCCTTCTAGCTCTAGCACAGGACGTGTCGTGGCAACAGCTCTGGTCTGGGGTGGCTACCGGAGCCAGTGCCCAAGAAGGTAGGGCAATGCACAAAGAGGCTGAATTATAATTAGAACTATAGGGCTTCATCAGCACCACTCCCAGGCCCCTTCCTTTTACCCTATTTGAAAAAGAAACAGCAGCTGCCAGCCTATTTTGGGGAGCGTGATGTTGGTGTGGGTTAAGCATCCTCTGAGAATAACTACCAGATTGAGCCCTGTAGTGAGCTGAGTGGAGAACTATCCATTTTCTGGACTCACTTGGGCTTAGGCACAAATTGCTTGTCCCCCTCAATATTGAAGTGCTTTGGCTGTGTGCAAAGGTAGAATTTTCAGGCATCTGTGAGACCTTTAAGGTAAAAAAAATGGCAGTACTTATGGAATTTAGACACCTCCTGGATTAGGTGCCAACTGAGCGGGGGTTGCCAGGGTCACGGCCTTTGGTTTCAGTGCATAAATTCTACCTATGTCTCACTTTTCATGTCTAAATCCTTTATTGGACCCTACCCCAAATGACTTGCCCAAGCTCACACAGGAAGCAAGTGTATTACCAGGAACTAAATTAAGTCTTCCAGATTCTAATTCAGCCATTGGGCTGTGATTTTTAACAATATTTCGGTGTAAATTTTGCATCTGATTCTGCCCCCACTTATACTGGTATAATTCATTGATTTCAGTGAAGCCCATATTACCTACTCTTGGTTTAGGATTGTGTAGCAGAGAACACACCAATATAAATCACACAACATGCTATTCTCCCATTCTTTTTTTCTGATGCAATTAGATGTTATACCTTTCTATCAAACCAGAACAACTTTAGTCTTTTTCTGATTTATTATAAGAGTATAATGTTTGACTATTCTTCAGTGTATAATGTAAGAATTCTGCAAGGTAGGCAACCCAGTGTTGTGACTGGTGAGCCTCTCTTTGTTTAGATCATGCTGGTCGCAAGAATTTAGCAAGGGATATGATAAGGCTTTTAAATGCATTGATATTGTCAAGATTGTGGTGGTTACTGCTGTAACAAACAGACTAGAAACAGATGTGCTCAGCTATTAAGTATTCAATAGGCATGCATGTCTCTGTGTTTCTGATAACCCACATGGACTGCAGCATTCTTGAGCCCCAGAGGGTGGATTACCTCAAGGAACTGATTCCCTTTCTCTTGGTTTTTGATAATTACTTAGACTAGATTGAAAAAGAGATAAAAAGTATAGAGGAGCAAAGGAAGATGCAGGTCCTTTCTATTTGTTAATTTTGCGCATCGTGGTGGCATGGCCCTGGTGTATAAAAATCTGCAACTGATAATTCAGGTCTTGGTTTAATTTTTCAGCCTAATTTATCTAACTTTGTGTTTGGTCAGTGGCCAAGTGTAGGCTGAGATTCACAGAAGCTGGCTCGGGGAGACATACATGTACCTGCCCTAGCATTTGCATTGATCCTCTGTGACATGGAAAGCCACTCCCATAAGCAGATGGGTGGTAATATGTTCTCTCAATGCTTCATACTAATGTAGGCAGCTGCTAGTGTTGGGCAGTTCTCCATAGCAGCCAAGACCACTGAGGTGAGGTGGGAGGAGTAAAGGCAGCGATGCGATGAAGAACTGAATTCCTGACACCTCTAACCAGTCTCCCTTCCTAGCTAGAAACCTCACTTGCTTTTGCTAACACCTCCCTTTTTCTATTCCTGCCTGTACACTGAGCTGTGGCAGAAACTGGCGTTAGCCTAGGTTAAATTTATTCCATTTGATGTGAATCAGGATGTATTAACATCCTGAAATCTTAAATCCTAGGCTTCCTATAGAGGATTTCTTTCCCCACCTAGGGAATTCCAGGCAAAATTGTGGACTGCCTGTAACAAAGGTACCTCTTCAACTTACAAACCAGATGAGGGTTAAGATTTCATACCCGTAGGTTATCTGTTGGTGCTTTCTTATTTTGAGATGCACACATTGACAATTATTTTCTGTGAAGTTACTTTTTACAGTAACTTTTACTAATTAAAATAAAAAGTGAAAAGATTACAGTACAGAGCCTTAATAACCACTCGACATGTTTGATAATGTCACTGCTGTCTTTATCATATTCACCAACATATTGAATGGCTGAACAGATGCAGCTCACTAGAGCACCACATGGTGCTCAGCAGCAGGGAGTCCCATTTGACAAGTTGGTTTTGTTTTATTTCTTTCACAGAGAACCTTTCCTAATATCCCTAGCTTGTGTAGTGTTTTGATTTGTTATTCAGCAAGCAGGAAAAGACAACAGGATTGTGTTGCTTATTTTCAGAGCAGGTTTCTGGACTTTTCAGTGCAAACACCATAAGATTTGAAAAAAAACAAGTATAAAAGAAGAGGATTTAATACTAAATTGACAGGGAGCCTTAGATTCTCAAGGTCTTATTTTTAAATTTAAATGTTTATATTTAGCAGGTAGCATGTACTTGTATGTTTTGCTTGAAACAATCATAGGCATGCTGTTGGTTATCAGTTATTCTGAGATGCAGGGTTTTTTTTTTTAATTTTAATTACAAAGTTTTTGTATACATGTCTGCAAGTTGCTTTGCTCAACTAGCAATAACTCTTGACTGTACTAGTACCATGGGACACTGCAGTTGTTTGGTGCTGCTACATTTGCTCCCTGTGGATCAATTCTTAGGAGCATTTTGTGTGTGGTTTTCCAGTTCCCTAATTGCTTGTGTCTGGAAAAAACACCTGATATATATGCCAAAGCTAAAATAAGATGGCTGTACTCTTAATATACTCTAAAAAATTACAGTAAGATGTGGAATTGATAATGGGCCTTTGGAAATGTTTTGTGCACTTGCTTCCTTGCAGCTAAATGTAAAAAAGCATTTAAAAAATGAGAACAAGAGTAGGAGAGCTTCAAGGATTTTGTTTTCCTTGCCCAACCTTTACACTGGCTCCTAGATGGAACAAAAAAGAAAAATGAAGAACTAGGTGTAAATTTCATATTCTTTAATAATGCAATTATCCAGTGAAGGTTAGGTTATTGCCAGGAACTTCAGTGTTCTGAGTTCATGACGAAAGCCTACAGCAAATCTAAAAAAAATATGCTGCACCTGTGGTAACTTTTAAAAAGTAAACTAGAAGCCTGCGCTTTTTTTTTTTTTTTTTTTGTAATCTGCCAACCTAATATTATTGCTGGTCATTTTATGTACATCTCTAAGTAATTCATTTACTTACTTAACATCTCAAAAACAAAGGATTTTCAGGCTGGTGTTGTGGCTGGGTTGCAGTGAGGCTCATGTTGACACCAATCTTGGGGCGAGGTGGAGAATGTAAGCACTTTGAAAGACTGGATTAAGTTCAAAACAGTCTTGAAAAAGTGAAGAAATGATTTGAATCAGTAATATGAATTTCCCTAAAGACAGGTGTAAGACATTACATTTAGGAAGGAAAATTCAAATGTATAAAATATACAATGCAAAAGTAAAATGGGGAATAACCAAGCAATGGTATTCAGGAAAGGGACAGGTGGCAAGGGGGGTGTAATAATGGTCCATAGGCAGTTGCAGTGAAGGAAGATATGATTCTGTTATATGTTAATATGAGTATCATGAGATATGGAGTAACTATTCTACTCTTCTCAGTGCTGTTAAGTTCTCAGATGGACTGCTAACACCAGTTTCAGGCATCAGACTAAGAAAGGTGAAGACAAACTGAAGAGTTCAGAGTAAAGCAACAAGAACAATAAGACAGAAAACAGCATGAGTAAAACTTGAAATAATTAGGCTTGTTTAGTTTAGAAAAGAGAAGGTAGAGGGAGGTGTCGGGGCTGAGGGGCTGTGGCCAGCAGCCTGGGCACGTGGGCCGGGGAAAAGTCGGCACGGCGAACTAGAATTAGGCAGTGACGCGTAGAGGTTGATTAAAGATTATTTTACTTACACCGTAGATGGTCGCGGTGCAGGCAGGAAAACTTGCTTGGTTACAGTTGTAGACAGAAGAAAAGAAGAAAACTCAAACAATGAGAGCTCTTTAAACTGATATGAGAGTCTGTGCTGTGACTCTCAACGAGCGCGCAGGGCAGGGGTACGTCAAGGATCGTCCGGTGACGGTGAGAGACTCTTGATGGGTGATCAAACCATCATTCGGTCCGAGATATACATAGAAATCCACGAGATAATCGTGAACTCCTTGCCGGAATTCTCTCAGATTTCTCCAGGAATTCTCAGAATCGGGGTTCTCAGGATCCTCCTGAGATTCTTGGAGATCTCCGACTTGGGCAGAAACTGCTCAAGCCTCTTATACAGCTAGCAAGCCAATCGCTAGCCGCCACGTGGGAATAATTTAGAAACAGCCAATAATGGGGAACAAATTTGCATGCAGGTGGCGGGAACTCCTTTGCACCGGGGTTTTCTCTCTGCAGCTGAGAATTGCACCGTGCAAAGAAAGCTCCATGTGGCGGGAAATAATTCTGCAGTGCCGAAGCACACACAATCATTGCGTAATGACAGGAGGATGTGATAATAGTATTTAAATATGTGAAATGTTGTTATAAAAAGGATGGTGAATCAGGTGTTCTTCATGTTCATCAGGGGTTGGTGAAGGAGTAATTAACTTAATTTGCTACAAAGATATTTAGGTTAGATATTAGAGAAAATCTTTTGAACTGTAAGAATAATTAAGCACAGGAATAGAGAACCTAGGGATGTTGTAGAATCCCTGTCTTTGGACATTTTTTATGAACAGGTTAGACCAGAGGTGGGAAAAGTCTGATCCATGGGCCAGATCAGGCCCGTGATGGACCTCGGTTTTCTATCAGCCCTTGTAGCGGCAGCTCGTTCTGGCTGCCATTGCTGGACCCAGCCCCACTTCCTGGGCACCCTGGCCTATCTGCCCCACACCTACCACCAAGGGTGGGACCTGCACAGGTTGGGCTTGCGGCTGGGCAGCCGGGAGGGGGCTGCGGCTGGGAGTGAGACGTGGGTGAGGCCAGGGTGACCTGGGATCTTGTGGTGATGACAGTGCAGGGCTGCAGCCAGGGCAGACGTATGATCTGCTGCCCGTGGGCCCCTGCACTGAATGAGAGTTCTGCAGGCAGGGGTGTGCGGGGAGCCAGTTATGGCTCTGCCCCAGCTCCAGCCCTGTGCTGTCACCACCGCAAGATCCCAGAACACCTGGGGCCCAAAGCAGCCCCCCACCCAGGCACACACCCTGCCTACGCTGCTCCCCACTGGTCTCCATGGAGACCTGGGGAGAACGCAGCCATAACAGCGTGGGGCTGAGAGACCAGGGCAGAGCCCCAGTTGTGCTACCACATACTGACATGGCCCCATGTCTCCCAGAGTCTCCCTGAAGACAGCCAGGAGCTATGTGGGCAGGGGTTGCTGGGAAATGTAGTCCAGCCACTTCCCAGATCTACCATTTTGCTCACCCCTGGGTTAGACCAACATTTGTCAGTGACAACTTTGGTATAGTTATCTTACCTCATCACAGCAATAGGGTGGATTAGTTGATCTTTTCAGAAAGCCAGCTGTCTAGGATTGTGCTACAATTACAGTGGAGCTCTTGTTGTTAATTTCTAGAAACATGGAAAGGAAGCAAAGAAAGTAGGTCGTATGTTTTTAAGATACCCACTGGAGGTTAAACTCATGGGCCAGGTACAGACATTACATTTTTATCAGTATAAGTGATCAGAAATTGGTCTGTACCCATACCAGAATAGAAGTTTGGGGGACATAGACTGGTTTAAAAATGATAGAACCTGGTCTAAGATTTGCACCCCCACCAAAGGGTGAATATGTGCTTTGTTTGCTACTGATCTAAAACTGCTGCTGACAGAAAGAAAGCTGCATAACTTAGGTCAATTCCACCTTGGACTTTTGGAACGTCTGTACCTAGCCATGAGTAGGCTGTAATAGGCTGGAAATATTATAGACCCATTCTCCATTAACTTTCTGGGAATCTCCTTTCATTTAATGCTAGCCAGGAGCTGTGCCAATTTACACCATTGTAGAGTTTGGTATTCATATCTCCAAGAACAATTTGTTAGACCAAGAGCATAGGCATGTGTTTTTTTCAGCTCATAGTAAGTTTGTCAGAAACAGCTATGTGCCTTCACCACAATTTAAGCTTTATGAATGAAACAAGTATTCAATTTAATTAAAATATGAGGAGTCGCATTCTAAACTGGACTAACCTATTATAAATGTAGAGTTACTTCACTGAACTGAGTCGGATATCTAAATAACTCATTTGATTATGTTAGAGAAAGAAAATACAATTTAAGGGAAATTTATTTTTTCCAGTTATTGAGCTGTTTAGCCAATTCATTGACCACATATATAACTTCAGTGCTGATGTGAAATGTTGCTTAACATATTCTTGCCACATTGATGTGAGCCTATTATAGTCTGTTCCAAAAGATAATAATCCTTCATAAATCTCTAGAGTTAAACTTTCTGTTGTTATTTCTAAAATAGGTCTTTTGCCTTCTTAACCTTAGCCAATATTTGCCACAGATTTTTTTAAAATAAATTTTGAACAGTGTATACCTGATGAGAAAAGTTATCTAGCTATGTTAAAATGGCACAAATTAGCGCTGAAAGAAGTATTTAGCCATGTTAGTCTGAAGCTGGCAGAAGGCAGGGTAGATTTGCACCTTATAAGCTAACTAAATCAAAAATAGTGTAAGCTTCCATGAGCCTGAGCTCACTTCATCAGATGTGGCAACTGATAAATTAGGGCTACCATAATATTTATGAAAGTTTATTTTCTGTTGTTATTCTCATAGGGCCAAAACCTAGAACTCCATACATAGTCCAACCAGTGGGATTGTATACTAGAGATTTCCTTTGGGAGAAATAATTAGCTGAATTCCAAGTTAAGGAGTTGCTGCACCGACTTCCCATGTGCCAGACTGCAGTTACCTTACTTAGCTCCTGTGCTTCCACCTTGCAGTATAAAGTCCTAATGAATCTGTGTAGATGTGGCTCTCTAGTGTCACACAGTACAATTCTGGGATCTGTTATGGAGTTGGCCCCATGTCACATTGAGGTGCACAGTGTCCAAATCCTCCCACTGTCTCCTGTCACTCACTCCACTCCAATTCATATGGTACAGCAGCACTGGTTCTGCTGGCCCTGCTGACTTGAGCAACATGGCCCTGGGTGCTTGATCTGCCTCATTGCCCTAAAATGCAGAAGTCACCCAGACTGATAATGTATGTCCTTTCATTGAGCTGGAAGAAAAATAATGAATAAAATTGCTGCTGTGACTGCGCCAGTGCCGGCACTTTATCTGTCTTGTATCAGAAGTGTTGTTCAGCATCTCTAATTACCATATTAATCTTCACTATTGTCTGACACAGGTGTAATACCAGGAATTCTAGCAACATGACAAGGTTATTACTTTTGACCCTTAGAGATACTAGGAAGAGGCTGCTTTCAGTCACAAACTTTTTCGGACTGCTGGCAAACCTAATTGGATCCCTATAGCTATATCTTTTCTCACTGAAAATAATTGAAAGATTGTAACACGGAGAAGTATTAGGAATCTGGACTAGGAAATGATCTTGCCTGATTTGCATTCTCCTACACATGTAATACCGATGGAATGGCTGTCCACAGGCTTTCTCATACGGGTATTATTTTCTTAATTTTCATGAATTGCTCACAAGCCTGTTTGTGTGTATGGCTGTGAACATATGTATCTGTGGAAATGATACTACTTTAGAGGATTTTTGATTGTCAAGTGTTAGACTGTAATATAGAGTTTAAAGCTAATCAAACTTCTCTATGAGACATTTTTGCTGGAAATTCACTTGGGATTTATCAAAACTGAAACGCATTAGTTTTAATTAAACTTTCATTGGGAAGGTTTCTGAGGTACAAGTTGGGATTTTTGCTCAAAACTACAGAAATGCCCACCCAAGAATAGCCCTGTAATTAGTGTAGGACGTGAGACATGAGGGACCTTTCTGTTCCTGATCCAGGCTGGGGATATCCCCATCCAAAGTGAATGCCCTAACCTTTGAGTTACTGGCTTATTTGAGGGTCCTTTAGAATTACCTGAAGTATATGATGTAAAGAACATCTAGGCTAGGGAGAGACATTACATATAAACCAATTTAAGTGATCAGAAAATGGTTTAAACCTGTAACATAACAGACATTCAGTGCACATAAGGCAGTTAAAAATGGCCAAAATCAGTTTGAGATATATCTGATTGAATGTAGTGTCACACTTAACTGATTGGCTCAAACCAGTTTATGCACTGTCTGTCCCAGACCCCTTGCTGGTTTAAGATAAACCAGACACCCCCAGCATCCCAGAATGCTCTCTGAGCTGGGCAGGGCTCTCTGCTCCAGCTGCAGGGCTGGCCCCTCCCCTCCGCTCTCTATCCAAAGCAGGGACTGGCCCTAGCAGAGACACTACCTGGCACAGCCGCATTAAGGCAAAGACTGGGTTAATTCTTCCCTCCTTCCCCTCTTTCCCCACCACAGCCAGGGTCCACCAGTCTTCTGGGGAGCAGAGGGGAGGGGGCTGCAGCAGTGGCCCCTGGATCTGGAAGGCTCTGGTTCAGGGAAGGGATGGAGGGTGGGATTAACCCTTCTCCCGCCCCCTTCACCATAACGGGGCCATGCTGGGTAGGTTGTCCTGCAGGGTTGGGAGAGGGGCTCTGTTCTGTGCTGGTGGGGACTCTTCCCCCTCGTCCTCCTCCCAGGGTGGGGAGGGAGACTCTGTGAGGCCCTGGGACTCTTCTTCTTCCTCCCCTTCCCCCGTCTGCTGCTGTGGGGCTGGAAGGTGGGGAGGCTTCATGCGAGCTGCCTCACACCCCGCATACCCACACCTTGCCCAGCTGAGCTCCACACTCCTGCTGCCCCTCTGGGGGGAGGAAGAAGATGAAGAAGAGTTCCCCCCAGCATGGAACAGAGCTTCCCCCTGCCCCCCACCCTCGCTCTGGGGCCTGGCAGCATCATATGGAGCCCCCGCTCCTCCACCCTGCAGCGGCAAGTGAGGGGGAGGGGAGAAGGAGGAAGAGTCCTCATCTAGCGCCTCACAGTGCCTACCCACCCTGGGAGGTGGAGGTGGCAGAAGAGTCCCCCCAGCACAGAACAGAGCCCCGCTCCCAACCCTGTGGGACAACCTACTCAGTATGGCCCTGTTAAGGTGAAGGGGTCAGGGAGAAGAGTTAAATCCTATGGAAGGGAGGGCTGCTCTAGTGCCCCTGGGCTTCTGGCTTGAGCCACTGCAGGCATGTGCCAAATGTCTATCCACTTACAAACAGGTTTACTCTCTGCAGGTTAGATTAACCTGCAAAGACTGAATAAATTTAGGCTCAGGCTTTTTGAATGTCTGTCTCTAGCTCTAAAGATTTGGGACATGTTAGTGGTATACTGCAGTTCTTTTTTTTGGGGGGGGAGTGGGGGGAGTGTGGGGGGAAGGGGCATTGTTTATTTCATTTGTTTTTTTAATACTTTCTAGGAAGTTGGCTCCAGCTCTTAACATGCAACAAGGCAGCAATCATATTTTACACACTGAATCCTGTTGCCAATTTTCAAAGATCATAAATATTGAAAATCTTTTAATACCCCCACATTTACTTAACACTTTTACTACAGTGGACTATGAACATAAAAATTAAAGGATTGCAGGTCATGAGAACATCTTTGTAAGAAACGTGTTTTTAGAAAGGTTTTTCAACAGTGTTGTAATAAATATTTAAATATTAAACACTCTTAAGAATCAGCTGCAACTCTCCAATTTTATTTCTCAGTTTTATAATGGGTTTCTGGGGAAAGTGGATTTAAAGCCTTTAAAAATAGGTAAATAGCTATGCTAGTGTGTTGACTGTTATTGGTTATGAAGAAATTAAAGGGAAATTTGTATAGTGTAAGTAATAGTTGATTAAATATTGTTTTTGCAGAATACTACATGAGATTTTCTATATGTCTGTCTGCCCCACACTTTGTAGTAATAGAAAATAAGTGAGGTTTGCTGACTGGAAGTCCTTTGATGGCTAGTATTAAAATCAAATATTCTCCCCACAGAGAAATATATTAATGATTTTACTTCATTATATTCTTTAATCTTCAAGATGTTTTTACTTTACTTGGTGCATAATAGAAACATATTTAAAGCTTTCAAAAGGAAAAAGGCTTTGTAGTTTCCAATACACATTTATAATTATGTAGCTGATGCATACTATTTTCTGTTGCTGTACAAATCATAACTGTGTTGTTTTTATTGGTAATCCATAAATACATATGTTCAATCTTCAGATATTTTAATGTTAAATGGAAGTGGCAAGCCATAAAATAATTTTTGTCTGATTCATCCTCTAATCCCATCACTGGAGTTCAGAATATAATGATCATAAAACTGGTATTTCACCAGTGTACTTTAAATTATATTTTTATCGATTAGCTATAAAATTATGTTGTGTAGTTAATGTAAGCAGTACTAAGAAAACACATATACATAATAAACCAGGGCAGCAGAAGTTGTGCAATGTTAGTATGTTTCTTCTATAGATTTGATTGTTTTCCTAATTATCCATTATTAAATCAATAGAGTGCTGTAGGGCCTAATTCCAATACTGGATGTGCAGGATGAAATATATCTCAGTGTAAAAGCATGACATCTTTCTTTCATGCGTGTGTAAGCAGACACACACACACACACCCCCCTCCACACACACACACACACACACACACACACACCCCTACCTTCAGAGGCTTGCCTTACTTTTTTCAGCCTTTTCTACACATCTATGTGGCGTGGAAGCTTACTTTGAAGAAGAAAAAGGCTAAGACTCATTGGCAAAATTTGATTTTAGCTGCTGGGGCATTAAGAAAAAACAAAACAGAAAACTCCTAAAAATGAAATACTACTCCACTTGTAGAGGGGAGAAAAACTCACAATTTTCAGCACTGTATCTAGCAACACTAGGTGCTTTATATAATTCTTAAAAATACTTTAAATTTCAAGATATTGTCATACCAGCCAGTTAGATTATATCAAAATCAGGCTTAAGTTTCATACAAAACTGTGTTCCATTCTTCCTAAAACAAAACTGTTATGAATACTTAAGGAAAAGGCAATAAAAATGATACCTGTATTATTATGGCAGATAAATGAGTTGTTAAGATTCTCCATAGCTTTGTTGCTTGTATACAGTAGATTAAGGCAAAATGCAAGTTCAGATCTGGTTTCTAACCCACGCAAGGTTTGGAGTATGGGCCATTATTAAGATAAACATTAGATGCAATAGGGAGTCGTGTTCAGATTTCAAAGAATATTTAACCTCTACCAGCTGGGAATATTCAGATGAAGAGTTTTGGTTCAGGTCCACCACTATGCAATTTTAGCAAGAGCTTCAGTAAATGGATATGCATTAAGGTTGCAGTGCTGCACAGTCGACCACATAGGCACCCTCCCGTTACCATTAGCTTTGTGGTTCTCTTTGCAGAATTGGGCCTAAATGAGAATTGAATTCACACCTGTGATTCCTATAGGAAAAAAAAATACAGTATCCTGACCCAGGAAAGGGTGTCAGGCTTAATTGCTGAAAAAAATATTTTGTTATAATGGAGTTGTATATCAAAATTAATATATTAATTAGCTGACAATATCCACTATTTTCACAAGGTCCATTCAGTTATAATTATTGTCTAGTATTCAAGTGTACCATTCTTTTTATGCTAATTTTTAAATTATCCTTGCTTTTCCTCTAATAGCTATTTATGACTCATAGAAAGTACACCTAATTAATACCAATGCACACTGCTGCAATTAGACATTAATCAGACTTGATTTTTGGAGTAATGCACCACCAATCTTCTAATCTCCTGAGTTACAACTTGATGAAAACTTGATTACTCTAGTTATAAAGTTCACAATTAGGAAGGAATTTCCATCTAAAAGCCAATACAATGTGGCAATTTGTATTTTATATTTTACTTTCTTTCTAAAATTCCATGGAGATAAAATACTTGGAAATGAGATGTAATAATGACAAAAAGAGAGTCAGCTACATAGAGATGGAGATAAAAAAAAAAATCTCCAGTCACAGGCACATATTGACCTGTCATAATGATCTAAAATGAGGAATGGATGTTTTTTTTTTATTAACCTTGGGACAGCAGTGTCTAACCAGATCATCTCCCTTTGGCTTTCAGCTTAACAGGAAAAGGCGGTTGTTGCAAACTTAAGCAACATATGGACTTTTCACCTAAACACCTTATCAGCAACTTTCCAGCGTGTACTGCTTTGCATAGTAGCGTCAGCTTTTCTCTGAAAGATCATACAGATTTTCTTCATAGGGGGAGAAATCAACCCCCAAACTTGCCACCTCAGTATGTGTAAACAGATAGACCAGTGATCAATGGCAGTGTTGTTTCACCACTGCTAGTTCTGCAGTCTGAAAGAGTTATTGATTTTCTTTGGCATAAAAAGCATTTTAGAAGTATGCTCTGTGGGAAGTGAGGGACTCTGTGGCACTATAACTCTACCACTTCCCAGATCTGGTAAAAGATTTTTGGGAGACCAAGGGATATTTGACAAGGAGTGAGAGGGTGGAAAAGATTGATATTCCTTTATGGTGTTTCTACAATCAGTGGATCAAGGAAATTTAATATAATCCTGGCTGTATTCACTCTTACCCTATAATCTTCCTTTCAGGGTCAAGAAGTATGGAGTGGTAGGGTGCAGAACCTTCTTGTAGATGGCCAAGCCTTCCATGGATTCCCAGGACCTTCTGGGTTTATGGTTCTTCCATGGATGGCGATGACTCGTTCCTTCCCCCTGCCCTATCTGTAAAGTAGAAAAAGGAAAGCCACAGGTCGTGACGTTATTGTGAATGACACTTCTGGGCAGTGCTACCAGCAATCCAGTTATCCTCCATTCTGTATGTGTGCCTCTGTTTTTATTTCAGCGGCTAAGTACAGACAGTCAAAAAGCCCAAGACTGAGTTGATTCAATCTTTGCAGGTTAGTTTAAGCTGCATAGATTGAGCTGATAAGCAAATAAGCAAACATTTCCTTTTGATTCCAGGAAAGCAGCCATGTGCCTGCAGTGGCTCAAGTTGGGTGGGGGGGGGGGGGGTGGGAGAGGGGCTAGAGCATGCATCCTTGCTCTGCGGGAGCAGAGAGCTTGGGCCAAGGCTGGCCCACCCACCCTGTGAGGAGAGGGTTGTGGGGGAGGTGCAAAGCATCCTGGGATGCTAGGGGACTGTGAGTTGAGTTGAATCTGGAGGGAATATGGGACAGAAGTTTAAGAAACCAATTTAACCTTAATCACGTGAGTCCTGATATTACATCCATTCAGGTTTATCTTAAATGGGTTTTGGCCATTTTGAATGGGGTTTATGTGCTCAGCTACATAATCTGTTGTGTTACAGAACTGAACTGGTTTCTGATCGTTTATACCATATTATGTGTAATTTCTGTCCTTTGCCATTATGTATAGCACCTTGTTTTTCTCTTTTCTGCATTTCAGTTTATTGTTTATCATTTGTGAGTAAATGAAAAATATAACTGGATTTAGTAGTGGAGAATAAACTCCAGGTATTTAACTTGGATTGGATGATCTGGATCAGTGGTGGCCAAGCTTTCTTGGCTGGCATGCCACACAGTAATCTCCACCCACTCCTCAAGTGTGACTGATACCCTTCCTCTGCCTGATCCCTTGCTCTGCTCTCTCGTCCCTTCCTGATCCGTTATTTTACTCTCTCCTCTCTGCCACTTGCAGCCTGTGCACTGTGGGTTGGCCACTCCAGATTTAGATGATTCAATGTGAGATTTTAATGTGCGTGTCTTATGTTTCTGTTGTCTAGTTATGGCTCTGTGAGGAATCGACACTGACTTTAACTTTTGAATGGCCATGCTTTGGGAGTTTAGATAAGATCCTTATTATGACTTCAGTTCATGGGATGAACAACTAGTTAGTAATGATGCATTTGAAATCAAAACCTGTGTTCTTCATGGATGGCTCTGACTCAGAAGAATTGGATAAGATCTTATTTTGAAAGAGGAAAGCTTGAGGTTGCTGCAGAAATTGCCTAGACTTCCAGCAGAGTGAACCTCTACTGTATAGGAGCTTCCGGTGTGATAGTGACTTGGGGTTAGCAGAAGCGGAAATGAGTTTGTAAGGGAGCAAGTGTTTTTAGGGAGCACAACTACCATATGCAAATCTCCCAACTATTCTGTCCCAGGTGACAAGATGTTATTTATTTGGACTCCTGCTACCCTAAGGATAAGAAAAAGGATGCTTTTTTGCTGTAGCCTCTTCAGGGAGCTTTGTTATCTAACTACTGGAAATGTACGTGGCTTCTAGCATGTGACCTATGATATGCACACTGGAACTTTACTGATGCACATGCACTTGAACTGAAGCAAATGAAATACATTATATTTGGGCAATCATTTAGGTGACTGTTCATTCACAAACAATAGCCACTTTTGAACAGTCAGGCCTTTGAAAGTGCATCACTGCCAATACAAAAATTCAACAGTCTGTGAATTTAAAAAAACTCATTTTTTGATGAAGTGTCCTATACGCTATACAATTTATGTTGATAAGTCTCTTTTGTGAATTCTAAGCATGTATTATGCTTGTCTCAAACACATTAGCTAAAAAGAGAATTGCTATACATTGTAGGAGAGTATATTTAAAAGGTTTTTTTTCCATTTTCATTTTGCTTCTCCTTTCTTCTTAACCTTCTTCATCTTTGCTAACACATATGATAGATTTATGTTTCTGTCATCCCCCTATCCCTGATTTCTTCCTGATGTATGTCAGTAGTAGTGTTTACAATTTATTACCTTTCTTCCCCCCCCCCCCCCCCCAAATTTGAGGCCATAGTAGAAGCACTCACAGTGTGGCTTGTCAGATTTGAACAACATCTGAGAATTCTGATACATACATTGTCACAAGGACTCGAAAAAGGAAGGGCCACTGTTTTAGCCATTAGGTTTCTATCAGTGACCTCCTACAATTTTTTCAGAGTTCTAAGGAAGGGTGAGAAGCCAGAACATTGGTGATATAATCTAGTTCAGAGCAATGAAAAGGTGTAAATTTTTTTCAAGTTGAAGGGAAGAAATTATACTTTTGTTACTTTGCTTTTCAAGTGTCACTCTCAGAGTGAAATGGTTATAGGCTAAGTACAGACCATCAAAAAGCCTGAGGCTGAATCGATTCAATCTTCACAGTTTAGTCTAAGCTGTGTAGACTGAACTGATCAGCAAGTGAACAGACATTCATTTTTTATTCCAGAAATGCAGCCACAGGCCTGCAGTGACTCAGGCCAGAATCTGGGGGGTGCTGGAGCATGTGTCCTTGCTCCCCTGGAGCAAATAGCTTGGACCAAGGCTAACCTGTCCACTTGGTGAGGGTGGATTTGCAGAGGAAGTGTAAAGCATTCTGTACTGCAAAGCATGCTGGGGGGTTGTAAGTTAACTTGAATCTGGAGGGGATCTGGGACAAAATTTCAAGGAACTTTAACTTAAATCCAGTGGTGATGCATAGGGGATGCACGTGCCCCCCCTGAGAATGCTGGTTCACCCCCTGACAGCAGCGTTCCCTGTGTAGGCGATGGGTGGGGGGGCAGGCAAAAGCTCTGGTCCCCCCCCCCACCCAAGAGTGCCAGCAGGGGAGTGGGGGTGCAAGGAGAAGTTATCCCCGTGGTCCCCCCATGGCCGATTGCACTGACCAGGGGGTGGGGGGCTTCCTCCATGGCTGATCATGCTGGTCCAGAAGTGCTAGCAGTGTGCCCGTAAGTGCCAGTGGTGCGATCAGCTGTGGGGTGGACCTCCCCTCTGCCCCCGGTCACTGACTGACAGCTGGGGGGGCAAGTGCCCCCCCCCCCGACTCGGGAGGCACCAGTTGCCCATGCCTAAATCAGTTAAGTCTGATACTACACCCATCCAGGTTTATCTTAAACTGGTTTTGCCCATTTTGGAAGGGGTTTATGTTCACTGAACTTCTGTTGTGTTACAGGTTTGAACCTGTTTCTAATCACTTATACCGGCTTATGTGTAATTTTTGTCCCTAGCAAGAATGTCATGCAGAAATAAACAGAAAAAAACCTCATCCATGACAAAGATGTTAGAAATTTGACTGACCTGGTTTCCCTGGAATTTTAAGTTAATTCTCTCTTTCTGGAAGCTTCGTTTCTCAGGATTGTTGCCTACTAGTAGTAGTACTACTAGATTATAGTACATAATAGAAAGTAGTGGTTCCACCAAATGGAATTTCATCTTAGAGTTGTTAGAGTACGTGTGATATAAATTAATTCACTCTTCTGAACCTCCTTGGTATACTTATTGCAAAGAAGAGGGAGTTAGGATGCATTTTCATTGCATGACCTTGGGATTTACTGGCTTCTGGAACTTACTAAGCAGGTTGCCTGATATTTTGCTTGCATTCTGCTCCTTAAGGCGGTATGACTTCACTTTAAGGTATGTTCAGTATTTGAAGTAAATAGGACTAACAGAGGAAAGAATTTAGCTCTTATGGTTTTGCATGGGTATTTCCTTACAGAGGTTACATTTAAGTTGCTAATGCCCATATGCAAACGTTTCTAACTACACACTTTATTGATCCGCTCAACCTTAATAACCCATTTGGAGCCATATTTTTGAAACAGAGCTGAGGTGTATACATAAATGAATCTGTATTAAAAATCATTCTGAAATTACCAAGAAGGTTAACATGCATAGTAAATCATATTTGTATGGCTGTATGTATCAGAATATGTGAATTTACTAAAACCCAGGACAGCCTTTTATGCCCTCAGTTCTTAGCAAAAAGTGTCAGATTTGTTAAACATCCTTTAGAAAAATGTTGCTGAATTTGAACAATTCTATGCTTGACTTTTAGCCAGAAAAATATTTTAGGGTCAAATATTAAAACGTTGCCTTTTGGAGTTCATGGATTTAATGAAAAAACTGATACTTCTCTAACTACCACCTGGAAAGTGCCTTTTGTAATAATGAAGGTGATCTACTTTTTGGGCAAAAATATATATGTTTTTTGATTACATCTGACTTAATTATAAGTTCCTAACTGGAAAAGACCTAGACTCTTTCTGTCTTTTTGTACTATGTAACAGTTTTAGAACAACTATTCTATGGTTACCCTAAATATTAAATTAAAATTGCATGCCTAATTACAAACACTCACTTCTCCTTAAAATGCCTCAACCCTGGTCTTGTAAAGGCTCATGCTTAGCTCTAGACAGACCCTGTGTGTACTCAAAGCACATGTTTGTAGGATTAGAAATACATCTCCCACTCATACAAGAATATATAGGTTTATATCCAGTTAGCTGGATCCAGAAATGTTTGTGCTTAATGTGAACTCTATTGTGCTTTTATTTTTAATCCATATGACAGATCCAAATGAGGGATGATCTCTGTCGAGGTCAATGGTAGTTTTGTTTGAGGTAATTTTAATTCCTGGCATGGTCTGTAATATTTACTGAAGTGGAGACTTCCATAGGAATTATAGTACAGTTGAGAGCTTTTGAACCAGAAACCTTGAATTTACTAGCTCTACTTTTTCTTCTTATTTATGATGTGGCAAAATTAACATTTTCATTGCAGTCTGTTGCAAACAATGACATATTTGGTCCTTTGGTTTATGTGACATTTTATCAAGTGAAAAATGCATATCAAACTTTACTGAGACCAAGCTGATACTTATTCTAATGTTGGCTTTTGAGGTTTGGCAAAAGTGGTGACATGGTTTATTAATGCAGAAATAAATACTTTCAGTCAGTTGTTACTCACTGTACATACATTCCACCTCATTTTATCATTGTGATCCAGCCTAGTTACAAGTGGGAAATACCAAAAAGATAAGAAGTCACACCAGACTACATGCATTTCACCTACAGCCCACTAGTGAAGTTATCAGTGTATGTTTTCTACAGTGTACACCCTCAGAAGAGAGGCAAAATGAAAACCTACTCCAAGATACCACATTTCATGAATTATAAGATTTTCAAGATAAGACTGACTGTTAAGAAAAGTTGCTAATAAAAAAAAATTATATTTACCGGAAGGCAAGAGTGTTAAAACTTCGGGGAGTTCAGAACATATTCTCTAACACTTTAAATACTTGGAGAGACACTTTGCGTAGAATATGCTCTACACTTGTGAAGCTGTGAAGTATTCCAAAATGTGTGCGTGTATGTGTGTCTCTCTTGAGAGAGTCCAGAGGAAAGCCACGTGTATGATCAGAGGTCAGGAAAGCAGACCTTATGATGAGAGGCTGAGAGCCATGGGACTCTTCATCCTGGAAAAGCACAGGCTCAGGGGTGATCTGGTGGCTGCCTATAAGTTTATCAGGGATGCTCACCAGGATCTGAGGGAACGTCTGTCCACCAGAGAGTCCCAAGGGATAACAAGGTCAAACGGTCACAAACCCCTCCATGACCATTTCAGGCTGGACATAAGGAAGAACTTCTTTACTGTCTGAGCCCCCAAGGTCTGGAATAGACTGCTGCCAAGGGTGGTTCAAGCACCTGCTTTGAACGCCTTCAAGAGACATTTGGATATTTATCTTGCTGGGATCCTATGGTCCCTGCTGACTTCCTGCCCCTGGGCCAGGGGGCTGGACTCAAAGATCTTCCAAGGTCCCTTCCAGCCCGAATGTCTATGAGATCTATAAAACACACACACACACACACACACACACATGTATATAGTGTGTGTATATGTGTGTGTGTGTATGTGTGTGTCTATGTATAGGTATGTACACACACACACAAACACACACACACACACACACACACACACACACACACACACACACACACTCTTAAATCTACTGTTTTTGACACTTAGGCTTAGTTCCCATATAGTGTGTATTATATCCACCCAAGAGTGACATGTTCTGAATAGTGGTGAAAGTCAATCAATATCCAGTATTACTGGTAGGTTCAGAAAAAAAAAAATAGCATTCCTATCAATGTCTTGGGTCAAGAATATGCTAACCATAGGCATATGAATACTCTGGTACACTATATCGTACAGCAGGGGGGAAAAATAATGAGGCAGATTCATTATGATTCTGGGTAACTGACAAAACCAGTTTATAATAGCAGAAAGGATATTAGGTATGCACATGGTTCTTGCAGCTAAAAATAATAGTTCATCTAGTTTCCCAATACATGGGTCCAGTGGAAATATTGCTGTGATATACTTTAATAGACTCTTAAGTATAACAAAAAGCTTCTCGAATGTACTGTTTATTGCTGCATATTTCTATTACTAAATCAAAATATTTATAACAATATGTAATGAGTGGATTATCATTCATAAAATATATGGTCATAAAAATGAGAAATAGTGGGATTATTAGCTGCATTCAGCAGTAGAGAGACTGCCTCTTAA
>NW_005841830.1:1849810-1858836 GCF_000455745.1 Alligator sinensis
AGCAGTGAATTACAGCAGTAAGTGTCAGGGCACTGAAAGTCCTTGGCAATATAAAAATAATAATTAAAAAAATACAATGGTTTAGTTTTTTATTCTTTTGCGCTGTTGGAAGCACACATTCTGTATGCCCATGACCAAAAGATGTGACATCTGGCTTGATGCTCTGCATGTTTTTGCTTTAACAGATTATATCTACAGTCATTTTTATCAAGTAAAAATTGCCACTCATGAAGTACCTGATTCGTTTCAAATGGTTATTTTTGAGGGGGCTGATGCTGTAAGTGTTATTCATATGAGCAGTCTTATTGTAATATGGTCATAAACTGAGGTCAGCACATGTCACTATTTGGACTACCTGCATAAATACAGATTGCTCACATGAGCATTTCAGAGTCAAATCTTTAAAACAGTTTGTCAACAGAAATGTACTGAAGCATTGTAAAAGATTATTAAGCATTTCCCTTCAACCATTGCTATCAATATTAGCTTACATTATGGAGGAATGATTCACACTGCAATCCTAATTAATAATAATATTGTAGTGCCACAGTAGTACCCCCTAATTTGGGAGATTCTTTACAAACAAATAAAAAGGCCCAGTCCACGCAATAAAGAGCCACTGGATGAAAATTTTTAAAGTGCTTATGTAATTTAGGAGTTGCTGTCCCATTTTCAACATTGATTTAGGGTGAGATTTTTCAGTATCAAACATGTCAGTTAGGTGTCAAATGTGCAATGATTTCAGTGATAGTTAGGCATCAAATTTCTATTTTTGCTTTTGAAAATCTTTTTCAGCACTTAAGAATATAAGCCCATTGTAAATATGAAATTTATGTTCTAAATCAATGAATCACTCCTAGAATACTTACCTAATCGCTTATGATTATGTAGGTGTTTTTGAAAATGGTACCTACAATCGAAATTGTAACGCTATCCAACAAGTGGGTGTAATGACTCCTAAGAGCAAAGGAGGATGCAGGAAGGCAGTAGTGTCAACAAGATGGTCTCAGAGATGCATGAACAAATCATGTGCATCACTTGTTCATGCCACATTCTTTGTCATTTTAATTTTGCTTATGAATAAATGAATTGGTAATATCAGCTACCATAGTTTGTTACACAATCCGGTCAACTTTGGTTAGCTAATTTGTCATAACAGATGTGATTTTTGAAGGGAGGTTTGAAAGCCATGTAAATTATTTCAGAGAATTGGTCAAGAAACGTGTGGAAGAACACAGAGGCAGAAAGAGATTCAAGCCAAGTTTTGTTGACAAAGCAAGGGGAGCTAGGGCTGGCAAATTGTGCTTAAAAATAAAGCATGTATTTGAGTGTTTTGTTGGACCAAGTCTGAAACATGAATAGTCCTATTGATATAGTTAAGTATCTTGCTAGATCAGAGCCTAAGAGACTTATAATAGGGCTGGTATTTGGCCAGGCATACTATAACAGATCCAAAAGTCAGGTTTTCTTAAGGATAGGTATATACCATGCCATGAATAGTAAAGTATTTTAAAAATACATACTATTAAAAAGAAAACTGTCTCTAGGCCCACCAAAAATAACCTTTAATTTGTTGGGTTTCTGTCATAGTCTAGTAGTCCATATTATGGATAAATAGGTCATTCATTTTCACATTAAAGCATTTTTTAACTTCAGTTTTGACAAAAGTGTCTGCAATTAGATCTGGTCTGGAAAATGCTGTTTTGTTGGAATTTTTATGGGGATTTCAAGCTTTTTGATGATGCTTCCATCATGACTGGTTGGCTTCTGAATTACAGATTTGTTGAATCTAGTAAAAAGATTTTAACAAATAAGGGCCAGATCCCATTCTACCATTAGACATTTAAGTGCAAAAAGGCACTCAAGTTTCCACCATGTTGGAGTCCTGAAAATCCATTAATTACCTTAATTTTGTAACAAACCATCATCTTGCCCTTAAAACTGAGTTACAAAAAAACAGTAACCTTTTGTATTAAGCTGCCTACCTTTCCTAATAACCACTTTCACAGGGTGGAATAGGAACTTAAGTCCACCTACATGCCTAAATGGTAGAACAGAATCTGGCTCTAAGTCCAGAATAGTCAGTAGTGTAGTGGATAATCAGTAGGGATCTCCAGAATTCACACTGGAAGTGCATGGTGCAGCGGCTTCTTTAATCTTGGAGTTTCCCGCATGTGCTGCCTGTACCCTGCAGCTGATTGGTGGAGGGGCCACACTGCCCATGCTTGACGGCCAGGGAGTGAAAACTTTAATTTTAAATATGCTGTAGTTTAAGCCTCTCAGCCATCAAGTGCAGGCAGCAAGTGATGGCGCTGCTCCACCAATCAACTGCTGGAGGTCATGTGGGGGAAACTGCCAAGATTAAAGACTTGTGCTGTGCATTCCTCGGATTCCTATTAATCGGTAGCCTGTAGCACTCATCTTTCAAATCTGTGTTTGGCATCATTTAGGGCCTTGTTATATGGTAATTTTGAGCAGCTCCTGGAGCTCTTAACACCTGGATTGTCCTCACATTAATACCTGAAACTAGTTTTAAGCATTGGTTATGCAGCTCAGAGTTACACCATTCCAGGACAAGATTATCTCTGATCTGTGCTACCCAGCTCATGTTATGCTAATCCTGTAGCCACTCTAGGCTACATCTTAGTGTAAACATAATTTACAAAATTATCCATTTAAGTTCTAATTATATTGGTTAACCATATAACACATACCTACAGAGTAGCCAGCAATCACTGTCTGCCATATGGCAAGATGCATGCAGGTGGCAAGTGGCACTTCTGCAGCTGGTCTTCACACCTTGCCCTGCCTCCCCTTCTCCGCTCTCCACCAGGAAAAAGGCTGGCTCAGTTCGGCTTCACCGCATCCTTCCCCCGCCCCAGCACTTTGATTTACATGACGCAAACTGGCTGGTAGAAGGGGCAGGTGGTGTGCAAGTCTGATTCAGTGAAGGGTAGTCTGGAAAAGTAGTACTGGTAAGTCACATGATAATTCACACAACGTAGTCTGTTTTAAATGTTAACTATTAGTGCATGAATGGTATAAATATAATTATAGTTTAACCTTTTGCATCCCTCCTGTAAACACCCCACCCATTTCCCCTCCTCTGCTGTCCCAGATCATGCCCACTGCCCCCTCTCAGCACCCCAGATCCCTGCTCACCTCCCCCTTCTCTACTCCTGGCTACCCATGCTGTCTGTCCTGGAGGAGCATGCGGGGAAGGGTTAACCTGCCTGCCCAGCCATGGCAGCTGCTGTTCTATGGGTAGGCTTAGCCCTAAGAAGAGCAGCAGCCTCTGGCAGGAGCAGCTGGGAAGGCAAATTAACTCTTCCTTGCCTGCTCCCTTGAGAGAGGCAACTTGGCAGCCACAAGTATCAGGGTGGGGGTGGCAGCATAGGGAGCAGGAGAGAACCAGGGAAGCTCTGGAGGACAGAGAAAAAGCCCGGAATGGGAGGTAGGAGGGATTCTTACCTGCTGGCTTGAAGTGTGACTGTGCTAAACTTGAGCTAGCACTTTTTGTTGAGCTCTAACCACCAACATTTTTGCGGCTCACAGTGTAAGGTATAACAAGACCCTCTGATGTGGTACTTATACCAGGGTCTCCAAGATTGCAGAGGAGTGCCCTAACTATCAGGCTCATAGCCATTCTGGGATGAGTGTCATCTCTGAGAGCTTTCCTATCTAATGTAAATGCTTTGTTGAATATTTATCCATTGAAGCCTCTCTTTTGCACCATAATCACAAAGTATCCAGTTAAAAAACATAGGATTTGAATGAGGAAAATTGGAATCTTGAAAATGTTCACGAGATAGAGGAAGTAGCTTTCCCATCTCAAATTATTTGCTTGTAGTTACTTGCCTCCATCTCAAATTATTAGCTTGTAGTTTTTTGTTTTGATCTATCTAATAATTTAAAATGTGAGCTCAAGTTCTGTTTTTATAATTTAGAAAATAAAACTGCTTCTGAGGTTTTGAATGTGTGATGTGCATAGATCCTGGAAAATAGACATTTTGATAGAAATGCTAAGATTTAATGATGATGTGTGAACAGCCCCCACTCAAAGACAGTGAAAATATCTTTATTTTCTCTCTCTTGATCTATTTTTTTTTTAGTCTAGAAACTAATGAGGGGTTTGGAAGGTGCAGAGCAGCTGTGGTAGCAGCATGTCTCTTTATTTATTGATGAAAAATCTCACAAGGAAATTGTGTGTGGAATAGAGAAGAAGCTCAATTGAAGTCAGTGCAGGATGGCAAAAAATAGCATTATTTGTGATATATGCAATTGTAAAGACTTAACAGATCTTGATTCTTTGCTATACCTAGACTCTGCTTGAGCATAAAAAATGAGGTTGCCAGGGAATTTGTTAGGCTCCAATTTCCAACTGCATGTTCTTAATCCAAATTACCATTGTAATGGTTTAAATTATACTCCCCACCCAGAGTATAACTTGCACTCAGAGGCTGCGTCCACATGAGCGCACATGTGTATTTTGCAGCACCTCAAAGGTTTTTTAGTTACCACAAAAAACACCCTGTGCATGTGATTTGATTCTCTTGGTATGGAAATCCTAGCATCAAAAAAAATGCAGAAAAAAAGCAGGACGGTGCACATGGTAGCAGCATGCATCACCTGCAACTGGAGCCTGACTGGCCAGAGCCATGCTCTGGCTGCCACCAGGCTCCGCACAGCCAGATTGCTGCCACTGGAGCTCCAGGAGGCCCCCAGGATTCCAAGTAAGGCTTCTTCCCCTACCCCACCCAGAGTACTTTTCCCTGCACTAACCCCATATGCAGGGGTATGCGCCGGGGCAGAAAGCAGTGGCACAAATTGGTGCCGCTGCTTTTTTCCCTATAGCAACTGCATGTTCTTGCTTGTGGGGATGCAGCTAGAGGATTTTTGCCACTGGGGAACGGGGTAGATTAGAACTTTGCTCTACCCATTCTCTTAGGCCGAAAAGGCCAAGTTAGAACAAAAGTAAAGACTTGCTTCTACCAGTATGTTTTGGGGTTTTTTTCTGTCAGGGATTACCTACCTACTCCAACGAGAAAGAGCAATAGTTGTAAGATCCAAGAGAGATGTTATTACACAATTACTCTTTGGCCAGGAACAGCTTTTTATTTTTCTCATCATATGGACTATTGCATATCAGTTTTTTTATGCTGTTCTTTTGAGACACAAAACTATACAAAGGCTAGGTACAGACATTCAAAAAAATCAAGGTGGAATTGACGTAAGTTGTGTGGTTTTAGCTAAGTGGTATAGTTTAGATCAGTAGTGAACAGAAAACACATTTGCTGTTTGGTGACAGTGGGGGTGGGCAAATCCTTGACTGGGTTCTGCCATTTTTAAACCAGTTTGTGTGCCAAACTTCTGTTCCATTATACTTATAGACCAGCTTCTGATCACTTATACCAGTAAAAGCATAATGGCTATACTTGGCCAAGGTGCTTCTAGTTGGTCAGACTCAGCCTATTGTCAATATATATGACAGGCTGGATTTTGCAAATACCATGGTGGTGAATGTGTTGTAAATACCTGTACATACTGAGATGCTTAACACCACAAAGATTTGTATATGTATCCAACATTCAGCAGGGATGAAATCCTAACATCTTTGCTTGGGAAAATAACCACATCGGACCAATGCCAATATTTGTGCATGGGACAAAACGGGGAATAGTTTTGAAGAAATTACTTTACATAATAACAATTAAGATGTGTAAACCTTATACTTATGAGTATACTTTCTGAATATTACCTCGGTGTTAGTAACAGATGCATAAATATGTATTAAATATTGGAAAATTATCTGTAACATAAACTAGCAAAAGGTAGGACAGATTACCTAAAAAAAAAAATAAATAAATAAATAAAAAATGTGCTAATGAAACCTTCTGTAGTTTGTTCATATTATGAGCAGTCAAGAACCATGCATAATTCAAGAGCGCAATTGCTAACAGTAGGCTCACATAAGATCATTTAAATTTGTTTTTCTGGACATGAGAAATTGATCTTTGAAGTAATCCCTGATGAGATTCTGCTTGGTCCTATCTGCATCTTGGGAGGAGAGAGTGTTCTATTTTTCCTTCCTGCAGCAGTGAATATTTATGGGATGCAAAATAGGAATTGTTTAATTATGCATGTGCAGGAAAGTAGCTGGAATTCTAAGCAAGATTCTTCATTGTAAAGCCTACAAGTAAAGTGTGTACATGAACTAATTTAAGGACTGTGTTATGCCATCTCTTTTTATTTTTTTTATACAAACCCTTCCTTGACTTTGATGACAATTATATTATTATTCATTTTCTTATGGTAATACACAGAAACACCAAGGAGTTTGCAATTTCAGTAGCTAAGAGGAAGAAGAAGGAATAATCATGTTGTTTTTATGCACAAGTTTGGTACAGATCCCTAACATACTGTTTTCAGTGTGTCACTGTCCTGTAGGCGTAGAAATGTTAGTGGGTGCTTTTCAGGCGGGTGCAACAGATGTACAGTACATGAGAAAATTGAATACATGATGAGTCAACAAAGGCAACCTACGTTGTTCATGGACAAAATGCTCACATCTATAATTTACAGTAAAGGTTTCTGTGCTCTACAAAATACTGTTATCAACCATTCGATGATGTTTCTCTATAGCAGCAACGAAAAGATGTCATGATGCATCCTTCTGTGGTCATCTTTCTTCCTCATGTAGATATGATAGATCATATTATTTTTATTTTTAAGAAGAAAAGTCTTGTCAGATGACTTGTGGAATGTGGGAGAATATTTTCTCCTTCCAGGGAGTAGAACAAGCCCTTTGATTCTCTATCCCAATCTGCCAATGGCTTGCTGTATAATCCATCCCTTGTTCTTTTCTCTAGTGCCAGACTTTTCTAAAAAAATGTGGATCCTTGTATTTTATATTTACAGGCATTTCTGAGGTGCTCATCACTGGAAACTGTGTGTGTCCCAAAGCTTAATGAGTTATGCTTAAACACACTCCTCAGTCCTAAATAACTTTCTCCTGGGGTGTGAGAATGAGATGAGAGCAAGACCTAGATTTTTCTAACACTCGCTCATGTCCTTAACTATAAGAGCTTCCTTAGTCTTTCTCAAAGAATCGCATTGGATAAAGTGCCAAGTATTGTTGCCTTTAAACAGTGATAAAACATACAGAATCACCCATGACAGAGATTAGTCACTGGTATAGTTCCTTTTAGTGACAAAATAGTCAGTCATATGCTCATTTCACCACTATAATGAATCTGTTTTAGGCAGAGTACTTGGATATTAAATCGCAACACTCCCATGAAATCTTAATAAATAGAGACATTTCCTTATAGCTTTATGTCCTTATTCTGTTATCAGTTACACAGTATGTAGATCTTTATTCTTTCATCCCATGCCATTTACATGATTAAAGTGAGTTATATAATTTTGTTTCTGGGGAATGTCCTCAATATTTTCTTGTATTTCTGAGAATACTTTGTAGACATGGAAGAAAGCATAAATTAGTTCTCATCTAAACGGGGGGAAAAGAAACCAAGATACTTTTCCAATTTGTTCTGTAAAACTTATCTAATTGCTAGAAGATAGTAAAATGACTTGATATTGCCCTGTAGTTTGCACACCACATGGAAGTGGTTTAGAATGAAAATAGAGAATCCGTTCCAAATTATTGCATGGCAACCTGCACGAATATTTGCACACAGAGCATTACACAATTTAAATAGTTTTAGGATGTGCATTAAGGATGGCCATTACATTTGAATTAGAATATTTTAATAGCATATTGCATATTCTACAATCAATATTTTCAATAGGATATTTCATGCTTCAAGAGCTATGGCATTATCAAATGAATAACTTCATATTTTTGATGCCAGGAACCTTCTATATTTGATAGCCAACATAACTCTAATAAAACTAAATAATGCTCTAGCATCTGCAGTATTATTTTCATATGTAATTCTTATATAGCTTTTATATATGCCAAAATGTGGTGACAGGCTAAAAAAGAAACTTTAGGGCTGCATTTTCGAGTAGGCTTTTTTTATACCGTTCTGGTGCACATAAAGATTACACATGCAAATAAGTATTTGCATGGGTAGTTGGCATAGTTAAAAGTAGACTAGAAATGAGTTTTCTTGAATAAATTTAGAGTAGTGCATACACTTGATATACGGACATTCCAAACTGAGGTGTATTGGTTGAAAAGGCATCTTTTCTGTGAGCACAGCTTTTATATGTAGAACTTGGTAAACAATTTCCTCAGGAAATTTTTGCATCATTTCATATGCATCATTTTTTTTCTCTCTGCTAGGGCCACCATGGTGTATTAGGGATTCCTGCAACAATGACGGATCATTAGAGATGTGATCCAGCCTGGGAACTCAGCACATAGGAAAGAATGAAGGATCAAGATAGTGGACAGAAAATAATCAAAATATCAGAATTTACTGTGAGATACAAGGAAGAGGTCCATCATCTTCATTTGCAGTCAGTCAGAAGATAGGACAGGGTGGCACCTTAGACACTAACTGGTTCAAAGGCATAAGATTTCATAGGCAATAATCTACCTCATCAGATGCTAAGTACATCGTTGGCTACAAAAGGTCATGCCTCTATGAACCAGTTAGTCTTAAGGTGCCACCCTGACATAACTTATTTCTGTGAGATGTAAATTCTGTTCATGACCCAAAACTTTACATGTAGACATATAAGTCAATAGATAGGCATCAAATCAATTACTTGATTTTTTTTAAAGTGCTGAATATCCAGTCATAGTTATAGAAGTCAGTGAAAGAATCTACAGTATTATCTTAATGGTTACATGTCAAGTTTCAATGTTCTCTGCAAACACTAATTATTTTCCAGAACACGTGGAGGAGACCCCTGCAGACTGAGTCCTATTATGGTCCCTCTCTTAAATCTGAGGACAATTCAGGCAAGCACTCCACAATCTGTTGCGAGTATTTATGTGACCCCTTAATGGGCACCACATGGTCTCTTAAGCATTTATCTTCACAACGATGTAG
>NW_005841830.1:1858867-1916200 GCF_000455745.1 Alligator sinensis
GTGTTATGCTCATTTTGAAGATGGAGGACTGATGCAAAAAGAGACTGAACCCCAAATTTATAAAGGTAGATTCAATAAGTGCTTCCATTTTGACGTGAAAAGATCCATGTATGCCTAGTTTTGGAATACTGTACATACTGAAAAGTCATCCAAATCAGCCATGAAGGTGATGTAAACTCTGTTACAATCTACAGGTGTGTTATAGGTGCCTAAAATCCTTCTAAATCCTCAGTTCCTTAAGTGGGCATAGCACATATCTAATGACAGTTTGATACTGAGCAAAGGCATTTGAAGTTCATTGCAAACTGGAGGAGAATGAGAGGATGATGATGCCTACATTTTTCATAATAACCTGGTGCTTTAAGCACTCACCTGACAAATAAGAAACCTGGATTTTAGGCTCTCCTCAACCTGGAGACTCAAATATTTATGCTTTCCAGCTCCCAGGAGAGTGCATGAATTTGCCAGGTTATTTGCTAGGCTAGGTGGTGTCACCATCTACTTCTCTTGCTGAAGCTGGCCGCACTGGATAGCCAAGAGCTCAATTTTTGTGGAGCCAGAAAACGAGCGAGTAGAAGAGTGAATCTATAGCTCTGCAATGAGGGCACTTCCCTGAGTGAGGAGATGTAGTTACTATTCTCTGCTGTCATGTTTATTTCTTCGTTTAACTAAAAAGTGGAAAATGGATAAGCATTCCAAAGAGCCACCCAGATACTTTTTGGTTCCACAGTCCAGTGTGGAGCTGGAAGGGTTGTTTAGTGTCACCACTGCTTTCACGAATATAAGTACTATGCTTTATGTGGAAATCAAGGTAACTTTCAGGTGTCCTGGTTCAGGTAGGTACTTCCTATGGGCTAAGTGTAGGTTTATAATTCTCCAGTGTCTTATGAGACATTTGCTGTTCTTCATTCCCTGTATGGAATGTCTAGGTACCTTTTTTACTACTTTGGGGAAAGCATCTAAATGTTCTGTGTTGTTGTGCTTCATTGAAGGTATTTACCAAGATATTCTGGATCTGGCTCTTGCTCAAAACTAGTCAGTCAGAGAGGACAATGAGGCAGAATTAGTACTCAGTAGCTTCTAACACTCTGCTAGTCCCAGTACACCCCATGCTGTCTGGGATGAAAAGGCACTTGGTTACATTTTGTTATTTTGGAATTTTTGAAAGTGTTATTTTTGATGAGTGCCTCTTGATTGTACAATAGAGAAGTGGGCACTTATACAAAGTGGGGAAAAGTAATCTTTTAATACTTTCTAAAAATGTGTTTCAGGCTTAAGGTCTAAAGTGTTTCAAACATCTCCTGGATAAAGTTTTTACAGACTTGCATAAATACAGATTTAAATATGTCATGTCTCAAATATATACAGCCATTTTCTTAAAGACTTGATTGCAAGGCTTTTTAGTATAGGGGCACTGTTCCAGACTGGGGCAAGTTTATGCAGCCACTTATCTCAGATGATTATGGTTTGCATAAAAGTAGCATTTTTAAGCATGACCTTCAAGCATTATAATCATTATTTTGAGATGTATTATTTTTCTTAAAGGTAAAACATTTTGCCTGGAAATTGTCTGATTTAAAAATTGTAGCTCTTAGGTGACCATCTTGTGAAAACTCAGAAGGCCTTGATTTCCAAAAGGTTGGAACATAAGGTGCATGTAATTAGGAACTTAAAAAAAATGAGACAGCCAATTTCAAATCTTGGCCAGGATTCTGATCTCAGATGCAGGGAATCATATAACTACGGATTTAATTAAGCTTGTTGAAGGTGTCAAGAGAGATGTTGAGAGGAAGGATTTTTGGGGACCAACTGTATATTTGAGAAAGATGTTAGAATGTACTTTTGGGCCCAATGTGCCTTTCCTCAGTCTGGAAAAGAAGCAGACATAACTTGAGGTAACAAGCAGAGAGAACAATAGCATGTCTTTAACTCCATGTATACATGCAGTCTGCTTAAAGAACAATAGAAGGCAGGTCAATGTGATACTTGGTAGATCAACTCAGTGCATACTCTGTTTTATTTCACCCACTTCATTTTCATGAGAGTATTTACTGCATTGGATGAGGTTTACCACATTTTCTGATATAATGTAAAGACAGGTAGTTAGCTGCATTAGTCTGAAGGCAGGGCAGTATGGCACCTTAGAAACTAACTCATGCATAGAGGTATAGGCTTTCATAGAAAATGGCCTGTTTGGTTAAATCTGATAAAAACTTATACCTTTCTGAATGAGTTAGTTTCTCAGGTGCCACCCTGCCTTCAGCCCACTTAAAGGAATTAAGGATGATTCTGAAATAGGAATAAAGAACTGTTATATGGATTGTGAGGTCAAAAAGGGAGTAGTTGTTCTACCAGAAATTTTCTCCTATCTGTGGTTTTCTGCCTTTGTCCTTTATATTCTTTTTCTGTGAGAGTTCATTCTGGCACATATTCCTTGGTTAGTTTCACCTTCATACCTTCCATGAGGGCATTTGGTGCACTGCATTTCGGGGGGAGTGTGTGTGTGTGTGTGTGTGTGTGTGTGTGTGTGTGTGTGTAAAATGTGGTGGGATCTATGCCTTCTCATAGTTTCATTGTAGGGGGTGGCGGTTGATTATGGTAGTTTTGCATTTATTGTTAAGGTAAGGGCATGTCCTATTTTGTGTCTGTTGAACAGCAGGGAGTTTGTTTCTGATAATGATTTGGGTCAGGTTCAGAGGTTGTTTGAAAGCCAGGAGCTTGCGGGGTTGGAAATATTTCTCTTAGGCTAGGGACAGACATTACACATAAACCATTTTAAGTGATCAGAAACTGGTTTAAACCTGTAACAGAACAGATGTTCAGTGCATGTAAACCAGTTTGAAAATGGCTGAAACTAGTTTGAGATAAATCTGTTTGAATGTAGTATCAGAATTAACTGATCTGGCTCAAACTGCTTTATGCAGTGTCTGTCCCAGACCCCTTGCTGGTTTAAGATAAATCAGACATCCCCAGCATCAAGGCATGCTCTCTGGGCTGGGCAGGGCTCTCTGTTCCACAGCAGGGCTGGGCCCTCCCCTCTGCTGCCTCCCTGGAGCTTGGCAGTCTCTGCAGGCATGTGCCTGGCTCCCCCCCTCCCCTCCCCACTCTATGCTAAGCAGGCATTCCCCCCTTTCCTCTGCCTTGCTGAGGAGTTGTCTGTGTATTAGCTAACAGACCACAGGCTGGGTGCGTGCTGAATCAACAGGTAGAATCAGCAGTCTTAATGGGGTGATAAACACTGAGATAAGGGTGATAAACACAGGTATCAGCCCCCCCCCCCACCCCAACTTGGTTCCCTGTCAGTTTGCTGCAGACAGTATACAGAAGCGGGGAGGGAGAGTAAAAAAATCTGTATCATCAACAGATGTATGCACTGCACCCCAGCCCCACTTTACCTCAGAGTGCTAGCTCAGGGCTGCAGGCTGGCAACACTCCTGCCTCTTAAGCAGCGAGCGGGGAAAAGCCTGGGACTGGAGGCAGGCTGGGGGTTCACACCTCTTCCTAATCAGAGCCCTGTTGGAGCCTGGCCATGCCCCTGCTTCAGCTTAGCTCTGCAAGGGCAGGGAGGGCTGCTCTAGCACCCTCTGGCTTCCAGCCTGAGCCACTGCAGGCATGTAACTGAATTTCCTCAGTCCAGATGGATTGTCTGTATGGTTGGAAATCGGCTCAGCCTAGCCAGGTTAGACCTGCAAAGACTGAATCAATTCAGGCTCAGGCTTTTTGAATGTCTGTCCCTAGTCTCAAAGGTCTGATCATTTTCAAATATAGGTTGTAATTGCTTGCTAATCCTCTTTATAGATTGCGGTTTTTGTGGATATAGGTATGGTAGTCAGTGGGTTTTTGTATATAATGGTGTGGAGGGTGCCATACAGAATGCAGATTTGTCAGGACCTAGTCCCGAATTCATGACCATGGGCTCAGGGACCAAACAATAGTTTGGTCCTGTACCAGGTCACAGCTCATGATGGAAGACAGAGTGGCAAGGAAAAGGGCACCATTGGGGAAAGGGCTTCTGCCGCTGGCCCCATTTGACCTTGTGCTTCCAGTCCTTCATTGGATCCTTCCACCTGTATAAGGCTTCCTGTTTCCTGGGGAAGCTGTCTGGACAGCACGACTGCCATCCTTGGACTGCTCTGTTGTTTCTTTGCCTTTGCACTCTGACTCTAGATCTGACCACTAGTTGCTGATCCTGCTCAGACTTTGACCTCTGCCTCAAGTCTCAGATGGTTGGAACTTGGTTCTCACAGGTATCTGACCCAGCTTGCTCCCTGACCTTAATCTGTCTAGTTTTTTGAGCCAGGCTTAGATTCTGACCCTCTGGCTTTGATCCCGGCTACCCCTCTGCCTTCAGCTAATGGCTTGTGCAAACCACCAGCCAGACTGCCTACACTTCAATACATGATGACATTATGGTATTTAGAAAGTTGATGTTAATATATAAGTATTCCAGAGCGAATTTGATTGAATGGTAGTAGCTTTTGAACCTGCAGTGGAGGTCAGTAAGTGAGCCAAGGTTTTCAGCCCAGATGATGGAAATATCATCTCTGTAGCACAGTTATTGTACAGATGTGGTGCCGTTTTATAAAACTTCCTTCTCAACATGGCTCATGAAGAGTTTGGCATCTTGGAGACCATCTTTATGTCCATAGTCATGTCAAGGAAGTGTTGGTTGTTGAAGGTAAAGCTGTTGTGAGAGAGGATACAATGGATGATTTGTGCAATATGTTGTGTTTGCAACTTTGTGTAGTCAGTGTTCTTGTAGATATTTGATATAGGCAGTTGAGCCTTTATTGTATAGACTATTAAAGGGACAGTGGGGCACCTTGGCCAACAAAGAAACAAGATTCTGTACAAAGTTCTTATTTTGAAGTTTTTATTGCTTGATTTCTTCCTCCTACCAGCTCCCTCCCCCTAAAAAAACCCAAACAAAACTGAAGCCTAGGTTTAAAGAAGTACATTAACCAATCACAACGCAACACTTCAGTAAATGAGTCTAATAGTCTATCTTTCCAACAGTTTTTGCCCTCTGACTACCATCCATCTATTTTAGTAGCATTTATGGCATTCTCTTTCAGGCCCGATATATATTAGAATGCTGAATTCTTTCTAAGTGAAGCAGCATGATTGCACTGGATTAAGCACAAATGGTTCAGTACAACTGATATAGCCATGTTCTGAATTTATATCCAGTCGCACCATATTAGACTGCTTCAGAAGCATTGCCCTCTGGTACAGCTTGCAGAAGCAAGGGTGTTTTCAAAAGCTTATCAGTGCATCACAGAACGATAATAGAAGGGTCATCTGACTCATTTCAGTTGGAATGGTTTCAGAATTATCCACGTTGACAATAAAGCAATTAAGTCTGAAAGTTCAGTTTAAATCAGTATTTAATTCTGAGAGCAAGGGTAACCCAAATGATTTTTGACATGTATATCGACTGGGAGTCCTTCTGTGGTCATGCTATGTTTTATAATCATATTGAGGGACTGCTTCATGGTTCTTGGCATGAAAAAATTCTCTGGTGTTGTCAAGGCATACATATTTGATAAGGTTTTCAGAGACCAGGTCAGCTTTGCTACTGCAAACTAAGTGGCAAATCCTCTCACCTATTTGGTTTCCAAGTGAATTTGTGCTGAAGTATGATTCTATTTTGAGGGTTCAAGTCCCTGAAAATCCATTAATACATCTGTTTTTTTTAGCATATCATCATTTTACCCATAAGACTGAGTTACTAAGCAAGGAAAAGCAGGTGGACCTACTCAACTTTTGCACCAATGGGTTTTCAAAGATTCAAGCAGGATGGTATAGAATCACACTTAAATCTGTAAGTCTTGGGTGCATCTTGCCCTGGATACATCCCATTTGCCAGAAATAGTAACAGAAAATGTTCCAGACCAAACTGGGAACTAGCTTGGGCTGGGGGAATTCCCACCCTACCACTCTGTCAACTTCCAGCCTCTTTGTGGTGACTGCACGAACAAGAAAAGTTGAAACTACGAAGACAGATTGTAGTAATTTTTGTTTCTTAGGATACTTCTTTCCCTTCATAAATTTACTTTTGTTTAAAACTTTAAAAATGTAATCCTCTTCTGGGTGAAATGAAACGAGACTCGTGGTGTCTTTTAAGCCTGGTATCTTAATCTTTAAATCATAGGCTTTAGTACTTCGATTATGCACTAGTTAAATAAATAGAGCCTGAAGAGATTTTCAGCTTCTTTACATATCTTGTCCCCTATGTGCCATTTGTCTTTTCTTGCTTCTTTCTAGTGCAATATCTTTTTATTACACTTCCAGTATTTCTCAACAGCTTTTGTGCATAACACATCAATAAACTTCTGTGCCAGAGAATAAGATGTAGAGATGACAGCATACATCAGAAAGATAATATGATTGCATTGTAGTGGACAAGACTGATTTGTCACTTTTGGTTGCTATTGTTTTTCTATTGAAATAAATGTATCATGGCTGCTGTAGGCTGATATGGCCTAGCAAGCAGAATTCTAAACTTTGTTGCCGTTATTTATTTACAATAATGGTTGGTGTGCACATATACAACATTTGTTAAATACTCGGCTTCCAGACTAGAGCATCTTTGATATAACTCTTATTGTTCTTTTACAAAGAACAATCTAAAGGACATTTCATGGTGTTCGTTTAGTCTGGATGAAGAAGAGGAAGGTTTTATTATCAGCCCGTCATGTATATACTTCAATCATTATCTTGCCTCCAGTGATGCTCATCAACAACATGAAAACAGCAGGATTTGTGACTGATGTATGATTTGCCAGAAGGCCAAAGAGACAGATGCTCTTGATGCATCACATATTATTAATCGCCACCCCTCCCCCCAAACAAAAGCAGGGGCGAAGGAGGCTAAGTTAAATTAAAAAAAAAAATGTTTATCAGGCTTTTAGTGTTTTATCTTGGAATCTACCAGACACTATAGGTATACTTGTTCATTAATTAAAAGATTAAAGTATCTAATCATGCTCTTAAATTTTCCTCAGCATGGTTTTTGAAGGTTATTGCATGAGGGTAAAGATGTCCAAGATGCTTTTCTGCAAGTTTCTCTCTTGCTTCTCTGCCATGTTTATGCTATGTATGGCAAATTGCCCTGGGTGGACTAGGGGAGGCTGGGGTCAGCACATGAGCTGAGGACATTGGGATCTTGGAAGCTTCCTGGTGTTGCAGCAGTGGTGATATGGGCACATGGAGCCCGGCCAGCAGCTGGCATATGGCTCTGGCCAGCCAGGCTTTGGTTTCAGGCAGCGCAGCCTGCAGCCACATGTGCCGCCCTGCTTTTTTCTGAAGCAGGTTTTTTAGATACTGGGATTTCCTGTTATCTAATTTCCTGGTCTCTAATTATAAAATATGCAGTGTAGTATGTTTTGCAGTGCTTCAAAAGGCTTTGAAGTGCCACAGACCACATGTTCCTGCTCATGGGTACATGGCCTCAGGATGCAAGGGTGGGAGGGGTACTGTCTTCTGGCCTGCAGCCGCAACCAAGTTGCAAGCTCCAGCCCTTGATAGGAAAAGGCTGCTGACCCCTGCACTAGGGTTATATCATGGCAAAAATTCTGTTTGTGAGGTCACATAAACTCCCGAAGGGTTACACCAGGGCTGTCCAATTTCTGAGTGGCTGGAGGCTGCATGCTGCAATGTGGGACACCACCACCCTGAGCTCCCGGTAGGCTTCCCCAGACAGGCAGGAAGCAGAAGCTGGAGGAGGGAAGAGGAGCCTAGGGACTGTTCGCAGCAGGAGATCAGGGAGTGCATTGGCACCTGGAGCCTAGGGTGAACCCCTCCAGGGCTGCATGTGGCCTTTGGCCCACCTGGTGGACAACCATAGGTTACATAATCATAGTAACTGCACCCTTTAAAAAAAAAAAAAAAAAAAAAAGCAGCTTCTCTCAGAAGTTGTGGTGTTTTGTCTGATTCAAGGTAGTTTGTGATTTATTCACCCTCTCCTTTATTTCATCACAAGGTCTATACAGCCCATTTCTATACAGCACGTGACAATTGGACTAATGGGAATGAGACGGAATACTTTTAGATCAATCTGTCTGACAAAAACCTAATACAGGTAGATTCTACCTTGAATGACTTGTCTTAGTTGAGAAGAAATGTGAAAGGGCTCTGTGGCCTCAAACAGCTTTAGCTGATAGCTCTGAAATGAAATTCGGTCTGAGAGAGAGAAAGGTTGCATGTGTTTTGAAGATGATTACAAATTCCCATGTCCTGAAACAGTTGCTGATCAGGTCAGGGCAGAGATAACATTCTTATAATCCTCTAGAGTTTTTTTCCTTGCTACCAGAACTAATGAGGAAGCTTGAGGAACTTAATGTGCTCCAGCTGAGACCCTTCTGATGTGCATGAGTGAGAGAACACTACACACATTTAAACAAACTGTCTAGTCCCTACAAATTTACCTGGATACATTTCTGAATGCTAAGAGAGCACCTAGGCTAATCTGATGCAAGTAGAAAATCTCCTTCATTCTCCCAACCAGGGTAAAGAGATGGTTTTAATCTTTCAGAGAAACTACTAACAGCCTGGGACTGAAGAAACTTTTGAATGTCTTAGCAAAAGAATATCATCCCACCTCCGTCAAATACTTCGGCAACTATGTGACATGTATCTGCAAGATTACATACAGAGAATTTGTCCTGCAGACTTTGCTTTGGCTAAATTTACTTAACTGACAGAGAGGAACTGCAGAAAGATCTCATCAAGCAAATTTAGTGTGCAAAAAAATGGCAGATGAATTTCCATGTTGACAAATGCAAGGTAATGCACATAGGGAAAAAATGTAACCCCAGTTAAATGTATACAATGCTGGGTTCTGAAATAGCTGTTATGACTCAGGAAAGAGACCTTGAAGTCACTGTAGATGGGTCTCTAAAACATCAGCTTGCTGTGCAGCAGTGACTGGAAAAAAAAATAAAAGCATAGAATCATAGAAAATGAAGGGACCTCAGGCGGTCATTTAATCCAACCCTCAGCTCAAGGCAGGAGCATCCCCAGCTAGGTCATCCCAGACAACACTTTGTCTAGCCAGGGCTTAAAAATCTCCAAGAATGGAGATTCCACAACATCTCTTGATAACCTGTTCCAGTGTATCCTCTCAGTGAGAAAGATTTTCCTAATATCTAACTTAAACTCTCTTGGTGCAACTTGAGACCGTTGCTCCTTGTTTTCTCATCTGCCACCACTGAGAACAGTCTAGCTCCATGCTCTTTGGAACTAACCTTCAGGTAGTTGAAGGCTGCTATTAAATCCTACTCAATCAACACAGTTTCCTCAGCCTCTTCTCATATATCATGTGCCCCATTCCCCTAACCATTTTTATTGCCCTCCTCTAGACTCTTTCAATTTGTCCACATCCTTCCTGTAGTGGGGACCCTAAAACTGGCCACAGTACTCCAGATTCAGCCTCATCAGTTCCGAATCAAAGGGAATAACCACTTTAATTGATTTGCTGGCAACACTTCTACTAGTGTAGCCCAGTTTATGCTGCTAACCTTCACAACAAGGGCACACTGTTGGCTCATATTCAGCTTATTGTTCATTGTAACTCCCAGGTGTTTTTCTGCAGAGCTGCTGCTTATCCAGTCAGTCCCCATTCTGTACTGGTATATGTGATTGTCCTGTCCTAAGTGCAGGACTTTGCACTTCTCCTTTTTGAACTTCATGAGATTTCTTTTGGTCCAATCCTCCAATTTGTCAAGGTCTCTCTGAATCCTAGCTCTATCCTCCAGTGTATCTACTACTCCCCTCAGTTTGGTGTCATTTGCAAACTTGCTGAGGGTGCACTCCACCCCATCCTCCTGATCATTGATGAAGATATTGAACAAAAGTGGGCCCAGGACTGACCCCTGGGGTATTCCACTTGATACTGACTGCTAACAGAGCCAGTCCACAGAGCCAGTCCTCTCATTATAGAAGGCAAGCACATTGGTTAGACGTGACTTGCCCTTGGTGAATCCACACTGACTGTTCCTAATCATCTTTTTCACCTCCAAATGCTTAGAAATGGATTCCTTGAGGACCTGTTCCATGATTTTTCCAGGTACTGAGGTGAGGCTGACCAGTCTATAGTTCCCTGGATTGTCCTCCTTCCATTCCTTAAAGATGGGCACTATATGTTTCAGAATATATGAACTAGGGGGCATGCAGTGAAATTAGTGGGAAATGGATTTAAAACTAGCAAGAGAAAAGACCTTTTATATGCAGCCTGTAGTTAACTTGTGATAGTCATTACAACAGGTGGTTGTAGGGGCAGATAATATAGCCAGGTTCAGAAACAGACTAGATAAATTCATGAATGATAGATCCATTAATGGCTATTAAGCAGAAAAGTCAAAGATCTATCCTCTGGCATATGTAAAACATTGATGGTGGGTAATGGCTAAATGAACATGGGATAGATCACTCTAGATATACCTGCTTCAGTACTCTCCCTTGAAAACATCCACTCCTGCCACCATCCGAGACAGGATACTGGGCTAGATGGATCATTGGTTTGACCCAGTTTGGTACTGCTTACGTTATTATTGGAGAGCAGATTAATTTAACCTAAGCAATCCTGACCTTTCAGCATTAGTGGTTTAGAGCTATCAGAGATGTTTAACTATGCTGATGTTGCAAACTTGATATTACCCACTGTAGTGATAGGCACATTGCAAAAGTGATAGATTTGTTAGATGAACACCAGACATCTTTAATATAAAAAATTAGAATGGTTACACTAGATTGGTCTACTTTTTCATGCAGTTGGTTATGGCATATGGTTATTAGTGAATTTTGGCAATTACAGAAGTTCCATTCAGAACTAAGGTCTTATTATTTTTTCCAAGTTAAAAATCGATGTAAATATGAGTTTATAGAGGAAGTACTGACACAAGAGTAATCAGTCTGTTGCCTTAATTTTAGGTTGTCATTTGAGTGTTGTTCAAATAATGCTTAGGCTAAATGGTATTTTGGATGCTTTTTAGTAAATAGTATACGAAGGGGATGGAATAGATAGTCCATTAAACTTGGATGTTTGCAATTTAACATAAAACTGAAAAATATTGAGACTTAATAGTGTTAAACACTACAAATATTCTTTGCAGTGTCTTTTTTTAAGTACAGTTCTTGTGATCATTTATATTAGACAAAGATATCTACATAAAATAAATCTTGGTGAAAGCTGGACTTATTTATATTTTAATATGCTTTAAAACTAAGTATACAGAACAAAAGTGACAAAAATACCATCTAGCCCCAGCTGTCTCTTTGGCCAGCAAGATTTCTATTTTTTTTCTGATTTTTGTAACAGTTGTCTGTAACAAATTGACAGCTGCTAAATGTGAACCCTGGTAATATAATAAACCTTTGCAATTAACTTCCATGTATCACTTGCCAGTTTCAGTCTGTTGTGTCACATAAGAAGCAGATGCTCCTGACAAATATTCAGTGTGTTAGTAGTAGTAGTAATAGTAGTAGTAGTAGTAATAATAATAGAAAAAGAAATGGTAGCTTCATTTTTTGTTTTTATCTTTTATTCTTTTAAGTCTTTATAATGCATAGAGTTTTCAACTGTAAATTGTATCTTTCACAATAATTTGCAGTGGATTGTCTTATTTTTTGGGATAATCAAACTTCATTTAACTAAAAATTATATAAGAGTACTTGTTTTTACAGGGAAATGGGGAATACTTTGTTCTTCACTAAGTGCTTTCGTCTTATTGCTAGAAGGCATAGGATGAAATCTTGGCTCTACTGAAGTCAGTAGCAAAGCTCCCACTGACTTAGTGGGACTAGGATTTCACACTCAGTCAATTAGTTGTGTTTCACACAGAAATTTCTATGTTAGGGTGTCATAACTCTTCCTAGATGCTTTGATGGCAGTGGCATTTATCCACATAGATTACTCACTTTGAATAGGTTACCTAGATGATACATAGCCTGGAAAATCTGGAACAGTGCAGATTTCTGTTCTCCATTTTATTAGACATTATGTCCTGTCCATCAGTATAATGGCTGTATGTTATTCTCCTCCCCCCGAATAATTTTAAGTAATATTTATTATTGCCACTTAAAAAACAAAACAAAATAGAACTATAAATGTAGGCTTAAATTCCTTATTTTTCTTATATGATGCAACTGAGCAATAGTGCAGAACAAAATTCTTCCCAATTTTTTTGGTTTGCATTGGACTGTTCCCTGCCCACCAATATTTTACAGCTAGAAAACAACTCCCAGAGAGTTAAGTAATTAATATCATCTCTCTTGTCTCCATTGCCATGAAATCATTTCGTTCTGTGAAAGTCCAAAGCAGGTCCCTTGATCCCATCATCCAGGTGTACCTAACAGCTCTAAGTGTTGATTACCAAAACTGTACCAGGATTAAAAGTACTGGAAGCAAAAGCATCAGAAGAAGTAGACTGAACAGACTGTAGGGCTGAATATCCAAGCTGGTTCTGGCTTAAATGTGGTTATGTAGGTTGTCTTTCTAAGTTGTTGATTTGGAAGGCACTTTGTACATTTAGCTTGTGCAGTGTTGTGTGTAGTCAAAAGGAATAAGATTCCCTTTCTCAGTTTGTCAGCATACGTAGTCAGATATGCTGCTGGTCATACTCCAGAAAGATGCCAGCACATGGCTCCATGCTGTTTGAGGGTTGTTTTTTTTTTCTAATGGTAACCATCCTATCTTGTGAATTTGGAGTTATGCCTGTTTAACATACACAATTTTTATAGGTCCCAAGTTAGCCAAACACAAATCAGATATCATAGGCCAATTTCTCCAGAAAAAGTTGGTACTATTTCTGGCATCTGATACCATTTGTTATTAGAAGCATATAAAAGTTCATAAATGATAAATGAAGTTTCAGATGCAAAATCGCTGATGCACAGTAAAGTATTTGTAGACTTCACTGTGTTATCTGATATGTGGCTGATGTGTGTTATACTGGGTTCTGGGCTTGAAGAGTATTTTGATATTTTCTTCAAGTTTTTTCCCCGCAAGTTTTCCTTGGGCTTTTCCATGGTGTGTGTGTGTGTGTGTGTGTGTGTGTGTGTGTAACCAGAACACTTTTACAAGCGTTTAACATCTCCTTCCTTCCCCCACATCACATTCCCTGCCCTTGTTACATTTGGGAAGAGAAGAAAATGAGTTTGGAACTGGTAAGAATTAAAGGTATTTTGCAGATTTGTGTGCAAGGTTCTGTCCCAGTGTTCATGTTGTTCCCCCCGTCATCTTAACCACTGCAGACCTAGCAACCATTAGGAACCTCAAGCAGATGAGTTGGCAAAACTTGTGATAGAAACACTAGCTTTTCCTGTATGTAAATTAAGTTCCAAAGGGTGGAAAAAATAAAAGAAAGGGTTCATTGCCCATTGAAAGGAGAGTCTTGGTAATATTTACCTTCCTACCTTTACATGCACAGCTCTGGGTGCTCACCAAACCCAATCAAGAACCCTTTTTATAGATTCATAGATGTTAGGGTCAGAAGGGACCTCAATAGATCATCGAGTCCGACCCCCTGCATAGGCAGGAAAGAGGGCTGGGTTTAGATGACCCCAGCTAGATGCTTATCTAACCTCCTCTTGAAGACCCCCAGGGTAGGGGAGAGCACCACCTCCCTTGGGAGCCCATTCCAGACTTTGGCCACCCCTGCTGGGAAGAATTTCTTCCTAATGTCCAGTCTAAATCTGCTCTCTGCTAGCTTGTGGCCATTATTTCTTGTAACCCCCAGGGACGCCTTGGTGAGTAAAGCCTCACCAATTCCCTTCTGTGCCCCAATGATGAACTTATAGGCAGCCACAAGGTCGCCTCTCAACCTTCTCTTGCGGAGGCTGAAAAGGTCCAGGTGCCCTAGTCTCTCCTCATAGGGCTTGGCCTGCAAGCCCTTAACCATACGAGTAGTCCTTCTCTGGATCCTCTCCAGGTTATCCAGATCCCTCTTGAAGTGCACCATCCAAAACTGCACGCAGTATTCCAACTGTGGTCTGACCAGCGCCCGATAGAGGGGAAGTATCACCTCCTTGGTTATGTTCGTCATGCATCTGCTGATGCATGATAAAGTGCCATTAGCTTTGCTGATGACTTCGTCACACTGCCGACTCATGTTCATCTTGGAGTCCACTAGGACTCCAAGATCCCTTTCCGTTTCCGTGCCACCAAGCAGGTCATTCCCTAGGCAGTAGGTATGCTGGACATTTTCTGCCCTCCGGCGTGTCCACTTCTCCCCACAGTTTTGTGTAATCTGCAAACTTGGACAGAGTACACTTTACTCCCTCGTCCAAGTCACTGATGAAGACATTGAAGAGTATCGGTCCAAGGACCGAGCCCTGCGGGACCCCACTGCCCACAACATTCCAGGTCGATATCGACCCATCCACTTTGACTCTCTGGGTGCGACCCTCTAGGCAATTTGCCACCCACCGGACTGTGTAGTCATCCAAGTCACAGCCTCTTAACTTGTTCACCAGTATGGGGTGGGATACCGTATCGAACGCCTTCCTGAAGTCTAAGTAAACAACGTCAACCCCTACTCCTGCGTCCAGGTGTCTTGTAACCTGGTCATAGAAAGAGACTAGATTAGTCAGGCGTGATCTGCCTGCTACGAACCCGTGCTGGTTTCCCCTCAGCCTAATTTTTCCTGCCGGGCTCTCGCAAATGTGAGCCTTGATAATTTTTTCAAAGACTTTGCCAAGGATGGAGGTGAGACTGACTAGCCTATAGTTTCCAGGGTCCTCCTTCCTCCCCTTCTTGAAAATGGGGACCACATTGGCCCTTTTCCAGTCCTCTGGGACCTGGTCTGTGCACCACAAGTGTTCAAATATTCCTGCCAGTGGTTGTGCAATGACGTCAACCAGTGCCTTCAGTACCCTTTTATACTCTTTCTTTTGAAAGGTCTCTCAGACAACTGGAGATGCATTTCCACATAAGGGGAGCACAAAGCAAATATATTTCCCTTTAATCTGGGACAGTCTAATTGAAGAGTTCTCAGTTTGAGCATTGTGATCCCCGTGGTAGATTGTGAAGAGGTGTTAGGGGTCATGACTGCCCTGTGTTTCTAATATGGTTAAATGGGAGAAGTGGCTCTCTTCCTTCAGGCTACATGGGAGGGAGTACTGCTTGTTATCCATGGCATGGGAAATGATGACATTATTCATGTCTGGTAATCTAATTGTGTAAACAAGGGATTAGCTTTTTTTTTCCTCTCCATCACATTAGACCCCCGATGTTTGATATCAAACATGGGCATTTTTACACATGGTTCCGACGCAGCGCCAGGCACTTTTAATTAGTGGGCAGCACTAATTAAAAGCACCTGGTGCTGCGTCGGGACCAGCTGTGTCAGTGGCGCAGCACACATCAGCACTGAGAAAATGGGGGTGATGCGCTTGTAAATAAAGCACATTGAATGTGTTTTAGTTCAAAGGGCACCACCACCATTTTCTCAGTGCTGATGTGTGCTGTGCCGCTGATGCACGTGATGCGTGAGGCTGCCAGTGCACATCAGATTGTGTTCGATTAATCGATCTGTTCTTGATTTCCAGCGTGTCAGAGCAGACTCCCTGCGTGTGTGTAGGTGCCCTTATTAACTGTATTCTGAGACTGATGTTATGCTTAAAATGTGATTAACTGATGAACTGGCTACACATTCAATCAGTTAATGGTGTGATAAAAGGAGGAGTAAGCCATGAAGTTATTATGCAAAATATGTATAGTAACTTTGTGGCTTGTTCCTATCACACCTTTAATTGAATGTGTGGCCTCTGGATCATACGGGTGCATTTCAAGACTGTGGTGTGTTCCAGAGGCTAGGAGGCCTCTCAGCTGGGCAGGGCTCCCAGCCAGGGGAGCATGTAGTGTGCTCCCCCAGCAGGGAGCTCTGATCATCTGACTGGGACTCCCAGCTGGGGGCGTACATGGTGTGCGGTGCAGGGGGAAAATGTGATTGGGCTCTCCTTGCTCTGGAATATGATGCAATGGGTTCTGATGGGGGATCCCACAACCATGCTTCCTGCCATGCATGTGTGGCATGGCAGGAAGCACAATTGTTGGGAAACTGCATCAGATCTCATTGTGCCTTTAAAGTCTGTCAGGGGCCACAGGCACATGTATCTGAACATCACGATTCCACCTGTTGTCTGAGTCCTGCAGGCACCTTTGCACTGGCCCAGCCAGTTCCCCATACAGAAGGAGTTTCAGGAGTTGGGCCTGTTCCTGGAATTGATAGCAAAATTTTTGTTCGTTTGTTTTTTTTGGGAGGTGAGAGGGTGTATGCAGTCTACAGATCTCTGTTTTTCATTGCACCCTTTTGCTTTGAGTATTATCAAAGAAAAAATGTTTCTAAAAGAATCCCCTGTATTGTAGGATTGTAGGATAGTAATTAGGCATTGTAGGTGCCAATGCCAGTTGGCTCTTAAAGTATGTATTCAATTATAAAATGGTATAATGGATAACCCATTAGGTTTGCCTTATATTTGTTTGTTATAAAATACATACGATAAATGTTAAAAATGCCCATATTTTCTTATTTTTCTTGTGTGTCAATTTAGCTTTTTCTGCTGACAGAAATCCATTCTAAAATTAAGTAGATTTTATTTGAGAAGAAAACCATGCAACATATTGAAATTTTAAAGGTCAGATTGAATCTGAATCCACTTTGAGACTTTAGATTTTTGATGGCGAAATGTAAGAACTGGAGAATATCATTAATAAATGTGCTGAGCTGTCACAACTCAATTTGTTTTCAGCCTGTTATCAGAATTTTGCAGCAATTCCTATTTTTACAAGAGCTTTACTGTCTGTTTATTATGTAAACATTTCTTTATGAACTTATGGGAATATATTTTGTTGAAGAATCAGGTCTTAAGGTACTTTAAATTGATAAGTGATAGATTCATAAAGGAGGAGTCTGAGCTGAGATTGAATATCATAGCTGCCCATCTGTTTCTAATTAATTTCCTTTGCACCTTCTTCACAGTGAAGAGCATATACAGAATATGTGCATATCTTGCTCCTGATTTTCTAAAAAGAAAAAAAAAAAGTGCTGGTAATTGTTGTGACTGGCTGGCCAGCTCACCCTACAGTTTGACTCCATCCCTGGTTTGCTGCATGGGATACTATTAAGCTTAAAGAAAGGATACAATGAACTGTCAGGCAACTGATCAGGCAGGCTGATAAGGAAGTGTGCAGGGGTTACATGTCTGAAGTGTGATAGAACAGCTATATCGTTTCTACTTTTGTTATACATTGACTAACTGTAGAAACCAATCAGATTCTAATGATTACATAAGAAAACCAATCGTCACTTATCACACAGATAACCATGCAAGTGTATCTCATTTCACTACTTCGGTATGCATACTAGTTAGTTCTTCTTTCATGGTTACAGTCTTATCTTCTTGGACGATGTCATTTGACTTATCATCTTCCAGGTGTGATCTGCAAGGGTCTTGAAACTTCCTGCTCATTATATTTTGGCAGGCCAAATAAGCCTGGTATTTATCCTAGTATTTACCATGCTGTAAAAAAGGAGATAAAAGGAGAGAAGTGGTTGCATTATCCTGAAGTTAGGCAGAAAGCAGGACAGGAACTCAAGGTCTCTAGTCTATCCAACAGTAATCCGTCTAGCAAAACATGGCCATCAGATTCAGGCTGCAGTGTAGGAGTCTGGCCATATCTGAAGTAATTTGGCACAAAATTATTGCTCAAATCCAATGGAAATTTTAGATGGACTAGGCATACAAAATGTTGTGGGAGGTAGTGAGTTGAAAACAAAAGTTAGTGTGAAATAAAAATAAGAAGTGTATGCAGGAGTGAATTTGTGAAATGCTGCAAAATAATAGGGTGGTAGAAAAGGGGCCAATTGCTTATTTGATTTGATTTTGTATCGTCATTTTCAGTAGCTCAGGGTGAAGAGCGTTGCTGGCTTTATTTCTTCGTGCTTGTATTTTTAATTTTTGTAGATGTGTAGAACTCTGGAGTTGCTGTTTTTATGGTCCAGTGTTGATAACTCTTGTGGTCTTACTAGAAGTCACATAATAATTAGTGTTGTCCTTAAAGCCCCAACTTCTAGAGTCGTGTGACTTCACACAACTCTAACCTTTCATTTAAAAAGTTTTCGTTTTTATGGTGTTGGAGCACACTAAGCTGTGACCTGAGTTTATCTTAAAGGATCAAAAGTTGGAAGATATGTAAACACAACCCAACCTGCATTATTTTTTTTAATACAATGTATGTAAACCAATCTAGTGATCTTTTGTAGTACCAACTTATTATTGTTTTCAATATTTAGTGTTGGAAGTATCAGTGTGTGTTTCTTATAAAATGACATAAATAATAATCAAGATTATCCAGTATATTTGCTGATGTAATGTAAATGTATCCAATTCAGAAAAAGCAACCTTATTCAGAGAAACAACTAATTATGGGTGTAAGCACCTTCGAGTGATGGTACCTGTGCTAACAACAGAACTTCACAGGTGGTTCCAAGGGGGGAGGAAAATCTAGCAGCTGGCTGCCAGCCTGCAGCTGGTTTCCCCTAGCAAAGGCCTCTCCTCCCTCCCAACCTGTCTGTCCCCGTTTCAGAATGGGAGAGGGACAGGGAGCAGAGGGAGCTTGTTCTAGGGCAGGGGTAGGCAACCCCCGGCACGGGTGCCAGAGTATCGCACTCGAATGCATTTTGCTTGGCACTTGTGTCTTGGGTTGGACAGCAGGGAAGGGGTCAGGGCTGTGTTACCGTAACAAGAACTGGGCCACTCATGGCTCTCCCACTGTTTGGCCCTGGCACACCAACTTCTTACAAGTTGAGGTTATGAGTGTTTTTGGCACTCTGCCCAAAAATGTTGTCGACCCCAGTTGCAGCGGATCCTTGGCTAGCTCTGGAGGGTGGGGTGGGTGAACTGGAGCCCCCTCACCTGGCGAGGGGGATGGGGGGCCCAGTGCACCCACCCCACCCACTGGCAGGGGCTGAAATCCACCCTGACTGAACTACCTCTGCTCCCTTTTCTCCCTCCCATTCTTGAGCCTAGCAGGCAGCACAGACTGAAGTTACAGAAGATGCTCTGTTTTGAAACATCTTCGTCTGACCTCTCATGCAGTGAGGGTTCAGAGTTTCACCCAATTGGCCATTTTTGTAGCTGTCTGCAGCTGTGCACTTGTTTGGACATGGCTATAAACTGCTTTCTGTGATCAAATCAGGCGAAAATTGTCACTTGTGTTTGTGCCTTTAACCTAAATGGGCTAGGTGGCTCTGTGGTGGTGGTGGTTACCAAAGGTGAAAGATGTGTCCTTTCCTCTCCCTGCTACCTGAGAAACTAAAAACGTCAATGGAAGTTGAGATCCACTGTTCAGAGTCAGCTGTTTGTGACTGATTGTTAAAGCTCTGAGAAAAGAGACTAAAATTCTGTTACTAGCTGAGTATTACTTATCTTCTGTAGTAGGTGACTTGCCCCCTGGCTTATAGGGACTCGTAGCACTTGCTTACAAAGTTAAGCAAGTGCTTAGATACTTTCTTGAATAAGGGCCATAATCTTCTGTATAATGGAGAATAATCATAATTGCAATCTCTCTCTCTCAGTGGCTGGGAGAATTAGCGATTTAATAAAGAATATATAAAGTGACAGAGAAATAACAGTTGTATTGTGACAAGTGTTTATCTGTAATAATTATTCTCAATGAATAAACCTTATTTTAAATTGCAGCTCTTCTAAATGAATGATACAAGTTATTGGTGCATAACCATTCTTTTCTCAAGCTGACAGTTATAGCTGCAAATAATCTGGAGACCTTCAGGAGTTTTCAGGGCTGCTCATAATTTTTTTTTGTAGCGCCGTTCCATGCGTGTGTAAAGCATTTGAGCAGCACAAAAAGATTTTCATTAGATTTATGATATTCGTGCACGGGAGCAAAGGAAGTTTTGTTAGCTGAGCATCTTGGTATCTTTGTTTTCTATTAAGGAATGAAGGTTTTGGCAGTTGATGGGATTTAAGAAAGGGGAATTGTCATTTGGAGGCTGAAGAAAGTTGAGGTGAGTGCTAGAGAATGAAAACTACTTGTGAGGGAAATGAAAGAGTCGTAGCAGCAGGAAGGTATTGTTTCTGGGGTGTTGGAAAGGCTATAGGTAAGTAGAGGAGAAAGAAATGTGTAAATAGGATGTTATGGGTGCATGTAATATTTGTTTTCAAAGAGGCATCATTGAACAGTTCTTTTTATTTCGGTTGATCTTCTCCCTCCAACTATATTGAGGCAGGGAGAGCTGACTTAAAGCAGACAACTCTGGGAGCTATATATCAACTCCCTCCTTTACTCTTCTTAAACATCCTTCCTGATGGTAGCAGCAATTAGAGGGCTCCTGCCATCATTTTCTTCCTGGTTTTTTTAATAGTGAATTCTCCTAACAAAGCAAGAGAGGTCTAAGCAAATGAAACTCTTCCCTTTTGATAAAAGGATAATTTTAGACTTTACACAAACTTAATGTATTAGTTTGTTACTATCCTATTAGGTCTCCATTTATATAGCCCAGTCAGAGTAAATCACAGATTGTGAAGACACCAGTCTGAGTTAAAACAATATTCTGGATGATTTAGACTATCATCTGCATATTGAATCCCAAACAGTTTTGTAATAAGCTACCAAGATGGTCAGTGACCATTCAACTCAGTCACTAGTCTATCTGGGAAATTGGAACATTACACCCTCTAACAGTGTGTTGTGTAGAGAAATTTGCAATAAACTTCTGAGATTCATCAAATCAGCTCCCTTGTCTATTTGAGTCTTGCTCTGCCTGCTTTGAAAAGTGCCTGGCACTGCATTACTTACAGTTGCATAAGTGGTGAAATGCGTGTCAGTGTGGAGAAAATGGCAGTGGTGCACTTTTGAACTAAAATGAATAGAAGGTGTTTTAGTTCAAAAGTGCACCACCACCATTTTCTCTGCACTAATGCACATTTCATCACTTATACAACTGCCAGTGATGCAGCGCCGTGCACATCAGCTCACATGCAGAGCAGATTGGATTGAGTCTGCTCCAATATGCAGGATCTCCAGTGTGTCCAGGCACAAAAATGTATGTATATAAATGGCCTTAAAGACTAGCTAGTTTAGAAAGACATGAGCTTTCATACGCCACAACCTACTGCATATGCTAATGTGATAAGCAATTTGACAAAATAGGTTATAGCCTTTGAATGGTTATGCCTTTCTGGGTTCCATCCTTTTTTTCCCTGTAAGGCAGTGATCCTCAGCCTGGGCTCTACAGCACTCTGGAATGCTGTGAATTCTTGTAAGGGTTCTATGGCATGCCACACAGTTCTAGCACTTTAAAGTGTGTGAACACTTCCATGTGCTTCACAAGATAAACCCAGATATTTCAAATAAGAATTCTTAATATTAAATATATTCTTACCTGTTGGGGTGTTCCTGAGTTCTTTGCAACAGAAGAATTACTCTACTATTTTTTCCATAGACAAAAAACAAGTGCAAGCTAGGAGCTGGCACTGTTTCAAGGGGTACCTTAAGTGTAAAAAGACTGTAAGAAGTAGTAACATATGGATACTGCAGTGGGATTCTAGCACAGGAAAAGGAAAATAACCTTCCTTTCTAGACGATGGTGTGCAGAACGGTCAGTCATGACTGACAGTGGTGACAATCCCCTATAACTCTACTTGAGGGAAACAGTAACAGCCTATGTCAGCAAAACATCAGGGAGCAGAGTTGAAGTTTCCAACAAGCATGAAAATAGCAGGAAACAAGCTTAACAAGAGCTATGAGTAGAGCCAGTTGTAAAATATTCAGTGAAATATTTTTGTTGGAAAATGTAGATTCATTGGTGAGCCTGTACATTACTGAGGAGGCCAATCAGAAATCTTTATGTTTGACTGACAAGTAGTTCCAGGAGGAAGAGTAGATCCAGGTTATGTCGGGTCACAGCTCTTTGATGTTGCATCACAACTTCATCCCTTTGTCTGTCTCTCTCATCTATCTACCTCCATAGTGAGGTGAGTTTGTTCAAAATGATTGATGCTTTGTTGTATATCATGATGCCATTGGGATGATTCAGTGCTTGAGTCTCCCAGATAGTGATGTTCATGTCACACTTCTTCAGACTGGACTTCAAGGTGTCCTTGAATCTCTTCTTTGCTCACCTCAAGAACAGCAACCATCAGTGAGTTGGGAGAACAGTACCTGTTTTGGGAGTCAGTTGTCAAGCATCATAGATTCATAGATGTTAGGGTCAGAAGGGACCTCAATAGATCATCGACTCTGACCCCCTGCATAGGCAGGAAAGAGGGCTGGGTTCAGATGACCCCAGCCAGATGCCCATCTAACCTCCTCTTGAAGACCCCCAGGGTAGGGGAGAGCACCACCTCCCTTGAGAGCCCATTCCAGATTTTGGCCACTCCAAATGTGAAGAACTTCTTCACAATGTCCAGTCTAAATCTGCTCTCTGCTAGCTTATGTCCATTATTTGTTGTGACCCCCAGGGGTGCCTTGGTGAGTAGAGCCTCATCAATTCTCTTCTGCGCCCCCATGTTGAATTTATAGGCAGCCACAAAGTCGCCTCTCAACCTCCTCTTGCAGAGGCTGAAGAGGTCCAGGTGCCCTATTCTCTCCTCATAGGGCTTGGCCTGCAAGCCCTTAACCATACGAGTGGCTTTTCTCTGGACCCTCTCCAGGTTATCCAGATCCCTCTTAAGTGTGGCGTCCAAAACTGGACGCAGTATTCAAACTGCGGTCTGACCAGCGCCCGATAGAGGGGAAGTATCACCTCCTTGGTTCTATTTGTCATGTATCTGCTAATGCATGATAAAGTGCAGTTAGCTTTGCTGATGACTTCGTCACACTGATGACTCATGTTCATCTTGGAGTCCACTAGGACTCTGAGATCCCTTTCCGCTTCTGTGCTGCCGAGTAGGTCATTTCCTAGGCAGTAGGTATGCTGGACATTTTTCCTCCCTAGGTGCAGCGCTTTGCATTTCTCCTTGTTGAACTGCATTCTGTTGTTTTCTGCCCATTTGTCCAACCTGTCCAGGTCTGCCTGTAGTTGTTCCCTGCCCTCCAGTGTGTCCACTTCTCCCCACAGTTTTGTGTCATCCGCAAACTTGGACAGAGTACACTTCACTCCCTTGTCCAAATCACTGATGAAGACATTGAAGAGTATCGGTCCAAGGACCAAGCCCTGCGGGACCCGACTGCCCACGTCCTTCCAGGTGGATACCAACCCGTCCACCACCCCTCTCTGGGTGTGACCCTCTAGCCAATTTGCCACCCACCAGACTGTGTAATCATCCAAGTCACAGCCTCTTAATTTGTTCACCAGTATGGGGTGGGATACCATATCAAAGGCCTTCCTGAAGTCTAAGTAAATGATATCTACCCCTACCAGGTGTTTTGTAACCTGGTCATAAAAAGAGACTAGATTAGTCAGGCATGATCTACCTGCTACAAACACATGCTGGTTTCCCCTCAGTATAATTTTTTCTGCTGGGCGCTCACATATATGAGCCTTAATAATCTTTTCAGAGACTTTACCAAGGATGGAGGTGAGACTGACGGGCCTGGAGTTGCTTGGATCCTCCTTCCTCCCCTTCTTAAAAATAGAGACCACATTGGCCCTTTTCCAGTCCTCTGGGACCTGGCCCGTGCACCACGAGTGCTCAAATATTCTTGCCAGTGGCTGTGCAATGACATCAGCCAGTGCCTTCAGTACCCTCGGATGGAGCTCATCTGGGCCTGACAACTTAAATTAATCCAGTCCTTCCAAATGACTCTGCACTATCTCAGGGTCAATGCTTGGTGGTCTGGCACCCTGATGTTGTCTCTCTTTGATCCCATTGTGAGACTTGTCTTGCCCCTTGTTTAGGAACACTGAGGCAAAGAACACATTGAGGAGTTCAGCCTTGTCCCCCCTGTCTGTCACCAATTGCTTTTGCCCATTCAGTAGTGGTCCTATACCGCCCTGGGCCTTCCTTTTACTTTCTATATATCTGAAAAACAATTTTTTGTTATCCTTAACTTGGGATGCCATCCTCAGCTCCATGGTAGCTTTGGCTTTTCTAACTGCCTCCCTACAACTGTGAGCTGAAGAGGCATACTCCTCTTTAGTAATTTATCCCTGTTTCCACTGCTTATATGCCCCCCTTTTTGCCTTTATGCTGCTCTGGATTTCTCTGGTTAGTCAAGGAAGCCTCTTGGCCCCTTTTCCTCTTCTTCCCCGCATTGGGATCGTCTCCCTCTGTGCCCAAAGGATCACTGCCTTAAGGCACAGCCACCCTTCCTGGGCTCCCATCTTGCCAAATCTCTTACCCTGCAGTGCGTCATTGACTAAACGCCTGAGCTCGCTGAAGTCAGCCTTCCTAAAGTCTAACACTTCCACCCTACTAGTTACCTTTCCCACTCTAGGTCTTATGGTAAATTCTATTATTTGGTGGTCACTGTCCCCCAGGTGACCACTGATCTTGTAGGTCCCCAACCATGTCATCCCCCATTGCCAGTACCAGGTCCAGTGAGGCATTCCCCCTAATGGGATCAAGTACCTCCTGCGTCAGGTGGAGGTCCTGCACACAGGATAGGAACCTGTGTGAATGGTGGGAATTTGCTGTCTGCGTCTCCCAGCAGATGTCAGGGTAATTTAGGTCCCCCATGACTACCGCTTCCCTAGTCTTTATGGTTTCTGAGAGCTGCCTCAGGAGTTCCAAATCTAGTTTTTCCCCTTGGTGTGGGGGTCTGTAGCAGACTCCTACCACCAAATCCCTTTCCCCTTGACCTCCATGTATCCTAACCCACAATCCTCCTACTTTCCCCTCCTCCAATTCCATTTTGATAAGGGTCAATGTATAATGCTCCTTGACATAGAACGCAACCCCTCCCCCTCTCCTCCCCACTATATCCTTTCTGTACAGCTTATAGCCCTCAATGTGTACCGCCCAGTCATGGGTAGAGTCCCACCAGGTTTCTGTTAACCCCACTAAGTCATAAGTGTTTTCTGCAAGCAGGAGTGCTAGTTCATCCTGCTTGCTCCCCATGCTCCTAGCATTAGTGTATAGGCACTTGAGCCCTGTGACTGGCACCTTTGTTGCCCCCTGGCTCTGATGCCCAGTGGGCCCCTTATTGCTTACCTGCTTATTGTTTACCTGTACTGTACTGCTGGACGTCCCGTGGATTGCAGGTTCCTGATGTTCTCCTTCTTCTGCTTCCCTGTCCCCCGTCTGAGCTAGTTTAAAGCCCGATGTAGGAGATCAGCCAACCTGTTGGAAAAAATACTTTTACCTTTCACTGAGAGGTGAAGTCCATTATGTCCCAGGAAGTTCCTTGCCAGGAAGTGTGGGTCGTGGTCCAGGAAGCCAAATCCTGCACAATGGCACCAACTCCTGAGCCACAGGTTGACGTCTCTGACTGGGAGGATGGACGAGAAGACCACCTGTGCCCCCATCTCCCTAAGTCTGGCCCCCAAAGCCCTGTAGTCACCCATGACATGGTTGGGACTACTCCTGGCCGCATCATTGGTTCCCACATGGATGAGGACCATGGGATAGTAGTCCAAGGGCTGGATCATGGGACTACTCCTGGCCGCATCATTGGTTCCCACATGGATGAGGACCATGGGATAGTAGTCCAAGGGCTGGATCAGGTCAGGAATCCTCATCATGACATCCTGGATCTTGGCCCCTGGCAGGCAACACACCTCACACACTCTGGGATCGGGGTGGCAGATGTTTCTTTCTGCTAGTAGGGAGTCGCCCACTATGATGACATGTCTCCTCTTCCTCTGGTATCTTGTCTGGCCCTCAGCTTGCTCGGGGATGGATTGGGGCTCCTCCCATGCCATCTCCTCCACTGCACTCTCCTCCAGTGCAGCCAGGGCTTCATATCTGTTCCCCAACTGCACCAGTGGATCCATTTCTGTGGTGAGTGGCCTGGCCCTGGAGGTGTGACTGTCATCCATCCTTCCATATCAGCTTTGGGGCTTCTGAAGTCCGCTCCTCTGCCTGGTGTCTAGCTCTGCAGAGAAAGGAAATACCCGTCAATCTCCTCCTTAATTGCCCTGATCCCCCTCAACCTGCTCACCTCTGCCTGGAGTACCGCCATCTACCCCTCCAGTGCCTCAACCCTGGCACATGTGGGACAGGCGGGGGGACCCCTAGCCTCCCCCCCTGCCCCAGGCCTCTAAGGACCCATCAGGCAACCCCTGCACGCAGGGGGCCCAGGTGCCACCGCCCTGCCCCAAGGCTCTGTCTGGGTGGAGGCCTCAGAAGCACCCCAGGCAGTGGGCAGCATTGGGGCAGGGTCCCCAGCTGCACTCCAATTCACCACCTCCATCAAGCTCACTACACGTGCTCTCTCCTCTACACGTGCTCTCTCCTGGAGAGTCACTGGTCCCCCGTGCTCTCCGTCTTGCGCTAACGTGTGTGCAAATGCCGGTGTGCCCCCACAGAGCGTAGCTCAGGAGTGCAGCTCCTGGCTGGCTCAGCTAAGAGGCTCCGGCGGACTTCCCCTCCGGATCCTCTTCAGCTGTGTTGGCCCCTGCCCCACTTACCTTTCTCGCCACTCCACTGCTGCTGCTGCCTCTGCCTCTGCTGCCTCCACTGCCTGGTAAGTCAGTTGGGTACACGTGTACTGTTGGCGCATGTGTACCTCCTCCAAATCAAGCCCTGACTGCCAGGGGCCTCTGCAAACGATGACTTTTAAGAGCATCCTTATGACGTGTCTTGCCCAATGGAGCTGGTGCCATATAAGTGCTGATGATGGTTGCTTGAGCCAGAATGGTGGTGTTTGTTGTCCTTTTCTGCCAGTTCATACGGAGGACTTTTGAAGAAATCACTGATGTTAATCTTCTATATTTTTCGGGTGCTTCCAGTATGTTGTCCAAATTTCATACCCATACAACAGGATAGGCTTGAAAACAGACTGGGAGATGAGGCATTTGGTTTCGGTCCTGATGTCATAGTGATTGAAGGACATGATTTTGGTGGTATCCAAAGGTGGAACTGGCAGATTTTATCCAGTGTTGAATTATCTTTGTCTGTGTTTACTTTTTGGGAAAGGTGGATGCCCAGATAGGGGAAAAGCTCAACATTCTCCAAAGATTGCCCTCTAATTTTATTACGTGGAGGAGCAGTCTGTTGGTTTTGGGTGGGCTTTTGAAGAATCTTCATTTTTGTAAAGTTGACAGTGAGTCCAAGCATTTCATACACTTCACAGAAGAGATTGAGAGTGACCTGGAGTTATTCAATGGAATGGGCACACACAATTGCAGTTTGCAGCATACTGATGATCAGTAATGTTGGTCTTGACTGTCTTGGATTTGGAATCTCACCATTTTGATGTTAAAGAGATGTTAAACACAAGAATATGTCATTATATATATAGAGAGAGAAGTAGTAATAATTATTATTCTATGGTGGTCTAGTTCTCTAAATTAATCTAAGAGTAAGACTGAAGGCTGGAAAACTTGTTAACAAAACAGCCTTTTGTAAGAGAGATTGGTTTGCCATCAAGACCCATTTTCTATAAACTTTAGTAGGCTGGCTATCTCAACAGGGCTACTAGAAAATCAGAAGTGTTCTGCACACAATGTGGTGTTGCTGGTGTTTAACTGGATTGGGGGAAAATAAATATCACCCGGATGCAATATTGACATGCAGAAAGGATCACTGGTATCCTCCAGCATACTACCATTACTATAAGCTAGACAATGGAACCTTGATCTTAATTGGGTCAATTTGGAGTAAATTATTATTGTTACTTGTTTGTTTGTTGTTGCTTTGGGCTTCTGTGACCAGCACAAATTACCTGAGTAAAATCATGGCATGGCTATTTAAGGCCTTCCATGTTCTGTATGGACAACAATACGTGCCATTAATTTAATGTATGCTACTGTTTTTTATTATTACAATTACAACTAAGAATAATAAATGTACAATTTTCCAAAGGAAAGAAAATAGACTAGTAAGGCTATTTTCCCCTCTGCTAGGCATAGTCACTTTATGTCAGTGTGGTCTGTATGCTTTAATTTTTAGGAACCAGTCCTGCTCATACTGAAGTTAACTGGAGGTTTTCTATTGACTTTCTAGAGTCAGCATCTGAGCTTTGTAATAAGTAAATAAAGTACAGTTTATTTTAATAAGTTATCTGGTTCTAGTGTGATGCATCTTTGTGTATATTACTGCTTGGTCAATGTGTGTCTTCTCTGTACTTTCCCACAATGAAAAATCAGGGTAGTGAGATAATATTTGCAGGAGGACATAACACCAGTACCACTTCAGTGTTGCCAAATCAAATAATTTTTAAGGAAGAACTGATTTTTATGGTTATTCATTTGAAAACAGTCTACATTGTTATTCACATTCATCTTCATTGTATTGCACTGAACGACATTAATTTTCATCATATTTGCATTGGTGAATTCTGCATATGACTAATTTGCAAATTATATAGTGCTATATTGATTTACATAGCATTATAATGCATTCTATTATGAGCATTTTCCAGTCACATCACTAAATTACATTGACATTTATTGCTATTACATCAAATAATTTACCCCAGCAAAGAAATTAAATAGATGAGTACTACCTGGCAGATGAGCAAAATCAAGGTGCAGAATTGCTATAAATTGTTCATGATACTACTTATTAAAAAGGAACACTTTCACAGTAGATGTATCCTTTTCTCTAGCCATTCAATAACCAGATAACTCTAAAAGTTCAAACTTCTCATTTTGTAATACCATTCCTATTCTGCACATCTTCAATGGGAGGAATAATGGATTTAGTCACATAAGGAAGTAAGTGTTTAACAAAATGACATTTCCTGAGATCACATAGGCCATTACAAAGGTTCAAAAAGCCCAGGGTTAGTTATATTAACTTTTGCAGCTTTTTCCGAGTGCCCTAGATTAGTTCAGGAGTGAACAGAACTCGCATTCACCCTCGGGGGCAGGGGGAGGGGAAGGGAAAGGGTTAGGGCATGGATGTGGCCTTATTGGTAGAGGCCACCATGTTGGAGGCACTTCAGCACACCTCCCAGTAGGCTACCAGAAACGGCCAAGCACAGCTGAGCAGCTGGCAACTCCTAGCCTCTCTCCAGCCCTGCCTCTCCCAGTAGTCTGCTCTCATTAGTGGCTGGGAGGGTGGGAAATGGAACCCCCCACCACGTGGGCCCCTCCAGCTTGCTGGCTCAAGTCTCGAGGACTGGGTTGGGTACATGCAGTAGGGGGCTCTGACTCCCCCGTTCCCAGCACAGTGGACAGCTGTTCAGCTCTGAGCTGAGCTGTTGTACCTATCTAAAACTGTAAGATGGTTGTGGTGGGGGGCTGGGGAAGCAGAGCCTCCTGCTGCAGCCCCCCTCCCCCCCGCAGGTGTTACAGCTGGGTCTGAGGGGTGCTGGGCCTGGTCCACATGGGGAGTTTCCATTCCCCCCCCTCCCCCGACCACCTTACAGCTGCAGACAGGGAGCATGGCTTGGCTAAGAGCCAGGCAGATCTCCACCACACCAGGATTAGGGGGTGGAGAGGAGCAGAGACCACTGCCCCACAGACTGGGTCCAGTTCCCCTTAGACTCAGCCAGAACAGCTGCAGTGATCCATGGGGGTTCTATTCCCCCCCAGGCTGGCATCCCCCGTCCTCCCCTGCTGGTCCCCCTGACTCTCTTACAGCTACAGACAAGAGCTGTGCAGCTCTGCCATGGCAGGAACAGGGGGGAGTGGGGCCCCCACTGCGAAGGCCCCTCCCAGCTGTTCTGGATGGGTCTGGGTGGGGCTTAGCTGGAGGTGGGGGCTTCAATTTTGGGGGTTGGGGCTGGGGAAATAAGCTGTGCTGGGCCAGTCAGCAGGGGTGGGGGAAACCCCTGCTGTGCGCCCCCCCCCAGCTGTTCCACTTCTTCCGTCCTCCATTCCTACCCAGCCTGGCTTATAGGCAGAGGTTAGGACACAGGGATGTGGAGGAGCTGCTTTGCTGCCTCAGCTCTTTGATAGCTTAGGGATGGGGCAGGCCCAGTGTTCAGTTGGAGCAGATGAGCACAGGTCGAGGCTAGCCCCCTCATTGAGAGAGAGGAACTAGCAGGGGAGCCGCAAAGGCTCTTGGGATGTTGGGGGACTGCAACCTAACTTGAGTCAGGAGGGGATCTGGGACAGAAGTTCGATAAACTAATCTAACCTAAATTGATTAAATTTGATACAGTATCCATCCAGGTCTATCTTAGAATGCATTCTGCCATTTTAAAACCAGTCTATGTGCACTGAATTTCTGCTCTGTTGCATGTTTAGACCAGATCACTTATACCAGTTCATGTAATTTCTCTACTTAGTCATAAGGATTAATTCCTTACCCTATTAATGTCAACAGCATAACTCATCTTGAATTTAGTAGGGCCTGAATTTCACCTAGGGTGCCTATATCAAATTCAAGAATTGAATTTGGATCTCCTGTATGTCAATCTTGTATGTTAGTCACAGGGCAGTGTTTCCTATACTCTGTTAGAAGTTTCCTATAGTAGTTAGTAGACTGTTTTTATTGCATTTTCAGTTTAATCTAAATGACATTGAACAAAATGATCTGACACTTGGGTGAACCTGTACTAAGAAAAAGCTATGAGTAAATAAAGTTTGAACAAAAATTGTGCTGAAATAGCCAAAAAAACAGATAAAATCCATTGTCTGAATTACCTTATATATTTGTGGCAAACTGTATCTATCACTTATGTCCTTATGATAATAGAAATAAAGACATTAGATTAGAGCATGGGAGAAATAGCTCATTAATTTACAAAAATAAACCTACAGATTAATTCTGACACTATTAGTTAAAGGCTCCTATTTTTTTATGCCCATATATAATTTTATTTATCTATATGGGGAAACAATTGCTCCTGTGTTAACATATTGTGCAACTGACCTCTCTCAAGTAAAGGCCAGCAGTACACTGTCACTGATTTCCTTTGTAACATCCCAATATTATTCCCAATATTATTCGCTTCTGTCAATAACATAATGTCTCTGTTATCAGGGTCTGACTACAAAATGTAGTTGTAGTTTCACTAATTAGAACTTTCTATATTTCTGTCCTGACATGTATTAAGTTAAGCTTTGATTTTTCTGAGCTTCTAAACTTGGATCCTGACTCAGCAGAAAATGCCTTTGGCCTACAATCCCCAGGGTACCATGGAGACTGATTCTGTCACAGTTTGATCAATGCAGTGGGCAAGTTAACTTGCCAGGAAGAGCATCCCTCGCTCTGCACTTTCTCAGCCCTTCCACTTCCCTTCTGAGAGCGTAAGTTGCTGTTGTTGTTCATGGATTTGAGTCTCCTGCTCCTTACATTCCTCGACCCTCAGGCTTTCCTCTTTGCCAGAAGCCCGCTCATGCTGTTGCATGGATCTTGTGTACCTTAGTGGTGCCTGATTGTACAAATTCAAGCCCAGAATTATGTCATTACTGTAAGGAAGGAGAAGTTGCTTCAACTTACATTTCTATAGATGCTTTTGAATTTTACTTCAATCTATCTTTACCCCAATTCATAATTTTTTTAAAGGGCTGAGAGTTGAATAATATTTGGGCACTTGGCTTGTCATTTTCTGTGTTCTTGCTTTTTACTGTAGTCCCCTTCTATGATTGTCTAAAAGCCATTTCTGTATATACATTAGTAAAGCAGAAGAAATGGGATGACAAATAAAGCAGAAGACATGGGACAGACTTCTGTTTGGCCAAGTGGGCCATCAAAGTACAGCTTGTGACCAACTTTGGGTTACCAAACTCAAGGGCAAGAAAGATTCTAATGGCCCCTCTGAGTGCATAAGAGCTCCTATTATGGGAATAGAGAGATGTCTGTGCCTCTTGAGAGGGTGATCCAATTGCTGTTAATGGGAGCAATAATGAGCCTGGGGTGGGTAATAGAATTGTTCTCCTGCTTTAGACAGGTGACCCAAAGCTGGCCGCAAGCCACATTTTGGCCATCCCCTAGGTGGAATAGAATGTTGACTATAATAGTCTAAATTTTAATTATGCATTTTATTGTAAGTCAGTAGAGTTATATGAGGGGTGAAGTTAGTGTAGTATGTTGTGTGCAGATACAGCACAAACGTGGAATATCCTAAATTATTGAAGTCAGGAATTAGTCATTTAAGGCTCCTCACATATTTATGAGAAAAAGAGGATATGATGTTTTATGTTACCTCTAGTAATACTGAATATGGGCTTAACAGTGATTAATTAATAAATGCTGTCCCTGAGCTTGTTGAATCCTACGCTGAGAATGTGAAATCAAAGCTACCTAATGCAGTATTTACATCAGGGAGGACATTGCATTTAATTTTGAAACTATGTCCACTCCAGACCTCTAAACTAGCACGTAAATTAGATATGTTTGAAAATATCCACTTTCATTTCACAAATTATATGTAAAGCCATAAATTTATACAAGAGTTTGTATAACAGTGATTCCAGTGTTGGATGGGATAAGAGCTGTGAATAGTCACAGATTTGAAATTCCTTAAAATGTAGTTGCTTTTCTTAAAAAAGTATTGTTGGTGTAGCAGAAGAAAAGATTTTCTTTCTCAGGAAAATGGAAGCTTTACATAAATAAAAATATTCCCAGTAAAATAACTGAAAGGTTTTCTTGGATTGACAAGGAGTTACAAATGTCAGAATGTGGAACATCATTATTTTTCCATTATTTTTTCATTTGATAGTGGCTTTTTAAAAATGTTGTTCTACCTAAAATACTCGGCTATATAAAACAGGATGCTGTATTCTGTTAACACGTTGCATGCTCATTTTGGTCATGTCTAAACCAGAATTAGAAGTGTGACTGTAGCATGAGTACACATGCTTAACTAACCATAATCTAGTTGGCTTTGGTATGCATGGTAGGAAAGACTTGGTCATCCAGAGGTAAATATTCCAGGTCCCCAATAGTTTTATATTGCCCAAATACAAACTTCTTATGCCATGACTTTGTCGTTATTGTTCTCTAAAGATTCTTGATCAAAGCTAGTTCGGGTGTGCCTACTTAGTCCCACATCCTGATTTCAGTGGAGAACAGGCTTGTAGTAATTGTAGTGCATCAGTAAAAGTCCAGTAACACCTTGCATTCTTATATGACCTTCCACTGAAAAAATTCAATATTTATTATGGTGAGGAGTTAAGTTTTGTGAAAAACATCTTTGAATAAAAGTCTAATCATCAGCATAGAGGTGGAAACTGAGGCACACAGAACCTTCCATAGTAACACATACACAACCTGTGGCATAAATGATACCTTTTTATTCTTACTAGAAGCCCATCCTTCCTCTTCTTTGTATAAGGAATATTGTTTTTAACTAAAGAGAAAGAAAACAAAAGGGAATTTCGTCCCTGGAAGCAGCATTTTACTTGTCTCTGATCAACATTGGCAGCTGTTCATTTTCTGCCTGAGTGAATTCAGAAGAAGTCATTTACCTTGCAAGTGATGAATGTTATATGGCACTTGGTTGTCTACATCTTATACTGTTTAGTCTCACCCTGACAAAAAAGCTTCCATGTCTCTCTAAACCGCTAATAATATTTCATTGAATTGATTATTTATCATGTTTTTAATAAGGTCAAAAAGACAATCATGTAATATAGACAGCGACATTGTTATGGTATGCTTGTAGGAAGAAAGGATTTCCACTAATAATGTTGGTATTACTGAAAAGGATGCTTTAATATTATAGCAGTAAATACTACTATGTATCAAAAAGTGTAGTGTATTCTGAGCAAATCAGAATACAAATCAGAAACTTTTACCATAATGTAATATGTTAACTACTTAGTTCTTATTTGATTTTGTTGTGAAGCAAACACGTTATAGAATAAGTGATGGATTTGTTAATTAAAATTAAACTTATTTATTTTGAAAGAAAAAATAAGGGTACTCAGAGCCAGGCTTGTAATCCTTATTATGGAGAATACATCAAGTGAAAATATGCAAGTCAGTATCAAACTATTCCATCATAATTTAATTTAGATTTTTGGGTTTTTTTTAACATATGTAAGTCTATGTACTATGGTTATGAATGATAGAAAGTAGTAATGAGAAACTTAACTAATAAATGGGTTACACGTAAATGGATTAAGAATAAAGTATATTCAGTTTTGTATTTAGTAATACATTCCTCATATGTAATGCTTTAAAAGATTATGCATGCCAATCCTGAATAATAAATATGCTTAGTGCTATAGAGCCTTCTTTAAGCAGTGCCACTGCTAAAGGGAGAAAAGTAATGTTATCAATAGCACGCAAAAGTAATGAAACTAAAGTATTTTGGATAAAGGATTTTTGCTTCTTTTTTTTGTTTTCACAGGCATATGGTCCTAATAGTCGAACCTTAAGGATTTAAAAAGAAGTACTGCTATTTGCCAGGAAGGTTGAAAACAAATATATACCAGATGTAGACTTTAGGATAGAACCTCAGCTGGTGTAGCTTGATAAAGCTCCACCAATTTACTCCAGCTATGTACTTGGTCTTCCTTTTTTTTTTTTTTTTTTTTTCCTTATAGAAGCAAAATCTTGTGTAGATGTTGTTCAGTGTAATGGCCTTTAAACTCTTAGATTAAAATCTGAGTTTACAGCAGTTTCAGGTTGAAAGGATTGGCTACTCTTAACTGTATCTCAAATGCCTATTTGCCCACATCACAGAAATGCCATGCAATTTGAGTACCAGGGATATATTGAAGCATTAACCTGGTATCTCAGTGAATATACTTTTTTTTGTTCTTAAAGGGTAAAGATCAATATGTTGATTTTAGGAAGCAATTGGGCAATGTAGTTCTGAGCCAATGTTTACTAGTGTTCTCATTTGACTTTGAAGCAGGTGATACAGTAAAGTTCATGCTCCTGGCAAAATCTTTTTTATATTTTAAAGGATAGCTTTAATTTTAGTTTTTGATGAAAGCCACCAGCCTTAAGAATTAAGTTTTCTATTCTTTGTTTCCATTAGTATAAACACCATGGGCATCTGTCTTCTGTGTTTCATGCTCTTACTAGTAACAGGGCAATATCACTAGTGTAACTGGGGGGAGGCAACTGGGGCATCAACTCTGGGTGCCATCTTTGGTGAAAGGAGTACAAAATTGTAGCGTGGCAATTGATCACACTGAACCTGTCGTTATTATGGCAGAATTCTATTGAATTACACCAAGTTTCTGATTGTATACCTGCAGGTTGTATGAAGTTTTAAGGCTGTAAGATTTATCTCTTTTGGCAGAAGTGGATAGATAAATTAAAATGAAATTAAGCACATAGCTTGACTGGTGGTAAAAATATGAGAGAGACAATCAGTGAGAGAGAATTTATTTTTCCAAAGTATTTTCTCCCATTGTGAAATTTTCTTGGTTGGCTGAAGGTGGCACAGAATTGATGCATTCTGGCATGTTAATGTTCACTCAGTCCTGAAAGCAGTTATAGCTGTTAGCCTTACTGTTGACTTTAGAGAGTACCATGTTTGACAGTATATTCTTGCAGGATATTGCATTTAAATCTTGTGTATTTCTAATGATGCTTCCTCAGATTTTTTAGGACTAAATACCACCAGAATCATAGAAATTTAGGGTCGGAAGGCACTTCAGGAGGTCCCCTAGTCCAACCGCTTGCTCAAAGCAGGACCATCTCTAACTTGATCATTCTAGCCAGGGCTTTGTCAAGCTAGGCCTTAAAAACCTCCAAATGAGAACAGTTTAGCTCCAAACTCTTTGGAACCCCCCTTAGCATAGTTAAAGGCTGCTATCAAATCCCCACTCAGCCTCCTCTTCTTCATACTAAATAAGCCCAGTTCCCTTAGCTTCTCCTCATAAGTCATGTGCCCCAGACCTCTAGCCATTTCTGTTGTCCTCCACTCGACTCTCTCCAACTTGTCCACATCATTTCAAGGCTTAAAAGGTCAACACTTATTGCATTTCTGTGCTAAGTGCCTTGGATGGACTGGTTAACAGACGCATTCAGTATGTATATCTGGGCTTAACTCAAATCTTGGTTTGAAAGATTACCTTGAAGTATAGCCACTAGAACTGAACACACAAAGGAGCGTCATCGCTTTATTTGAGAAATGTTTTATGTATTATTTTCTGCTTCATTTTAGGTAGAAAATATCACAATAACCTATTTGTCTTTTTAACTCATTCAGTATATTGTACAGATAATGTTGACCATAAAGACTTCTCAATGGAATCATGCAAGTTCAGAGCACATCAGTATATAGGAGACACTTAGATTACTATTTAGTGTATGTTCCATAGCCTTTAATCTAAAATTAATTGTGTTTGCCTTTGCGCTCCAAGGTCCGTTTGCAGTTTCTCACAGGTCTTTTCACTTTGTACTAATCCATATCACTTTTTGTCATTGGGAAAATCCTACCATCTCACGGAGCCCAAATAATTTCACAAATTGATTGAATGATACCGATCCCTCAAACGCACCTCTATTAAATTCTATGCTTCCCCTGTTTGTTACCAGTAATTCATAAGTTGCTATCTTTTTTCCCACCACTTTAAAAGAATTCCATGAAAAGAAAACCAATTATGTACCTGCAAGCTCCCTTTTGTTCGTTGCTTTATTAACTTTTTGAAAGAACAGGTTAATGAAGCATGAGTTACAATTTAATTCCACAATGCATTGGCTTCAGCAATCTAAATATATCTTCATACTACAATATGATGCCCCTTGAAATTAACTGGAAGACTGCTTCTGACTTTGCTAGGATTAGGAACAGACTCTGAATGAGAGTTGTGTTAGAAGTCATAACTATTGAAACTGAGACATGAGGCCTCTAAGGATTTTGAGGATTTTGCTTTTGAGGATGATCAGAGCCCAGTGGTTACTTTCCATTCTTCAGGAAAGCACCGATTCTTTATAGCTCTTTTGTGTTAGGTAAAATTTTATCATTAGCTCTCTTTCCACTCCTGCAGACACTATTAGATTTATGGCACTTAAGTTTCTCAAGTTGGCCCACAGACTTTTGTCTCTGATGTCTTCCCCATTATTTTCTGCTAACAGGAGAATCTCCACTCTTCTATAATAAAGGGTTATGTAAGTGATGAACACTTTCTGTCATTGTGACATCTTCTTTCATTTCTGTTAATTAGTCAGTCATCCATTCACATGTAGGTCCAGATCCTATTCCACCTGTTAGATGACCAAGTGGAGTTAGGTGCCTAAGCATGATCCTATTCCACCCTGCTTTATTTTATAAGACACAACCAACTTACCTTTAAGGCTAAGTCAAAAGAAGTAGATCTCACAAGAAGGACCTGTCCACTAGGACTGTGTGAAGCTTTGGTCATGACTGGTGCCTCCTGGGTCTGGCGGGGGGGGCACCTGGCATTCCCCCCCAAGCTGATAGCTGAGCTGGAGGTGCAGGGGGTGCCCTGCATGCTCGGCAGTGGACTGAAATTAAGTCTGGTCTACTTCCAGGTCTGCCTCTGATCATGTGAGGGACCTCCCCCTCCTCCCCACCCCGCACTCCCGTGGGACACTCCATCCGCCCCAGCATCTCAGCGTTCATGAGCCACACCTGGTACCTTGAGGTACATAGAAACAACATATAAAGCTGTGTCTATGGCCGAATCGCTGGTTCTCTGAATCAGAATCAAATCTTCAGATTCATATTGAATCGGGACAGTGATCCGAATCAGCGAATTGAATCACTACCCCTTGAATCAGGCTGAATTTGAATTGAATACAGCCCACTTCACATACCCCTACTGTCTACCTTCTACATGAGCTGTTTTTCAGGGACTTGAGCAGGATAGAATAGGATCACACTTAGGTGCCTACCTCCACTTAGGTGTCCAATAGTTAGAATTGTATTTGTTCCATAGGGTTTTCCCAAAATGTTTGTGATTTACCAACAAATCATTAGTAGGCTTCTGCTTATTTAAGAAACTATATATTAGTTATATAACATCTCTTAAAACTTACACTTTGCTTAAGATTTGCCTTGCAATGTAGAATTCTGCCCTTGGACCCTAATTTTCAAAACTAAAAAAAAGTGGACAGATTCCAGTCCACCTAGTAGATATAAATATGATCAGTGCCTAAGTGTGATCCTGTTCCATCTTGCTAAAGTCCATGAAAAAATGTTACTACAATAAATTAGTTGGTGCCATTTTTCCCATCTTGCTTTTTTGTGATTCAGCCAATAGGATAAGATGATAGTGTGTTACCAAACAGATGCATTAATAGGTTCTTCGGGCAAAGCGAGGTGAAATAGAATTGCACTTAGGCACCTAAGTCAATTCATATGTCCAGTAGTTGGAATAGGATCTGGCAGAGGTACACCTAAAAATGTGCGTTTTTATATGTAGAAAGAGACTATTAGATCTGTCTATTTTTCCTCCCTTAACTACCTCACCCCAGGGTATCTGGAAGCTTCACCTCCTCCTTTTGGCTGCCCATGCCTCCTCCCAGCAAGCAGCAAACACTTGCATGCATTTTATGCTGACTCAGGTTTAGGTGCCTTGCACTAAGTTGCCTAAACCTGGGCTGAGTCCTGTGAATGCTTGTTCATGCTCATAGATTATGGCTAGTTTTACACCTGGTGATCATCACACAGCTGGCTCAGAAATATGGTGCTGGCTTAAACAGTTTTTCAGCAGTACCATTTCTGAGCTACCAAACTGAAGCCAAGGTCTAGGGCCAAAGACTTTAAGCAGATAGTGTCCATTTAATTAGCTTATGATGCATTGCTTTGCCTGTTCCTAATTACACTGGGGTGATCATGAAATCTGTTTGACAACTAAAAGCCATCAGTTTGTTACATGTCTATTTGATAAATGGTCAGGTAGATGATAATTAGCCCCAAGGTCCTTTCACTGGTTACTAGCATTAAAAGGACAAGGCCTCAGATGTTGCTAAAGTAATCAGCTGCTTTTGAAAGGAATAGGTTTATTTAGAAAAATATTTAAAATGTCTTTTTTACTATAGTTGGAATAATAAACCACCAAGAAATATAAACAGACCTTGTAGATTGAAAATTACAAAGTTGAAGCAGATCAGAAAACACAAAAAAACCCTACAAACCACTTGATTTTCTCATAGATTTCCAAGTTCTTGTACATGTAATCTCAAAATACTTTATAGGCTGATGGACTCAAAGCTTTTAACCCTTCAGTATGCATGGGAAATAGCTAAAGAGGGATGTCTCCAGCCAAATGAGACTGAATTTTTACACCATTTGACTTCTGTTAGTACTGAGCCGCCTTTGCTATTAGTTAATGTAACAGTGGAAACAGACATTACAACTATCCCAGGATAAACCAATTTATCCCAGGACAAAGTACAGATGTCTGTTGTCCCAGGAAATCCTAAAACAGTTTCTTGGATAAAAGTAATAGTTTTTATCCCAGGATACTGCAAAATTAATCTGTAAAGTTATTTCCAGACTGCATCGTTGAATCAGTGTTAAAAAAGTAGCACTGCATTCAGCTGTTCACTAAACCCTGATTGGAAAGGCAGCATGTATACACACCAGGCTTGGGATAGTTTGGTTCCTGAATAAGTTGTGCCTGTGTTTGTCTTGGAACAAATGGAGCATCTGCTCCTAGACTAAGAGTGTTGTTGGAGACAGCAACTTTACCTCTCCACATTTTAACTTATGTTGTTATGGACTATTTAATAATCACTGAAATGGTCATAGGAAACGACAGGAGAAAACAGAGAAATATGCTAACAGCATTATACTTATTAGATCAGCATTAAAATCAATTAGATGAACATGTATCTTCTAAAGACAGGCTAATCCTGTTTCCACGGGAACTTCCTAGCAGTCAGGCTCTGCTGCTTTTTTGTACTGCAAGATGCTTTGGATCTTGAGTATTTCAGCAAAGTACAGTCTGAATTTAGTTCCTATACTGCAGGCTGTAAGTACAGTACAGTTGAGAGATTTGAAGAAATATCAGACTAGATGAAACTAAAACAAAAAGAATTATCATTAAATAGTGCTGTTTTTCTGACACTGATTCAATGATGCAGTTTGGGAATAACTGTACAGATGTACAGTGAACAGTTATTGATGGAACTGAACCCTCCTTTTCTATAAGATTTCCATGTGCAGTGTTAAGTACATTCTTGAGCTGGGCCTTGATGCCACTGAAGTTTGAATTTCCTAAGGAAAGATATCAGTATAACATGAGAGGATAAACAGGAGTAGAAAATTATTAGAACACTTTTAGGATGTTTTTTGTCCCCAAAGTCCTTGCCTGCTGCACAGGTCATAGCAGCAGTTGGCTGTAGCCAGATAAATTAGCCGGGTGCTATCATGCTAATTTATTAGTGTGCTTTCAAATAATAACAAATAATGTATTAGCTCCCAGTGTCCTGCTTTTGTTTGTCACAGATTCATAAAAAATTGGGCCAGAAGGGACCTTAGAAGGTCATCTAGTCCTACACCCCGTTCAAAGCAGGATCATCTCTCTAAAGCATTCAGTACAAGTATTTGCCTAACCTACTCTTAAATGTCTAAAGATGGAGGGAGATGCTACTTCATCTTCAGGTAGTCTGTTCCAACCCTCATAGTGAAAATGTTCTTCTGAACACCCAACCTAAATTTCCCTTGCTGTAATTTAAGCTCTTATCCTGTCCCCTGCAGCCATCCTCTTTATATCCACCCTTCATATATTTGAGAACTGTCATCAAATTCTGCCTCCTTCCCCAGACTTCTCTAGTTTAGATATTCCCAGTTTTTCTTCATAAATCATGTTTCTGAGATTTCTAATCACTTCTATTGTTCTCTGCTGGCCTCTTTCCAATTTGTCTACGCCTCTCTTGGGGGTTGGACTAGATGATTTCCTGAGGTCCCTTCCAACCCTAATTTTCTACCATTATAAATTTTCTTTGAAGTGCTATAGGTGAAGCCTGATCAATGCTGAACAGAGTGGAAGAATCACTTCCTTTGACTTGGAAGCAACACTTCTGTTAATGTGATCCCATATGCGATTGGCTTTTCTTGCAATAAGAACATACTGTTGTTTCATATTTAGTTTACAGTTCACTGTGCTGTAACCCAGAGATCCCTTTCTCTAGTACTGCAACTTTGTCAGTCATCTATCTGTATTTGTGCATGCAGTTAGTCTGTTGTAAATGCAAGACTTCACATTTGTTCTTACTGAATTTCATTCAGTTAATTTCAGACCATTTCTCCAGTTTATTAAATCATGCTGAATCCTAATCCTGTCCTCCTCAGTGTCTACAGTTCCCCCAGTTTTTGTGTCATATGTACACTTTGGTAAGTGTGCACTCAAGGCCATTCTCCAAATCAATAATGAAAATAATAAATAATAGCAGACCAAGGACACACCCTTTTTCTCTTTTCCAGTCACATGAGACTCACTCATTTAAGGCAGCATATTGCACCATTTAAGGTGCAATATGCTGCCTTAAATGACTTGGGGTACAGCAAACTAAAACTTCTTCAAGGAGTTTTAGTTTGCTTCCCCTACAGCTGCAGAGCGAAGCACCGGGCTCTGTGCAGCTCCATGGCTCTGCAGGAAGCCCTGCAGGCAGCCTGGCAGTAGCCCAGGAAGGCAGACTCTGCCCAAGAAAAGTAGTGAGCCCAGTCCCATCCCCCCCCACCCTTCCTGAGCCTGCGTGCCTGCCTGCCTGAGCTGTGGTCGGGCCCGATGTGTCCCTTCATGGCTGCAGTGCCCCCTAGGACCACCTGAGCCAGGTGCCTGCAGACGGTTGCCACTCGGGGGGGAGAGAGGTGAGGAGGGGCTGCCACTGCTGTGGAGGGAGGCACCAGCCGTACCCACAGCCCAGGGACTGCTCCGCCTGCTGGTAGCTCGCCCTCTCCTCCCCTCCCCTCCCCTCCCCTCCGGAGAGGCAGGTAACGGTGGGATGTGTGCACAACACGGGGGGTTTAATCAGCCCTAAATTGAAGCTATGATTTTTAAAACCCACTGCTTCAATTTAGGGTCCCCATTTCGTCTACACACGCCCTAAAGCTCTGTGTATTCCTTTTGCTGTTCACTCCTCCACCATCGTTTACAAAATGTGGTAGTTGTTTCCTTGGTGAAAGTTCTCCACTCCAAGCTGTGAGTTGTAATTAGAGACAGAAAGAACAGTGAGAAATTGGGTACCTTTGTGCTCTTCAACTAATCTTCATGACCCTACAGTATGGGTCATGATCTGGCTATAGGTAAAGAGATACGGATGTTTGAATTACTTCGTGAGACCTATCTTGCAAACACAAATGTTCATAAAAAATAATCATCACTGATTTTGGTAGTACTTTCTAAATGACTTATGAAGTTGCTTTGAAAAAATTGTTTCTATATACTTTGTAGTATTCCCCCAGCTCTGCCCATCTAGTTTATAGCTTCAAGTACGTATATAATGGCCATAATCTTATTTCCAACATGAGCAGTAAAACTAAATTATCCAACCCTGCCCCTCCCCCCCAACAAGGAAAACCTCAATAGCCTCTCATGTCACTCTGCAGTATTTCTCTCTTGTGTTTTGATTTTGGATTTCTGATTCACTGATACTCTTTGAAAGGATAAAACTTCTTTGCTCCCTTTGCTCATCCAATAATGTCTACATAACCCTGAAATCTTTCTGGGCAGAAAAGGGCATATTCCCAGCAAGGTGCACAGTATTACTACTGAATCTATAGAAGCTCTCCTCCTTCACCTCCCTTTAAGACAATTTAGTCATGTAATTTATAAGGCACTTTTTTTCTGAACACATTCCCTTTTTCTGCCCGCTTCTCAGAATGCATTTCTTGTTCTAAGGGAGCAGAACATTCCTTCAACTTTCTCTGCTTCAGTGAAGCAAACCTGCCTTTTCAAGGACAGGTGATTAACAGAGTTACTCAACATTTTCTCTTAAGTTTTGCACACAAAGAATATTCTGTACCCTTCCAACAAAGGTGTGTTCTTACTGATTCATCTTTGTTTTCAGGATTTGGTTATTTCTCACTTGCAGCCTGTTATTCCATGTGATCCAGCTTATTCTCTAGTTGATGTGTTTTCTGTAATCAGGCCACATCCCAGCCACCTCCTGTTTTTCTCGAGTCCAACAGCCCCCAGAGTTTAGCTACCTGCAGAACAGTTCCTGCATGCATTTAATATGCAAGAGCTGCAGTGGTTCAAGCCAGAATCTTGTAAGTGAACTCACTGATAGAGCTGCCAAACAGAAGTGTTCTTGGTACTAAAGGTAAGGTCCTCACACATGAAAGATGTGGAAAGGAAAAGGATTAGATAGCCAGTTGTATAGCTTGGATCATGCTATTATTCTAGACGGTTTATTGTATCATTGTTAGTAATTAAGTGAAAGTTGCCAGAAATACGCACACAGTGGGAAAAGAGAATAATAAAGAAAGTAAGAAAATATCTTTTAAAATTGAGATATTTAAACAGCTGCTCTTGAAGAGCACTGAGAAATCTTTCCCCTGTGGTTATTTTTGTTGTTCTTTTGTGGTGCTGTTGGTAGTGAGAAGATTTATTAGTTGTCTGTGTTTTTAGTACACACTTCTGTTCAGTTACATTACTTGCAGAATTTCCAATTGTACTTTTTGGCCTCTTTCACAGGGCTGCCTACTGACAGCTCCCATTAACCTTAGCTGAATTTGTAGAAGCGTAATGCTATAAGCTCAAGACATCTGAAGCACCCAAGTTTTACATATTGTTTTCCCCCTTTTTGTCCCTCCCCCCTCCCCAGCACTTACAGCATCCTCATATAATATTATGGATTGTGTGACATGCAGGGTTTGCATAGTCAGGAATTTTCTTGCATTCGAGAATTCTTTTTCCATGAACAATTTTTAAAATGTATTTTGAGTTAAGTTATATCAAGTAGCAACATTATTGTGATCAGATTGCTTAAGATTAAGTTCACTTCTGCCAGGGCTGGGAGTCCTGTAGCTGAGGAGACTCTCAGCCTCTGCAGCACCCAGCAGCTGCAGGAATGTGGGTCCCGGCAGCCCAGCCCCAGGGGTGTGATCTCCCAGCCTGGATATGAGTGGTTCACCCCTGCCACCTGGTGATTACAGCAGCTGAGATCTCCCAGTTGCGGTGGGCTCCATCCATCCCCATGGCTGGGAGACTGCAGTAGCTGTGATCTTCCAGCTTCAGGAGCATTCCACACACCTCACAGCTGGAAGATCATAGTAGCTGTGGGATGCCCACTGTGCTCAGCTGATGGGTCTCACAGCTCTGGCTGTGTGTGGGGTACAGCCAGACTGTGAATCTTCTACTTGCCAGTGCAAGGGAGCCCAGTATCATGATCCCAGACTCTCCTCATACTGGCAATAAGGCATAATAGGATTATATGCTGGATTCCACAATGATGCCTCCTGCCATGCACGTGTGGCATGGCGTGGGGCATGATTGTGTGGATCACGTGTTAGAGCCATATAATTGCATGATCCTGCACATGTAGAGAGTCCCAGAATTCGTTTTTCCAAAAGCACCAACACATCCCTGTAGATGTATGATTAATTAAATGTTCACTTTATTTTTTAAGTGGGTTTTGACCTCTTGTTGCAGGGCTGAGGTTGAAATCATGAGTCTTGAAACCTCAAAAGCAAGAAGGCCAATTTAGTATAGCAATATTTATGATTTTATACAGTCATGATTTTAAGACATTATCATGAATTTGGGAGCATGACTCATGATTTCTGAAAGTTTGGGATTGTTAGTGCTATATGTTTATCCTCTCACACGTCTATGGTATACAGTAAAAGCCGTGTTAACTGGCATGCTCTATTAACCGGCATGTTCTATTAACCAGCATGCTGACTGACACAGGTCGACGTGGCAAAAGGGAAACCGGGAATGGGACTTCTGGTTTTGTTGAATCCCACAGCCTGGAGGAAAGCAGCCTGTGTGGGGTAGAGCAGCCTGCGCAGAGCCCCCACTCCCTTTCCCCTGGCACACTGACACCAGGGGAGGGCAGGTGGGGCGGCACAGTTAATCTGAGATGTGGATGCACCGGACGCATCAGCGGGGTGTTTTTGCTCGACCAGGCAAAGATGCCTCTCCGATAACTGGCACATTTGGCTATCCGGCACACCCCATTTCCCATGGGTGCCTGTTAACAGAGCTTTTGCTGTATGCATATATGTAGAAAAAGACACAATATACAAATGATGCCTTTTTACAGCAAGATCCCATTCTACCTACTAGGTACCTAAGCATGATTCTTTTCCACTCTGCTTCAGTCCCTGAAAAGCCTTTAACTTTTTCATTTTGTTAAGGTATAATCTGTTTTAAGACTAAGTCATAAAAACAGAGGAGAAGGACTCGCCTACTTTTCACTGATGTTTCTTTAGACACTTAAGCAGGATAGGAAAGGACCACACGTATGTGCTGCAGTCCACTTAGGTACCCAGTAAATGAAATACGAGTTTAGTTAATTGGTTTAAGTGTATAAAAGACTGTTGTGGTACAAGCAGATCCATGCCACCAGTGTATGTTTGCATAATGAACTAATGGCTCAAGCCATAAAAAATATTAATAACAACATGGGCATAGAAAGCAGTTAAAGTTTCATAGGTTTGCATGAAAGGGAGCAATAACACTTGCGTGTTTTAGGAGAGGTGTAAATTCAGTTTATAGTAATGCCAGTCCCACTAATCCAACAGATTCAGACACATGTGACTGATAGTAAAAATACTTAGTTTTTGTTTTTAAATTTCAAGTAAAAATAACATAAAAGGTGGATGCCAGCAAAAGCTTTCAAAGGCAGGATCTGTGAATTTGGTAGGTATGCTGGCAGTTTCGTTTTGATGCTGTTTCAACTCATTTCAAGCTCAAAACAGCAGAATCAAAACAAAACAGAGAGCTTCGAAATGGCCTTGAAATGAAAGAGGCAAGTTGAAACATTTCGAAGGTCAAGCTGGGCTTGCCTGCAGGGAAACAGAAACTAAAGTAAGGAGAGGCAGGAGGAGGAGGGGGGAAGGAGAGCTCTCATTATTGCCTGTGTAGCTGGCCAGTCACTGTCATCCTTTCCTGAGGTCCCTTCCAATCCGAGTGCTCTGGGGAAGGGATGGAAAAACTGCATAAAAGGCAGTATTGTTTGAACTGCCCTGCTTTCTGCCTGGGTGTCAGTTGAGTGAGGACACACCTTACCACACACAGAGTGTCACCCACCCATGTCACGAGTTTTTAGATTCATAGATTCTAGGGTCGGAAGGGACCTCAATAGATCATCAAGTCCGACCCCCTCATAGGGGATTTTGTCTGTCAGCAGCTAGAGGTACAGGGCCCCAGAACCCAGACTCCCCCTGTACCCAGCTCCTTGACAGCTGGCAGGCTTCGTGGCTGCAGCAGGGGCTAGCAAGCCTGCAGTTTTCACCCTGCTATGGCTTAACACATACACATGACATGATTTTTTTGCTTTCAAGACTTTGAGGTGCAGTTTCCCTGCAACCCTGGTACCTATCTTCTTGAAACTTGCCAGGGCTTCATGCCCTCAGAAGGGGCTACGATTCTTGCAAATTTCATCCAAATCAGGCCAGAAATGACAAAGTTATATGCTGTGTTGAGCTTCCCTATTGTAGCCTATGGGCGAAACAGTGAAACTGTTTTGACAAAACGAAACAGAACAGCAGTTTTGAATTGAAACGAAATTCGAAACAAAATGCTGTTCCATTGAAGCGCAAGCCGAAATGGAACGGTGCCGTTTCGCACAGCCCTAGTCTTCACATGCTATCCTCCATTCTCTCTCTTGCTCATGGAGTTTCAGTCTCTGAGGCAAAGAATTCAGTTATGAGAATGATTCATCCTGGTTGATGCGGTAAAGTGAACGGGTCTTTCTCTGGCTGCCAGCATGTGAGAAACTACTCGCTTCAAACCTTTCTTTTGCAGCAGAAATGCCAACTGGGCAGTGTAAAAAGTAATGTGGAATGTTTTATGTAATGTACTGTATCTGATAGCTGGATTGGGTCCATACACAGGATACACATAGAGGTTTTGTTTCATTCCATCCCAGCATCTTTTCTTTTCTCTCTCTCCCTGTGCACCTCTGGTGTAAAACTCCATTGCTGCTCTGTTAGCATGATCTGCACAGCATTATTAGTAAAGCGTCTGGTGGTTCTGAAGGTGCACTCCTATCAGGGACAAATTATAGTGCTTTTATATGGTTGGTGACTTGTTACTTTTTGATCTGTACAATGTAGTTTGGAATAAAACTCCCAATTTTATTTATTTATTTGTTAGATATCAGAATTTTATAGCCATTACCTCTGCCAGTTATACTGTTATCTGGACCTTTACAACTCATATTTAGATAATATAGCAGGTAACCTCTATAAATGAACTCAGCATGGTTGCCTCTCCAGCTGTGGCAAATCATTTAACTTTATTTCTCCTTAAATTGATGTTCTGAGGCTCCTGTATATAATAAGAGATTTAAGAGGTTGCTTAGGAGTTCTGTAGAATTTCAAGTTGCACCAGAGTAGAATGTCAATTTCTGCTCTGTTCTATGCAACTGCTCTGGGTTGGAGACCAAGACCTACAGACACTACTCATGGGAAATTCCCATTAGAGTTTATATGCTCTAAGATGCAATCTGAGCAATTTCATTGATTTTTTCATTTTGGTGGTAAACTATTTATTGGACCTTATTACCCTAATCTCCTGAAAGAAGAGACATCATCATGTAGCTATCACAGCAAATTCTCTACCCATATATTAAAACTTGTACATATACCTTATTGAGTAGAAAAAGCCTGATTCTGCCATTCTTCCCTAAGCTCAGTCATTTAGTTAGGTAAGTCATCTCATGGTGTCACTGGGATCACTTTATAGGCTAGGGTATATGGTGTCACCTGCATGCTGCCCTCTTTAAAGGATATCTAGAGACATGTACCAGGAGCTACCTGGGCAGCAGGTTGTGACGGAGTCAGAATTAGCCTCTTGTTGTTTTATAATACTGAGAACTATCAGTTCCCTTTCTGATTTTTCTCTTTGCTTTGAACACACGTACATATGTGTATACACATGTATGCTCTGCAAAAAAGCTTAAAATAATTTATGAAAACTATCTCACAATATTTTTCATGAAGATGAATCATACTTTAAATAAATTAATTGAGCCATAACATTGAGGATGGTAATTTCTGAAAGGCATAATTTCGGAGACCTCCTACCGGGTCCTGTAGAATATATTTAAATTGAAGTTATTTGTTGCATTTAAAAAAATGTAAATCATTTAAATATTTTTTCTCTCAAAATGTAACTGCTTTTCCCACTGTTTAAAAATTAATTTTGATTTAACAAAAAAAAAAAAAAGTGACCATAATATGTTTCATCATCATGTGGAGTAGACAGAATTTTTTTTTCTGTAATGGAGTAGGGATATTCTGCACATAGTATAATGAACTGAATAGTTTATGTAACACTTTTGTCTAGTGCATGTAATCATAGTTACCTGATTGTGCTTCTTGTTCACTTGCTTACCACTAACAGACATTTTGCTACTGATGAAAATATAGAGGCCCCGCAGAAATATCTGTGAACCATGAAGTTATGCTGTGTAACATTGGTAGCGATGAAGGTATTTTACAGTCATAGTTTCATTACAATAAGAAAAATAATGTTTTGGGTGTTTATAAACATAATTCAGCTGCATTGGAAAAGTTATAAAATCAGTCAGACCTAACCCTTCAAAAATTGAGTCATGTATTTCAAGATCACGAGATTAAAAAAAAAAAAAAAAATGTTAGTTCCCTTCCAGTTTCTGAGTCTGTTGAGTTCATTGGCTTCACAGGTCAACCCTGAGAGTTAAAAATATTATTTTTAAATTAAAAGTAAAATCTCATGCACAGTCTTTCTTCAGCAGCTGGAACTTTTTCTAATAAATCAAGCATAAGCATCATGCTTTATGACCAAATTTCAATGTAATGTCAAACTGTCTATACTTCAAACTCTTAGTGGTCCTTTTCTACAAGCCAGAACTTTGGGCTTACCCTTTTTCCAGCAGCTAAACTTCAAGGAAGGTTGAATCTCAATTAGAATTTCGTTTTTGTAAGTTAGGCCCCAAGTCTAGTTGTCAGTGTATGAAGATAATGAATTACATGCTTTAAAAAAAGAGAGAAAGGGAACATATATGTAAAGCTGAGTATAGGATGGCCATTCGATTGTACAACAGCTCTCAAAATTTCACCATGGTTTGTGTTCAATACTGGAATGAATACAACCCTTCATGAATGTTTTTATGAAACTGGATTGTCAAAAAGTCCAGTCTCAGAGTGAAAAGGTCAGGTTTCTTTCCCAATTCCACCCTTCCCATTGATTGCTTCATTACTGTCTTTCTGTGAAATGTTTTGGCTTCCCCAACAAGCATAGTTTTAGGAAAATATTATTTTTGTCAAAAATGTTTTCTCACTCTTTTTACATGACTCATATGTTCTTGGGGTGGGGGGGGGGAAGGCGGGGGCTGGAGCAGCATGGGTGCTAAGGCTCATGGTTGACAGGCCAGAGGTCAGAAATTTGAGGCGACAGCAGAAGCGCCAATGGAATGACATGTCAGATTCTAATGAATCTGCAAATCTGCTAAATACCTTGTCACAAGGACACAAAAAAAGGAAAATGATAAGTCCTATGATGGACATGCAAAAACAGAGTGAGGAGCATGTTGTCCATCCTGTTGTAATGTCAAGATTTGCCCATTGGTAATGAACTTCAGAGATTTTTGTGGCAAGCAGTTGGAATGGCCCTGAGTTAACTGCCCAGCAGTTTTTTAACACACTGCTGAAGCAGAGGAAGTTTGAGGATTACAGGTCATAGCTTCACTACTGTTGGTGGTAGAGGAACACATGGTGGGGCTATGGAAGGGTCTGAAGGAACTTAAAATCTCTGTCCTGCTTTGCCTTGGAAGAGTAAGCAACAGAGCATACAGGTTGATGGACTCTCTGCATCCTACAGCTTTCCCCAGTACACTGCACAAGGACTGGAGATTATGATGTGTTTGAAGTAGGGTGTTACTGCACTGATTAATTGGACTAAAATCTTTCAAGAAGAGGAAGCAACAGGCTGTGCCTACTGTTCTACCTCCTATGCTATAGAGGCTACCACTGCCTTGGTACAGAACACCCTGACAGATGAGGCAAGGATTCCATCCATTTTCACTGTTACACTTGCACGCAGAGCTTAAACCCTTATCTCAGGACTGGATTTAGGCCAGAACCAATGCATCCAATCTGTAAGCCTCACATTAGAATAGATTTAGGTGTTCCAAACCCATCAGTACTAGATGGGAATCTTCTCTAGGCTTGATGGTGCACAATGACTCTCTACTGGCAGCTCATTCCACTATCTGATTGTTTTTAGACTTTTATAGTTTTTCCTAATATTTTGCCTAAGTTTTCCCTACTGTATCTTATCCTCATTATTCCTTGTTCTGTCCTCATTGACTGATGAGAGTAATTGGTCCCTGTTGTCTTTATAACATCCTCTTACATATTTTTAGTCCTTGCTACATGTCTCCTCTCAGTCATCTTTCCTCTTGACTGAACAAAGGTAGGTCTCTTCATCTTTTCTCAGAGCTCTGGTTTTTCACCTTTAGCAAACTGTGAAATTCCAAATTTCTCTCTCTTTATTTTCTTTCTTTTATAACATGGTGACCAGAAGTATTGTTTGGCAAGGCTGCTATAACAAGGTATATGTGCTTTGGATTATACTGCAAACTCTCTCTGTAAACAAACAGCTAGACACTTTAAAAATAACAAAGTGAAAGATTTATTTCTGCACGTAATGGCAGTGTTGTAGAATCTGCTTTCTTCTTATGCCTGCTCTTTCCCAATGTATCAGACCTTGTCTCAAGTCCCAGATTGGATAACTTTTGCCCTCTTGTAAAATATTCATTAACCAGAAGTCACACAGGTTCTGTTAGCAATAACTAATTAAACACAACAGGGCTTTTCTGCAACTGGAATATATATTTATAGCGTGTGAATGTGTGTACACGTGTGTGTGTGCACATGTGCAAAAATATGGAGCCAGAACACCTTTGAATTGAAAAGCATGGAAACAAAAATGTCATATGGGAATTTTACGTAACTGTGAAATTCTCTGGCATTAATAGGATTTATGGATGCCTGATAAGAGCCTAGGACCCAACCAATTGCAGTGAGTTCACGGAGGTGCTTCAGATGCACTGATGTAAGGGATGAATAATGGAAGACAAGAGATATAAGCATGGTCTGACCCCATCTCCTCTCTTCCTCCAGCCCATGTATCCACTGCCCTCCCTTGCTGTCCACTGTATGCATTTATTGTTGAAAGTCATAGATCTGGAGAATCATATTTTTACAAATGGCCTATTCCTTACTCTGAAGCTTCATTATCTGCATAAGGCAAAGGAGTTTATGGGTGTTATCTTTTATTGGATCAACTGTATAGTTGGGAAGGTCATATACAAGCTTTTTTTTTTTTGCCTACCTATAAATTACAAGATGGAGCCCAGAAATGCTCTTGCTCAAGGAAGCAATTCAGTCTGATGTATTTTTTTTAACTGCAGGAATTTCTAAGTATTATTAATGTTGTACACTGTGTATAATAAGAGAGAGCATCAGATTAAGATTTCTCTTGAAATACCTGTCACACACAACATGAAAGGCATGTTTGCTTTGAGCTTAACTGGTACAGTAGAAGTACCATAACTAATTAATGTCATCTTACACAACTAATGAATGTGTTCTTTCCAAGTCTTCATTAGCAATAACATTAAGTTTAGTTCACTTGATGTCATATAGACTATCTCTGTTTCTAGTCACTTGACATTGACATTTTTGAAAACCAAAGAGCTCAACGGTCCATCATAACAGACACTGTTTTGTGTTCATCACCAATCTGCCCCCAAAAGTGGACATTATTTTCAAACAATCCAAAAACAGGAGCAGACAGTAATGGTTTATCTTGTATCTTTTTTACTTTATAACTAGCGGCACAGCTGCTATTGTGTTTCAGAAACACTTTTCTTCTTTAGAGAACTTGTTTAGATGGAAAATTAAAATAAATGCTGCCTTTTCTACATAAACACTAGGCAGTATGGATTAATTTACCACTGAGTTTGCAAATATGCACATCCAGATTTCTGTGATGGGCACAAATCATCATCTGGCAGTTCACTAAGGCAGAAGTTTTTGGAATACTGTGAAGGGCACCCTTCTTTGAAAAGAAAAAATGAGTCGCCATTGTTAGTTTCTGGCTGGTTTTGTTTCGTTTGGTTTATTTGTACAGGAGACCCTTGTCATTCGCAGGGGATATGTTCTGGAAATCCCCGCAAATGGCGTAATCCACGAATACTGACGGGGCTCCCTGTCAGACCCCACAGCTGCCCTTTCCCCCCCACAAGGGTGGCAGTGGCAGAGAAGATGCTAGCGCCGCCTCCCTTCCCATCCTTGGGGCTCCCTCGCAGTGCTTGGGGACCGACCCCTTCCCCCCAAGCGCCACCGCTGCCGTGGCTCTGAGCTGCCTTTGGGGGAGAAGATGCTGCCACTGCTGCCTCCCTCAACGTCCCTGGCACTCGCTCTCCGCCCACCTCCTGGCTCTGCCCTCCCCCACGAATATTTGAATCCACGAATTTATGAATAGCAAGGGTTTCCTGTATTGCAGTAGTAGGGTGTAATGCAAGTGTTCATTGAAATGAATTAATTAGAAAATACAAGGTGGCTGAAGTATTAAAGAATTCTACTGCTTTATAGGAAAAGGCTTTCTTCTTCTGTGAAGCTTCTTTTTAACAGATACAAACTTCAGACTGTAATATTCTGCCTTTATGCCAGCATGTCCTGCTCCTGGGGATGGATTCCACAGTCTAACACTGAGCGTCTCTAAAAATACCAGTACACTTTCATGTGCTACAGCACAACTGGAGTTTGTCAGTCTCTGGTAGCTAATCCTGGCTAGCTGGAAGTCTACAGGAAATCTGTAGATTATAAAAGTAGCAATATTATCTATTCAGTGTTACTATGTTTCAATAGGAAGAGAAGTAGTTGGAGATAGGAGGTGAGAAAGAAAGGAAGAAGAAAGAGAGTTTGTTGTATGCATGGGGGAGATATATATGCAGCATATCATATGACTGATGCTTCTGCCCTCACTTACATGGAGATGTTTTTTTCTTTGAAGTGATGGTGTTCCCTGGAAAGCCATCATTTTTGTTCACTATGCTGTATTCTGTTTTTCAGTCTTACACTGTAATGCATAATTCAAATGGTAATCATACTAAATAGATGTACAAAAGTAAATGTCTCACTGATCAACATGTTGAAAAACACTCGCATATTGCAACCCATTTGGCTGGTGTAAAGGGAAACATGTAATATCTTGGGTATAGAACAAATCTTAGTTTTATCTTGTCACGTGCTGTCCAACTGGTGGCCTATGGGCTGCATACAGCTCCTTTCCAGCTGCTACTTTTGCCCTCGCTCTGACTGCAACAGCACCTGGAGTCTATGCAATCTCCCTCCTTCTTCTGCTTCATGCCCCCACCCCAGGGGATGGGGCAGACCAATGCAGCCTGGAAAGCTGAGGATCAGGCTGTGTGTGCATATTGCTGTGGTGTTGGGGAAGTGATATGAGAAATGGATACACCAGCAATGGGGGCTCTTGCATGGTGTGTGGCCCTAGGGCCTAGTAGCATGTCCTGGTGCAGCCTCCGAGCATGCCATCATCCCCTCTGGTGCAGCCCATGGGTTGTTTGATCCCCTGCTTATCATTTGGACAGCCCTTATCTTGTCCCATATCCTGCTTCTTTTGGCAGCTAATGGCTGATGCTTTGGAGAAAGCTATACAAACCCCACTGTATACATAGGATAACTTGCCTGCCCAGTAGGTTTCATGTCTTGATCCCTAATAGTTGGAGGTTGCCTTCTAACAAAGAGGCATGAGGTTTAACGTGTCCAAAATGCTGTTAACATTAACCATTCTGACTGTGGTTATCAACAATCATTTAAATATCAAATCCTTTTTAGCATCTTGCCATTAGCAGCTTCCTGTGGCAATGAGTTTCACGTCCAAAGTAAGCAGAGTATGGAAATAAAATAATCCTTTTCATGGGTCTTGAATTTGATAAATTGAAATCTTAAGGTGAGAAATTTCATTTATTTTCTAGGTAGCAATCAATGGAACCATTACATGGTAGAATGGTACAAGTAAAATGTTAGAGAGCCACACAATAGGAAGTGATCTAATTTTAAACATAGTTAAGTAATAACCAGTTAAAGAAAATAATGCAAAAACCCCAACAAACCCTATTTAAGGGCCTAAATCTGAGGTGGCTTGCCAATGAGTATAGGAAAACAAGACTGACCAAACAGAGGTGTTCGGTAAGCTGGTGAATGTGTATGTGCTGAAGTTAGAATAGGCTTGATTTTTACTCATGCCAGCATTCACAATTCTAACGGAGCGGATATAAAATGGAAGCAGGGATCAAGGTAAGTAAACAGTAGCAAGAGATTTTGGCAAAATTCTGGGGACAGGATGACCAATTCAACTGAGTACTCATACAGGGCCCTAGTATGTAAAGCTTTCTAAAAAGATCTACACTAGCATTCAGCAAAATTTTCCAGAGGTGGGCTGAAATGACCCAGCTTGGATCTAAGGTGGGCTTAGGCTAGGACCTGACCCCTGCCACTACTTCTCATTGCTGACCGGCTATAATGCAGCACAGAAAAGTTCCCAATTACTTAGGTACAGTACTGCAAACACAAAGCCCCCCACTCCCAAATGCCACAAAAGCCCCAACTTTACCTGTAAACCATAGGTCACCTCCCCTTAATTTATACAGATTTGAGCTTTATGGTGCAGTTAACACAACTTATAACTTAAGTGATACCCTAAATCACATCTTGTCCCATCCACATCATAAATCAAATGTGGAGGGGTTTTAATTGTCTGGCAGCAGTGTAGCTGTTCTTTCGCTAGCTAAATTAACTCTGCAGAGTTAACTCAAGTATAAATAACTGAGTTAATAGCAATTAAGATATGGTCTTAGGGGGGCTGAAACCTGCAACTGTTATGGAGAATCAGTACATTCCCTCTGCTACCACTCCTTTATATATTCAAACTATAGAATCCACTACTGTTGCACAGAAGTTCTTTGCTCACTCATCAATTGCTGCCTTCTGCCCACCTCCTCTGCCAGCTTCCCTACATCATGTTCTACCCCATAGCACTGCTCCAGAGTATGGATCCTTCCTGAGCAGCCTTTTTTTGATATGGGTAGATGTCCCATTGATTGTCGCACCTGGCTGATCAGGAAGATTTGCTTCTCAGCTTAAACTGCCAGTTAAGCTGTCTTCTATGGTGGTGTGTGGAACCCTGGAGTACAGTGTTGGTGACTGAGGTTTAGGTTTACTAATTAAATAGTACATTAAAATCAAATGCAAAAAAAAAAAAAAAGGGGGGGGGAGAGAGATGAATTCTTCCTATTAACTAGTACTGTACCAAAAACATAATTCCAAGTTAGTTCAGCCCCGCTTAATTATTCCAGGTGTCAAAAATTAGCTTAAATACCTGTCATAAAACTATTCATTTGACAGAACAATGGCTGTAATTTTAATATTGAAGAGCAGAGGTGGCTAGGCTTTTGGCACTGACACATAAGGAAGTAGTGTTTGAGTTAAAAGCCTCCTTTGGCAGGTGCCATTAGGAGTGCTGCATGTAGGGCTTTTTAGTGACAGGCTTTTTTATGAGTTTAAATGGTTATTGAGTAATGTTTTACACAATGGGTCATAAAAGCAAGCCTTGCTATAGTTACTTCTGCTGTAAAAAACAATGAAGCTTCCATTTGTACTCAAACTAGTGCTCCTTATTCATACTAGTACTGAAATCAAGGCTCCTCACATGAGTAAGGAGTAGATCAGGGATAATGATTTGAAGTCCACTGCAGTAACAGAGAAGACTTTCAGTGTCTTCAGTGGGCTTTTGATCAGACACCCAGCTAAGGGGTGTGCATGGAGCATGCTATTTCAGATAGGGTATGCAGAACAGTGTCAACTCTCTGTATCAAAGAACAAAGCTGTCATGTATGAAGGTGAGTATCCACATTACATGACTTCCTTTCTATAAAAAACAGTCTTAATAAAAAATGGCTAAATTCTGCTCTTGGCTGCACAGTGAAAGCACCTTGACTTCTCATTTTGATTTGGGTCCTTGTAATGATGTGGAACTAGACTGTCCCGGTCCCTGCTTGATGCCTTCCAACCATATAATCTAAACACAAGAAAGATAATTGCAGTCTTTGTGCTTCAGGAAGCCCCATACTGCTCCCTCCACACAGCCTTTTGGGGAGCAGGTCTGTCACAGGGAATAGGGACTCTGTGAGCTGCACCCATTTGAGAGAATGGCACAGTCTGTGCACTAGTCTGTGCACTTCTGCACAGTACATAGTGGGCATATCTACATGTGAATTGGGCTTAGATTTAATGTACATTAAGCCAATGTGCATTAAGTGTTTTTTGGCACGTGTCTACACGTGGTGGGACTTGGGACTAACTTTCAACCCAGGTCAGTGCAACTCAGCAATGTGCCCCTGTAGCCACCAGGGGGAGCTCCAGCCTCCAGACACATGGCCGCCAACACTTGGCAGCCATGTTGAAGCCAAAGCTGGCTGCCAGCACTTGGCAGCCATCATGAAAGCACACCTTCCTCACTAAGGTGCTTCACCACAGTGCATGCAAAGAGACAGAGCTAGGGGTGAGCAAGAGCCATGAGCAGGTGCTGGCCCTGCTGTCATAGAGAGCAGGGCCAGCAGCCCTGGGAGGAATCTCAGGGCTGGGCAAGAGATGCAGCAGACTGCATCCCTTTGCAACACACCTGTGGCCAAGGAGCAGGTCCAGCTAGGGGACAGGATTGGCAGAGGCTGCCTGGGTCCTTTCCAGGAGGGCCCACAGGGTTTGGTGGGCTCCTGTACACAGGAACAGGCTTGTCCAGGTGCCTGGTATGTGTGCCCCAAGACACAAAATTGCTGGAGGCTTTTATAGCCTACAGCTAAGGGCTGCCAGAGAGCAGCCCAGCCCTGGAGGAGGCAAGGCGACCAGCCAGGAGCCCTGGGGCTGGGATCTGGCTGGACCCCTAGTGGCTGGGCAGACCCAGCGCTGAAGTCCCTGCATTAATGTACAGTAATGCAGCTACACATGTGTTAATGCACTTTAACTAATAGTGCCTAAATTTGGTACATGCCTAAAATTGCCACTTTTAGCACATTAATGGCACACATGTGTAGACATGCACCTTAAATCAGGCTAATGCATATTAAATGCCCGCGTGTAGACACGCCCTTGAGGGAAAATACCCTACCTCTCAGTTTCTCCCATTGGATGTGGGACAGTAGTGTTTTGGCTCCAACAAGGAGGCATGTCCAAATGACAAAGAGCTA
>NW_005841830.1:1916210-1918031 GCF_000455745.1 Alligator sinensis
GACTGCATTATTTTCTTTCAGCTGTTTTGGGCCTGTAGGCTTTACTGTGAAAAATGTGAGGGGTCTCTCTCCTCCACCGCTCCCCTCCCCTCCCCGCCCACCTTCAAATATAACTAACACATTAGGGAAGCAAATTGAAATGTGTTTTCAGCGTCCCTTACAATAATACTTGATATTGCAGCATGTCAGCCATTTTGCATCTGCATTTTGGCAAGAATTACCCACTCTTTAAAATATATTATTAGTGTAATTATTAGGGAAGGAACAAAACAAAAGAAATGAGAATCTAGTTTCCCAGATGCTCACAAGCCCTGTGCTGATGAAGAAATGAGTTGGCTTTCATCTTGATGTCAGTCATTTTTCATTTTTTTCCCTGAAAACTGAAGGTCTTGTTTTATTTCCCCATGTATTTCAGAAAAGTCACCTTTTACTACAAGCATTTATCATCTAGTTTCCCCCCACTTCGCCATGCTTAAATCTTTCGACCTAGATTTCAGTTTGGGTTGACTTTATTTATTTATTTAAACCACTATGCTATTAAGCAGCCTGACACCAAACAAATAAATGGGTAAAGAAATAAATCTGTTAGAAAAAAATGTGTCTGCACTCTGATTTACACAGGAGGAGCTGCCTCTTTCTGCCTCTTAAAAGAGCAGCATCCTCGCTTTGAAACTGACAAGTTTGAATTGTGAATTGAATTTCCTTGATGGAGCTGACCTCCAGGAATCTCTTCCTTTTCAAGAATAAAGAATAAAAAAACTTTCTTTAGTTTCAAAGTTTCTGCCTCTTTTTTAAAAACCCTTTACAGCTTTAGAAGACTGAAACCCTAGCCAGTTATTTTTATACTGTTTTACCGTTTTACTTTTTATTGTAGTCCGATTTTGACAGATTGGTTTGGGAACTCAAACTTCCCTAGTTCACTTACCGTATGAATCATTTCATTCTATTGGATTGCGTGTTCTCAGTGCACTCTGTTCCTAATAGTGCCCTTTGGGGATGAGGAGAATGACAATGGAGTTGCCTTAGAAATAACATTATTTTTAAATGGTATTTTTAAAAAAAATATATTGTTACCTGGAACCAGCACTGAAAGAGACCTGACCAAAAGTCCCTTATGTAAGCCTAGATGGGACTTGCATTCTGCAATCCTGGCTGTTATAAGGAGGAATAAAAAAAAATCCAGCTTTGCTTTCACTATCCCTTTGTTCTTTCTATTCCATGCAGAAAGAAAACAGCCCTTCCACTTAGAAAAATCATCCTACTATTTTTTGGCATACTGAAATCAATATAAATAAATAGGGGGAGGCAAAGTAAACATGTTTCAATCATATCATTGTCATACAAAAAAGAAAAGAAGAAAAGAGCCAAGAAAAGTGTTCAGAATGCAGGTGCACAAAATGTAGTGCTTAAAAGCCAGAGTAGCATTTGCATTATATACTCTAATTCCTCAGTCTTCTGCAGATGCACAGGAACTTGTTCTCAGTGGAACAATTTGACTAAAAACCAATTAGAAAAAAATCATACATATCTGCGCTCCAACATGGAGGTGTGAAACACTACAAATTCCAAATAGTTCTCTATGATTAGGCAGCAGTACATTGACTATCCAGGTTCATGTAGAAGAGAATTTTCCAGTTTCACTATCTTTAGGCATAATGCTCAGACAAGGTGCTGTAACAGACATGCCATACTCAAAACCCTCTAGTTACTAGAGATATTTTTAAAAGCTTGTGGGCATGTATAAGATTGCTGGCTGGTACAGAACAGTCCAGTGGATTTTATGGAGGGTTTTTTGTTTTGTTTTTTTTTGGGGGGGGGGAG
>NW_005841830.1:1918183-1926618 GCF_000455745.1 Alligator sinensis
TCCAGTTGTTTTTTTGGTGTGTTTTTTTTTTTTTTTTTTTTGGGGGGGGGGGGAGGGGTTGGTTAGTAATCACTGACTGGCCTGAGTATGAGAGGTTCTAAGCACCCCAAACTTCCAGTGAAGCAAAAAGATTTCAGGGATGGGTGCAAAGGGCTTTTACATAGCAATAAGGGGCTCACTAGAATCCTAATACCATGTAGACATATAACAAGCTGGGTTGGTACTCCGGGCAAACCATGCAGGAGGGCAAAAAGGAGCATGGGTCCTGAGAGCAGAGGCGTGCTCCTGAACTCTGGAGTGGTGCAGGTTCTGAGGGTGGGGAGAGGTGCAGGAGTCTTGCATGTGCTGGGAACTCGAAAACAGGCCCTGGCTGCAGCTGCCACTGCATGATCTACCTGCCCCAGCTGTTGCTCTTATAGCAACAAGGCAGTGTGAGGCACCAGCTGCTGCTGCCAGAGCAATGCTGTAGAGTTGCTTTTACTGGCAGAGCGTGGATTCTGCAGGGATGGAGAGGGACTGACCTTCCTCCTAAGTTGGTGCCCAGGCATAGGTGGCAGAAGGCTAGGGCTAACAGGGCTTAGCCCCCACAAACTTTTTTGCGGCAGCTGGTGACAGTAGCAGCACCACAGTGCTGACATCCTGCAGCACCTGGCGCCACTCAGTGTACAGCCGCTCCTCTGCCACTGTGTACCAGCCCTACAATGGCCCTGCAGGAGTGAGGGGCAGGGGTCAGGTGGGGCTCAGCCCTCTCCCTCCCAAAATAATATTTTCCCCCACTGCTTATGTGTCCAGCGCTGGCCCCTCTTGCCCACCCCTAGTTATGTTACTGATGCCATGTGACCCTGTTTGCCCTATGGCTGACTTATCCTGGAAACAGGTGAATGAAGTAAAGTTTGAGAGAGAATCAAACATAGGTAGGTTGCACAGAGCTGTTCGAGTGATAGGGGAGAAAGTCATGCATATCGTCTATGAATAAGTTTAGTTGAGTGCAGCTACAAAACCTAAGGCAGAAGGGTTATGTTGGTGATGTAGACTACATACTGTGGATGCAAGAATGGCCAGGACTTGCGTAAAGCCTGGACATTGGAAATATCAATTTTATGAAACTATTTCACAGTATGCCTTAAACCGAACCCAGACTCAATTTCAAGTAGACCTTCAAGTGTATGCTTTGGTTTGCTAAATAGAGATGCACTACTGAACTGGGGGAGGGACAGGGGGAGCTTTTAGGAACTTGCCTAAGGAGGCTGTTGCCTATGAAAGCATATGTTTCTCTGAACCAGTTAGTCTCTATGGTGCCACCCTGTCCTGCCTTCTGCCTTATTTCAAATTAACACGGCAAGCTACTTTTCTCTGTCAAAATGACTAATGGTGACTTTAACGCATTTCCTTTTGTGCTGAAACTAGGTCAAGAACATCAACAGCAGGTTCATTTGAGATCAGTCACTGAAGATTGTTGTACCAGCTTTCTTCCACTGGTGACCAGTACTTATTTGAATCAGCAGCCAAACAGTGAAAGCTTTTCTAGTTTATATGTACTTCATAGCCAATTGTTGGAGTCCTTGAGCCCTTACTCATTGCAGAATTCTGTAATTCATTTTTTTCATCTATTTTTCTCCTTCTGCATAACATACCATATATACTCATATACCATGAACCTCTTTTCCAAAAATCGCCACCCAAAATCAGGGTGCATATCTTAAGTAGGGAAGCTGATTTTTCTTCCTGGAATAATTGATTCCTGCTTGCAGCAACGGTAGCGTTTCTATTTGGACTGCTGAGGGAGTTAGTTGACTTAATGGCTGGTTGCTCTTCACTCCACAGGTGTTGATAATGGTCTCTCCTTTTCAAAGGTCTTGATGTTCCACTAATCAAGGTAAACTTTCTTCTGGCAACTTTTTGTTCCTTAGTTATTCCTGGTCTCTCTCTTATTTCGTACCCTTGCAGAATGCTTTTATTTCTTTTCAAAATCATGATCTACCCATGGAGGCATAGGTGCTGACTCCATGGGTGCTCCGGGGTTCAAGTACCCACTGACAAAACTTAGCAGATGCTCAGCACCCATAAGCCACATCGGGCAAGCTGGGTTGAAGTAATGTGGTGCCTCTTCTGGCAGGTGTGGGGCTTGGCACGGGAATACAAAAACAAAACAAAAAAAAGCACCCACCAGTGAAAGCCGAAGTCAGTGGCTATAATATGGAGGCCAATCTTCAGCAGCAGCTAGGGTTTCAGCCATTGGTTAAGCAGGAAAGGGAAGGTGAGGGATCTGAAGGTTAGGCTCTGTTCTAATCTGCCTTTCCAAAAACAAGGTGTTTTTCCCATTTGGGGGTTGGTAATCTTCCTTTTTAATACTTTTAACATCTCAAAAAGTATGTTTACACTACAGAGCAGCATAGAAATACCTGATTTAGCTATAAATGAGCTAGTTTATTTGGGGACCAGCAGCAGTCTAGTTTCAGAAACACAAAGCTTTGCCCATCAGCAGGGTAAATAATCTGATGCAGAGCAAATTACCCCCATGTGGAGTGCTTCCATGACTAGATTGCTTTCAGTATCTAAACTAACTCCTTCACCACTGGCTGAAGTGTGCAGCATAGATGCAAACTAAGTTGTAACTTAATCTCTGAGGCTAGGGACAAAAGTGACACACAGACTGGTATAAGTGATTGGAAACTGATTTAAACCTGTACCAGAACAGCAGCTCGGTGCCCATTAGCCACTTTCAAAATGGCCAGAACCGGTTTAAGATAAACCTGGATGGAGGCAGTATCAGACTAACTAATCTGGTGAAACTGGTTTATGGAAATTCTGTCCTAGATCCCTTCCTGGTTCAAGCTATCTCACAGTCCCCCAGCATGCCAGGATGCTTTGCAGCCCTGGGTTGTGCTGTCTGCTCCAGTGGAGCAGGGGCTGCTCCACCCCTCTTCTTTATAGCCTGCTTCCTGCCTGCATCTCTCAGCCCATGGGGGTGGGCAGGGAAACAGACCCCCCTAGTCCAGGTCTACACAGTATATGGGGGGAGGGAAAACCCTGTGGTGGGGGCTTTTTGCCCCTCTACAGACCTCCCCCCACCGGGGACAGCCTGGGAAACCAGGGGAATTCCCCCCACCCCCCCGCCCCCCGGGCAGCTGCTTCCCTTAGTGCTGCCACAGGAGGGAGGGAGAAGGAGTTGCCAAGGCCCCGGGGGAGTGGGCACAGGGAAGCACCTGCCTCACGGCTTCCTCCCCAGCCCAGGGTCCCCTAGCCAGGTGCAGCCCTGGGGAGCTGAGGGGAATTCCCCCCTCCCCCTCTCTAGCTGCTGATTGCTTCAGCCGCTGCCACAGGAGGGACGAGGAGTCCTCCAGCTGGGTGGCTGCCTAGCCCAGCATGGGGGCACCAGGCACCCTTGCCTTGGGGGGCTTCCCTCCACCGTAGCCCAGCTTCCCCCAGACTTGGTGCAGCCCCATGGAGTTGAGGGGACTTCTTCCCTTCCCAAGTACTTGCCTCATTCTTCTGCACACCCGCAGAACCAGCTGTGGAGGAGTGGGAGAAATTCCCTCCACTCCCTGAGGCTGCCCCAGAGTACCCCTGGGACTCGCAAGGCTGAAGCAAGCAGCTATGGGTTTTGGAAGGGGAAGAATTCCCCTTGGCTCCCTGGGGCTGCCCAGGGTAGAAGACCCTGGGGTGGGGTGGAGGGAAGCCTCCCAACGTGGGGGCTCTCTGGTACCCCCAAGGCTGCGCTGCACAGGCAGGCACCTGGCCAGGAGGACTTTTTCTCCCTTCCTCTTGTGGCAGTGGCTGAAGCAATCGTCTGCTGGGAAGGGGGAGGGGGGATTCCCCTTGGCTCACCACAGCTGTCTGAGCTGGGGAACTCAGGCTGGGAGAATCCCCCGAGGGCGAGGGCAAGGCTCCCCCTAAGTGGGCCAGCACCTCAACAAGGGGCTCCTCAACCCCCTTTGGGGGGACAGCAAAGGGTTGGGAGCATGTACTGGGGAGCCAGTTGGGGGTGGCCCCACTTGGCTTGGTTGGCAATGGCTGGCAGGCCAGGGGACATACTCTAGTGTTCCTGCCTACTGGCCTGGGTCAGTGCAGGCCTCCCCCTGCCTTTTCCAATTGAAAATTGAACATCAACTGGTTATCAGTTCAATCTACACAGCATAGAGGAAGCTGTCTAGATGGAATCGATTCTGCCTTGCGCTTTTTGACTGTCTGTACTTAGCCTGAAAGTTGTTCCTTTGCTTGTTTTTACTGTAATCCTTGATGGAAGCATTGGGGGTTTCTTCCTGTCTTGAAGCTCAATTTTCATAGAGATTTTTTTCTGATAAAGGAGCTGAGTAGCAAGTATAGTATATCTGTATCTTAGAGACTAACCAAAGAGGGTGGGTGGGGAGTGTATTTTAGATAGGTAGGTAGATCTATATATCTGTGTGTGTATGCGCGTGTGTGTATATGCATATAAAATGTGTGTGTGTATATATGTATATCTATCTATCTATCTATAAGCTTGAGGTTATACATACAATTTTATGTCTATATATAGAGAGATATAGATGGGTAGCTAGATAGATATACATTGTATGTATAACCTCAAGCTTTCTTGAGCTGAAGCTCACTTCATCAGATGCCCTCAGATCTGGGCTATGCCACAGACATTTTTATTTCTGTGAATAAATCATTTTTATCTTTCTGCATCTCAGTTCTGTGTCTATTATTCCTGTGAGTTTTATAAGGATAAATTTGATTAATGTGTAGAGCACTCAAAAGCTATGGAGCTGGGAAAAGTGAATGGGTGGGCAGATTTTTCAATTCATATTTAGGATCACTGATAGATTCACATGTGGAAAATCCATGTCAGTATAAAGTGAAAGATTCATTTCTTTCCATGCCACAAAAGTCTAGGTTTTGGTTGCATTTCTTTTGGTGTGAAGTCCTCTTCAGTAATTGTTTTAGTGCCTTCTTTTCCTTCACTCATCCAGAAAACTAAGTTGAGACAAGACAGCCTGAGAGGCACAGTGAAACAGAATGGATTGCTAGAAAAGAGTGAGTTCGTAAACATTTTATATTTTCACAGCAGTCCAGAATTTTATTAGAGAGAAAGAGAGATGTAGTAGGGTATGTTGACTGTGTTTTGTTTCAAAAGGAAGATGTATGTGGGTAAGAAGCTATATTCACATATCGATGCCCAAGACTCCACACACTTATAATGCTGCTTTGACATTTGAAATGACCCTTGAATCTAGGTTGTAATTATACTGCCCCTTCCTTCAGTTTCCTTTTAGTTCTGAAAAATAGCTCCTTTTATTAGTGTGAGAATGAGATTATAGTTAAATTTGTCACAATGTTAATAAGCATCATAAAACATAGGCACATGGGTCTGCCTATATATTTCTCTTTGCAGTATATGAGGATCATATAAGACTGATCTAAAAACCATTCAAGTCAGTGGAAATCCTGCCTTTCATTTCAGAGGGGTCTTGGTCAAGGCCTTAATTCCTGGTTATATGGATAACGGTGCCTAGTCTAGTGTATATATTACTTCAGAAACTCCTGATTGTTTTAAAAATTGAAGTGAGGGAGGAGTCAGGTCTAGCACTAGGCAAGAAATCTAAATTTTTCAAAAACTGTATAGTGGAGGAAGGAAAAGAAGAAAAGAGTGAGCTGCAAGATTTAGAGTAGTAGAAACAGGTAGAGAGTGACCAAGCTACGAATAAGCTATTATTTGGCTTCCCAGAAGTACTGGGATCACTATAGGAGCTCTGAAAGGCATTGATCACTGCTCCATGATTCAGTAGGTTTAGAGATTTGATTTAGAGAAAATGCTTATCTAAATTATCAGACTTCCTCCATCTTCAGAACTGGGCTGGAGAAGGACTGGCTACCTAGGGAGAATTTTGATCAAGACAGAGAAGTCCTGAAGTAAGGATGGGGGGCTGGGCTCTGGAAAGACTCTCCAGTTTTGCACTTGTATAATTCCACTGACTTCATTGCTCCTTACACCTCTATGCAAGCAGAATCAGGCACATGGCTCCCTGCCACATCCTCCTTTTCTCCAAATTAGAACCATCAAGTCCAGCGGCACACAGTGATGAAGAATATAGGGTCATATCATGTTTTTAATCTAAAGTCTCCTATTGTATCCTGCAAAAGGCAGTGGCTGGCAGATAAGGCTATTTTTTTTTCTCAAATTTCTCCAGACCTAACATTTCTGAACTTAAGAAGTTTGTGTTCAGTTGAGCTGAAGTTTTGATGGATGGTTCAGGTCAGATTTCTGCTTTTAAACCTCTTCATCCATCTCCAATCTTAAATACAAACCAGCTTTGTTGTCAGCATCTTCCTAAAATATCTAGCACAGTTACTGTGACACATCTTTGAGCATTAGGGCCCAAAAGGAGTGTTTGTAGTGTATTATTCAGATGGTTTAAATAACTAATAATTTTGGGGTTCAGGCAATAATTCTTTTTTAGCTGTTTTATATCAATGCCATTTCATCTTTGGCAACAGTACCTTTGAGAAAAGAAATTATAGGATTCATTTATTTCTTTTAAATTTACCTCATTTCTTTTTATCTTTGAGAACATTGTGGCATTTTGGTTGGAGGAATGAGTGGTTGATTGTGCCAAAACTATTATATGAAAAATTGTTCTCTTCCCAACCAGTTCTTATATGGTTTTTACAAGTCAAGGGAAATGCAGTGTTGTAACTGATTTCACTTGGACAAACTGTGAAACAGAGAGAATGGAAAGATCAGAAAGCAGGAACATGCTTACCTTTTCAAATATACTAGACTGTACACTTGGCTTACAGTACTTGGTAGATAGATGCAATTTTTTCCAGTACCGCTTTTTATTGCATGCAAGGTATTAGATGCAATGTATCTGGGATGTTGTTTTATTGTTTCATTTCTTCCTTCTATCTTCAATTCTCTGTTCTGTTTTGTTTGGGGGGGGGGGTTTATAAAATGGAATGGAATTTGAGAGTGCCTCTCGCGTTGAAGTGACACATGGCTTTTAGTTGAAAGAAGCAAAAGTACAAGCAGAGCCAAAGCGTTCAGTAGACGATTCTGCATGTAAACATTGAAGCATGCATGGAAAGTTATTGTTGTTTTACTTAATTTATTTCAAATTAATCCCTGACCTAACTCCATTAATTTAGCTTGAATAACAGCAGGATTACTACTTATTATTCCCCCAGCAATGCTAGTAGTGCAGAGTTAGATGGTTGTGCCTGGTGACTTCCAGACAAAATGGGAAGGTTCTTTTGCTTAGACTCTAAGGCCCTTATTCCCTCTATGTATGGAAAGGAGTTTGGGATTGTAACAGGAACAAAGGCCTGAGCAATAAAAGATAATAACGGGAATGTGTAATTGTTCATTATGGAAGAGAATGTATTGTGTTCAGCCAGCACTGGAATACAGTTTTCTCAGAGATGCCATAAAAGAGCAAAAAAAAAGATGATAATATTGTGAGATCCTCAGGTAGTTTTACAAACAGCTTTTCTCAGCTAAATTATAGCAACTTTCAGTGAATGGCTGTATTTGCAGTCATCTAAATTTTATCAGACTATTTATCTTCTGTCAGTCTTGCTGGGTTAGGCAGTAAACCTGTGAACAAAGGCATGTACTCTCCCTTCACTTATCTTGTTTACCTAGGATTAGTTTGTAAGTTGCTGCGGAAAAGTAATGTGGATAACTGTCACATGTCCTGAAAGAGACTCACTTCTGGACAGCTTCTATGTACCATTTGCACAACACATTTAAGTTGGTCATTGTAAAGCCCTATCCTAGATTCCTGTTAGTTCTCATGGGAAATGGCTAAAGTCTTTAGAGAAGTAAAGCATTGTTTGATGGCAGAACAGGAGTAATTTTTTTCTTTGCGATTTATAGGTAGCTGGAAAAACTTTGAAATGATTTTCCATTGGGAACTGCAGTTCTGTGGAAATGAAGTTGATTTTTATTTTCATTTCCATTTTTCCCCATGGATGATTTAGCCCTTCTGGGGCTTTGGGGAGAGTTCATTCTAATTTGAAGTTGAGGTAAACTTCAGATTTTCAAAATTCTTCACAAAACAGAATTTCGAGCTTTCCCACAGCTCTTCTCCAGCTGCCACCAAGGAAATTCTCAGTTTCCAGGCCAGTGACTCATGGTGGAAGGTGGTAGATCACCAGCTGCTGTGGTGCCCTCTAGGATTCATGTTGGGTATAAAACCCCCCCAAAAAACAAACTATCAAAAAGACCCATCATGGAACCATTGTGCCAGAGTATTCATTTATTTACACCAGTGTCAGTCATGAATAATGCTGTTGAAGGAGTGAAATCAGTGTAACAGTGTGGAAGGAGACATGAGTCAGGCCCATAACCCACTTCAAAAAGTGGGTTTTACATGTAGCCCGTAATAATGGCACTGTAAGATCACATTCTGTTGTTGGTTGGCTGGTTGTTATTTGATGACAACCCCCCC
>NW_005841830.1:1926677-1931241 GCF_000455745.1 Alligator sinensis
CCCCCCTTCCAAATGTCTCAGTCAGTCTCATGGTCCATTGTGACAGGCACTAGACATACACACAATAAAAATAGTTTTTATGCAAATGTCATAACTGGCCAGAAGGAGGAGAAGTTGAGGTTTTTAAAGCAACATCAAGAATTCAGACCTGTAAGATTAATAGAAAACATGCAACCAAATCCCTCACCCTGCTTTGAAAACCTCAGACAGGAAGGGTTCCTTTCTTTTTTTCCCCCCAAGAATGACCTTACAATGCCCCCTTAAAAATTCTCCATTTTTTTCTTGGCACCCTCTGTTCTTTTTCCACATTCACCTGATTCACGTTACACCCCTAGCGAATAAGTGAACCAAGAATGACTGGGGAAACTGCAAAGCAGAGCTATTAAATTTATATTTACTGCTAATCATTTCAGTTCCTGGCAGACAGCCTAATTGCTAGCACAAAAAGGAAGCTCATGAGAATCATGGCCATATAACTTGCCCAGTGACTTTCAGTAGGATACATGGTGTTTAAGAGCTTACACTATATTGGGATAGTAAACATTATTGCTGCTTGAATGTTCTAATACACTTTTGAACAATGGATTTATTAAATAAAATTTACAGCTATATATAATTTAAAGAAATGAAGCAAAATGAATTCAGCCTTTTCCCTTCATGTTTTGTTCAGGATAGCTAAGAGGCTTGCCAATATATCTGAACCACTAGCTTCTTGACTGGTATATATTCTTCCCCATATAGGTACATAATTCCCATTACTGTTAATGAGCAGGTGCAGGTACCAGTGAATGGAGCATATATCCCAAAGAAAGGGATTTATACTTGCTCACTTTACCTGCCTTGTTTTGTGAATATTATTTTATATTAAGCATGTACCATCAGAGGGTTGAAAGTGGTTTTCTGCAGGAAGCCAAAGAATTTCTGCATTTGTGGAATTCATTTAATTATTTAAATCATCAGTAACAACAACATTCTAACTCCTTTCAGTACCATTTCCCTTCCCACCTTTTGAATTGCACCTGCAACCACAATGCATTGGGAACAGAGGCAGCACAGTTAAATATAAGGGAAATTAGATTAAAAAAGAAGGTATTTGTCCTGACATTTGTTCTAGGTCAACAATACATTTGCTGCAGAAAGATCGGCATTTAAATGCAAGGCATGTCCGATATGTCAATTTTTGTATTAAAACTGCATGATGAAAAGGCTATATGCTTAAAAACTTTTAATAATCAATGCCATTGCCAAAATACAAGGAATGAGCACTTTTATTTTCAGTATTGTAATTCACCATCTTTCCTGTTCGGCCCCTTTTGGTCCCCCTTTGTTTTTTTTTGTCTTGTCATCTTTTAAATAAAATGCTATCTTCTCTAATCCAGTAAATTGATCACTTCAGGGATTGAGAGGATATGGGGGGTGGGGGAGATGGTAAACTATAGGTACAGTAAATTGGTGGTGCAGGGCAGGGTGTATAGCACTTCTAATAACAGTTCCACCCAGCTTTATAAAATGGCAAGTAAGAAGGATACAGTTATAACTGGGCATTTTTATTTTGTTTGCTTTAATTTTATTTATTGCTGATTTCCTGAACTTCTTTATTTTAATGTTTTCTTCCCTTTCTCCAGAATATAAATGAGGATCTCATCAACTTTAAAGCTTGTATGTGCTGAGAAGTATACAGATGGAATCTTAGCTAATATCTTTGCATATTAGGAAAAATGTTTCTGTTTTTGTTTACTCGTTTCTTATTTGCTCCAATTTATGTGAGGCATCTCACATTTCTGAGGGTATAAGACCCTGTTGTCATGCAAAGTTCTGCCCTCTGAGAGATTTTTCCATCTGGCACTGCTGGATGTGGCTTCATAGGCAACTGTTTGCTATCACACGCACACAGGTCGAGTAGAAACAAAGAGCTTTTTCAGACTGAATTTCAGCTCTGACCTGGAATATTCCTATGGCACCAAAATCTGTATTCAGTACAGCAGGAGGTAAAAAGCATACTTCTAATTTACAGGCACAGGCGCTAATTTACATATTCAAATTATAGAGCTGCCCCAGATTTAGGCCCTCTTCCTGATTTTAATGAGTATGGACCAAATTAGGGTTTGAAAAGTTAACTAGCCACAGTATTTTAATCATGGTGAAGTCCATCTTATTTGCATTCTTTCATGAAAGCAGATACATGTATGCAGATACATTTATGGGGAATCCTTTGACTGTTTTGTAATTTTCAATGTATATGAGAGATTTTTAAAATATGAAAGAAAAAAAATGCTTATCTGCAAGTCAATACAATAGGTGAATAAGGAAATAACTTCAGTGGCTCAGCAACACTACCCGGATGTCACTGCTTGATGTCCTTTTTTTTGCCTGACTCCACATTAGTGAAGGGGAGTCTCTTTTGAGTGGGCCTTTCCTCTGTGGATGTGTCATAATTTTGTCCCCATAATTTTGATTGCTGGAAGGGGGAAACAGTTATCTTCCTTCATCCTCCCCATACTGAAAATCTTGTAGGTTGTGCAGACATCTCTGCTGCGTTTGGTTGGTTGATTGGTTGGTTGGGTGGTTGGTTTTGTTTTCTGGCTTTCCAGCCCTCCTGGTTGGTATAGAGAGAAGAGAAGATTTAAAAAAGAGAGAGAGAGAGAGAGAAAACATGTTAATTTCTGTCAAAGTTGTGGGCACAAGCCAGTCTGCTAATCCAGGGAGACATTTGGTACATATGTATGTTTATGTACTTTAAATGACGGCTTAAATCCTGTAGTAACCAATGGTATAGGTCCTCTCACCTGACAGAGCAAGTTACTTCCTTTCTTTTTCTCAAGCATCACCTAGGACCGCCCCCCATCACTTTCTTCCATATCATCACCTTATACTTGCATTACCATCTCCCTTCAAAAATCAGGAATAAAGTCCAAGATATCCATTGGATTGGTATAAATCATGCACACTCTACAAAATAATAATCATTTTTTTTATTTGACTTTTGTTTGAGCATTTAGGATTCACTACTTTGTAATTTGTCCCTATGGCTTCAAGAGCTAGAAACTAAACTTCTTTAAGAAATGAAATATGAGATTTTTCAGATAACATGATTTTAGTAGTTGAGGCTTTAAGTACAACAGCCACAAATATTATGGCACTCATGATAACATGGTGAGAATTGGCCAATCAGTGTAACAACTTTTTTCTGTAACCCATTCCTGTACTTTCAAGCTGTAGCTTAAATTCATTCAGAAGGGCAAAATTTAAAAGCACCCATTCCACAATTAATGTCCTCTCTGAATATCCCTGTTTCCCAGAAGCAGTTGCTTTATGGTAGGGGTGGGCAAAATACGGCCTGTGGGCCAGATATAGCCTGCCAGGCACACTCATCTGGCCTGTGGCACCCCCCAACGAATTGTGCCCTGCCCAGCCCTTCTGCCAATGAGGGTGGGAGTGAGGCACCCATGTGTACAACCCCCCAACATACTCTACTGTGCCTTACTCCCACCCTCCTGGGCGGAAGGACTCTGCCCATCCAGCAGCAGCTTCCAGGCAGGGCTCCTGCTACAGCTGCCCCATGGGAATCTGCTTGGCTTCCTGAAAGTCCAACTTGCTCAAAGCAGCAGGTAGAGAAGCAGCAGGGTGGAGTTGTAGCTGGGCAGAAGCACCAACCACAGCACACAGCCTGCACCCAGAGGGGCAGTGGGAATGTGGATCTCAGCTGGGCAGGGTGTGAGGGTGACGGGTGTAGGGACCCCCCCCCCCCCCATAGCATGCAGCCCCTGCTGCCAGAAGCAGTATCAGGAGAGGAGGTCATGGTGTTTGTGCCTGGCACAGGCACCCAGTAAAGTGTGGCTCTGGCCAGCACTGCATGCGGTGGGGAGGCATGCAACCTGCCTGGTTGCCTCTATCTCTGGGGCTCCAGCAAAAGTAGTGGCCTACTGCCTTCCCCACCCCCTGCTGCGCAGGTCCCCACACTCCACCATGAGTGGAGGGATCCCCACTTCTTGCTTCCCCACAGAGTCCAGTGTGGGGCTTCCCTGCTGCGAATGTGGGAGCTGCAGACATGCAGTGCAGACCCCCTGTGATGGAGGTGGCTGGTACTGCACTGGGCACAAGCGTCCTGGCCTCCACGCCTGCTGCTGCTGCCAGGTAGCAGGGCCTGCATGCCATGTGGGGAGTGTGAGGGAGGTCCATACACCCCCCACCCTTCCTCACCCTACACCTTGTTCCCACAACCCCCATTGACATGTACATACACCCCAACATACCCTGTGCCCCCCTACACAGTCACACTCCCACCCCATCCCACCCCCCCACACACACCCCATCATAACGCACACAATATAAAAGAGTGACACTTTATTTCTGAGTTATTATGCAATCCCTTCTATATAAAGTACACAATCACAAGTCATGACAAATATTTTTTGTAATAAAATGTAGTAGGTGTTTGACTTCTAGTGTATGATTTTTTTTTTTTTTATGGTTCTAAGATGCCCCCCCCCCCCTTCCAAGAGGAGTATTGGGGGGGTGGGGGCATGGGGCAGCAAGGGGGGGGACTTCTGGGGGCAAAGGTTAG
>NW_005841830.1:1931564-1933965 GCF_000455745.1 Alligator sinensis
TTTTTTTTTTTAGGGTTCTAAGACCCCCCCCCCCCCTTCCAAGAGGAGTATTGGGGGGGTGGGGGCATGGGGCAGCAAGTGGAGGGACTTCTGGTGGCAAAGGTTAGGGGGCAGGACTTCCGGTCCCAGTGTGGCAACCAGCGGTCAGGGCAACCTATGCAGCCCCCAACAGCTCTTCAAAACTTGTTAAGCAGTCCTCTACTTAAAATAATTGTCTGACCCTGCTTTAAAGGGTTATGTAATAACAATATAGTTTTTTCAACAGATGTTTCCATCCCCATAAGGAGAGAGCATCTTCATAAAAAAACAATTCTGTTTAAATGGTAATGCTAATATTTTCAGCCATGGATGGAGAAAAAATCTTAATAGGCCTGCTGTAATAATCACCTATAATATACACTGTCTTTTGTGAAACAGAAACTTTTCTTTGTCACTGTCATCCATTAAAATGACTAGCCAAGGCAAATTGCATTCCTATGCTAATCCCAGTCAAGTGGCTTATGCCAGACAAGATAAAAATGTGTTTGCTGTTGCTAGTCACTAGACTGATGGGAGCATTTTTGTAAAATTGCAGGAAAATAGATAATATTTCAATAAATTAATTATCATTCTCTGGAATCAGCTACTGGAAAGTAAAATTCTTGACAGTCAGCTGCAGATAATTAATACAGTCAAGTATTATGCATTGCTGTGGTCCTCATTAATGTAACTCCCCAGGGAGATATTTCTACTTGGAAAAAATTAGCCTTTGCTCCAGTTTCATTTGATGATTTTATGAGTGTGCTGAAAAGGCATCCTGCAGCCTCTGGCAAGACACTGCAATTCTCCATTATCACCTTAGATAACAGAAGAAAAGGTACTTTTCATTCATTGTCACATTCAGATAAGAGAGGAAAGAAACTTCCCCAGCAAGTGTGAATAGATTAATGTAAACAAATGGAATAATAATAAAAAGCAGCCCAAACTTGAGAGAGGATTATTTAATTGGAAATTCAGACTCACCTTTCTAGCCATATTTAGTAGGTTTGATGGGCAAAATGTTCGTATCACACAGTAGAGTTGTTTATGAATATTCAGTGGCAATACTGCTTTCTTTCTGGTAAATTTTGAATATGAGATTCCCTCAAGAGCATCTACCTTGCTTTTATCCCATTGGTATTTTTTCCTTTTACTGTTGTACAGTCCTCTACAGGAGACAGAAAACAGTCTTTTAGTTTTATTAATATTGACCTTTACAATGTCTTGGCTAAAGTCTGGTCTGTTTCTGTCTCATATTATACTTGTCCCTTGATACTAAAATTAACCCAAATTAAATATTCCTTACTGATAACCTCATCCTTTACATGTATAAAGAAACTTTGCTTGGAATGCCTTCCTCTCCTTTATATACAAGTCAGTGTTGTTATTCTATCTGTATATTTCATCCGGATTTGGTACTCCTCCTAGTTATCAGTGGTCAGTTGTATAAATGAATACTATAAATCAAGAGTGATTTCACTTACACTTCATTTACATGATGTAAAATGAGATCAGACTGAAGCCAGTTGAATCTTTCCTTTCTCGTAGTACTGTATTTACTCAAATCCAAAATGAGGTTGTTTGTCTCCAGTTAGCATGGTGTGGGAAAAAAGCCTCATCCTTTTAAATTTGGGTATTGACCTGAGGAGGGCAGCAGCTCAGCTCCAGCTTTGGCCCAGGGGCAAAGCTGGAGTTGAGCCACTGCTTGCTTCAGGCAGTGGGGGCTCATTGGATGAAGGTGGGGCTCACAGCTGGGAAGTGCAGGGTGAGACTGTGCAGTGGTAGGGACATACAGGGTAAATCCATGGTGTGTGGTTTGGGGATACCTTGCTGCTTCCCCCCTCCCCACCCCTGCTGCTTAGCTTCTGCTTCAGTTCAGTCCCTTCCAGCCTCAACTCTTCTGGGCTCAGAGCTGCTGCTGCTGTTTCTGCCTGGCTGGGCTGGGGCCACCACTGCTGACTGCCCCAGAGCCAGAGCAGAGCTGCTACTGAAAGGGAGATACGACAGTGAGTGGGGAGGGGACAGGTGGCAGGGGTTAGGCATGGAGGGGCAGGGAGTGGGGCATGCAGCAGAGGGGAGCAGGGAGTGGGAGGTCAGGCATGGGGGCGAGGTGGGGACAGGCATAGGAGAAGGCGGCAGACTGCAGGGGGAGCAGGCTGCAAGGGGTGGGGGCAGACAACAGGAATCAGGCACAGGCATGGGGGGCGGGCATGTTGCAGAGGGGCTGCCAGCAGGAGGGAATAAGTGACAGGCGCAGGTGGCAGGGGTCAGGCACTGGCTGAGGCGGGTGGCAGAGGGAGAGATGCAGGCATGGGGAGGTAAGGGGTAGGGAGGCAGGCAGGGGGATAGCCTCCTGCCCCACCCCCACCCCCTGCTGGCGCTT